>NW_026606718.1:4565000-4997596 GCF_029890125.1 Rhinichthys klamathensis goyatoka
GAAACATGTAGGGAGAAAACATAAACAAGGAAGTGATATCATAAAGAGAATGCCTGCAGACCCTCATGACTGTGTGTTCAGATCAATAAGTCTCTTGAAATATCAGATAAAACAAGATTAGTTCAGGTTAGAGCTGCACGATTATGGATACATTGAGAATCACAATCTTTTTGTTTCAAACAGAGATCACGATTTCCCCCACAATTCTGAATTGACAACTAAACAAAATAATATGTTCTGACAAGATGTTAATTGCTGCAGTATATTTAAAATGTTTTTAAAAAATCGGTTTGAATGAATGATTCAATGACTCACTCATATAAGCTGCATATCAATTCAGAGGTTGCTCCGATTGTGTCACCGCGGAGTGACGAAGGCTGTCCCTATTCGAAGGCTTCTAAAAAAAATGCGTCCTTCGTTTACCCTGAAATAAAGGATACAACAGATCCTTCGTGGCCTTGCCCTCCCCCAGAATTCATTGCGCGCCAGGATGTTGTTTTGAGAGAAATTGCAGAATTCGCCTTTGGCTAAGCCACACCCTAGAATGTAGATTGACCAATCACAGCGCAGCCAAGAACGAGCTCCCACAGAGGTCCGACACTTTTTCACAGCGCTCCATTGACTTTAACACAGGCGTCTCATATTTTTGGTCTCGGCAGGCTATTACCGTCGTAGTTTTATCAAAAATATGGTTAAACGTTGTGCCTGGGGCATTTGTTACACAGATACGCGTTTCCCAGAGAGGTTGGAGGGGGGTGTCCCTTCCCAAAGGGTGTTTTTTCCCTTCCCAAACCGAAGTCAAATCCTGACAAGTGTCGTCTAGCACACGCTGCTAATAAATACAACGTTATACTCGCGTAGTCCGTTTGCTTTGTAATAACGATTATAGAAGTGAATAGAGACCTACCCAGCTTTGCATGAACAGTGTTGCTCCTTGATATTGTTAGTCCCAGCCTCCGTCTCGATTAGTAGGATATCTGCGGTGGTTCATTTTTTGACTGTGACCGGTAGGCTTTTGCCTCTATTTGGATGCCTTGTTGTTCCTTGCGTTTCACCTGTATGTCGTGAATATAGCCTTCGAACGTATATTGCAGCCCCTTTTGCCTACTTCTATCGGACACTTTATTTGCTGCTTTATAAAAGTTTGATAAAATTTCAGCAGGAAGAGCTGTCACAGCATAAGCCATGTTGATACCAGAGCCCAGATGAAGTTTGTTTGTTGGACGTAGCAACAGTGACTAAGGGGGGCGGGGCTTAGCCAAAGGCGAATTACACTTTTAAACGTAAGTACTGGGTTTCAACGTGCTCAAATATTTAAAGGGTAACTAAACCCCTGGTCAGAGCCTGACTCCACCCACTGGCAATATTTGAAAAATGCTGGAAAAGTGGGCGGAGCCCAGCGGAGATAGAGGGGATGAACGGATACTCTATCCTGATCGTTTTCGACACTCGCAATTCCAACTCCTGACTCGCTACAGTGGTTTTGACGAAACAAGATGGTTTTTATACTGCCAAGGGCGTGGTAGCTCGTGCCAAGAGCGTGGTAAGCTGGAACCAGCTTACGTCACCTCCCACCGCTTACGTCACGAACTACCTCAAACATCCAATAGGAAAATTCAACTGCAGTAGCCAACGTTCAACCTGAAGAGGGCAGCACTCAGACGATTTTACACCATATATTGTAGAATTAAAACACTTTATACCCAAATGTCAAAAAAAGTTACTCGAATCAATGAACAGCACTAATAAAGCCCCATTCTTACAGATCATTAACTAAAAAAAGTTGGTTTAGTTATCCTTTAATGATACAAATTTAAAAACATTTTGTTTTAAAAGCGGTTCAAATGATGACATATCATCTTAATAAGTTGTTATATAGTTTATACTCTTTATTATATATAGAAATGGACCATGTTGAACATATTAAGACAGTTTGTGAACCCAGTTTAAAATAACTTATTTAAAGTCTAAAAAAGTCTAGCACAAAACATTACTGCCGCTCGTCAACGGCAGCTGTCCTGTACAATCGAATAATCCTCCGTAGGCTAGACTGTCCCATTAAACAATGTTCAGTCCGACCTTCGTGGCCTTTGAAGGATGCAGCCTCGGGACACAGCTAAGGTCTACACTTGTTTTATTGCTGGATGAATCAGCATTTCTAACGAATGTCTTGGATGAATGATTCAATGACTCACTCATAAAGACTTCACTTGTTTCATTACTGGGTAAATCAGCGTTTTTGAACGAATCTCTTAAATAAATGATTAATTTACAAATAATAAAATTTGTCGCTACCTACTGGTGTAACAATGTAAGTGATACATACATCGTTACTTTCAAAACGTGATTTGGTCTATTTTGATCACTATGGTAGACATCAGTGTTTAAATCTGAAATATAAACTTTTATCCCAGTACTTATGTGATAATGTTAAATATTCTAAGACAGAAATAATGATACTGTGTTGTTCGAAAGACTGTTTGTGAAGCTGTTTCATACTATACATGACAACTGCTCTCTCTGGGACAGCCGCAGTGCCTGAATGTTAGCTGAGATCGTACTTGTCAAACATTTTATAGATATACAGCCAAATCGTTGTCATTCACGAATAAGATCGCATGGGTGTTTGAATCAAGATTGTGATCTTTTCACAATTAATCATGCGACTCTGGTTCAGGTTGTAAAATGTCATGTGGCAACAACCACAGTCCTAGTTGTTGTAACCTCTCATCTATTAGACTGTGATCTTTCTCAAAACACATGCAAGCTAGTGCACTCATCTGACCCCGTCCCCTAGTCGTCCTCCACCATTGTTCTCCCACCACTACAAACACTACGGTTTGATTTGATCCTGCTCTATAAACACCACACCTGCAGTTGGTCTTCCTCAGGAAGAGGGTTTGTCTTGAAATGAGATTGATGAAACAAATTAAACGCCATATTTTTGGTGTAGTAAAACAATTGCCGTTTACGTTTGACATTATTCTAGATTCAGGATGAGGGTAGGTGTGTATCAAGCACCATCGCAGCTGGGGGCCGAGGTGGGGCACAGGAAGTACGTGCTTCCTGAGTGTAAGTGGCCGTCGTTTCAGTTTGTGCGCTCGTGCCGGTAGAACAGAGCCAGGAATAAACAAAACAGCCGCTCTACTAGTGTTGACTTAACCCTTTCTGTGCTTTGACCTCACAGTTATCCACATGATTCTGCACATCTCAAACTCCATATCAGTTTCTAAACAGTCTTGAGTTCACAGATCAATACACACTAGTCAGATTGTCTGACCCCTCTCAATTGTGGCTGTAATGATCTCTCTCTTCCCACAGCTATGCCATCACCGTCTGGTACTTCGATGCAAAAGAGCGGACTGAAGCTAAGGAGAAGTACAGACTGGGTGAGTGTCATATCTTTCAAAAGAAACTTGTGGCTTAGGCTGTTTTCTCACTTACTGTTTTCAGTAGGTTTGGTTGGTGGGAACACATTTTCTCACGGTGATACTAATGTTAAAAAGAGGAAGCATACTAACCAATCACAACCAATGGGTACAATGTGAAAGTGACCTGTGAGGGCAGGGAGAGAAATGAATACTTTTATTCAGTTCTTTTCAATTATATATATCATTATAAGAGATTTACAGGCAATTTAAAAGGTAAAACCTAATTAGGTAAAGGATTTTCAGCACAGCACAAGGGTTAGAGTATTGCTTTAGTTCTGTTATTTTAATTCACCTTCTGTCTCTCTCTGTCCTTCACAGCTGCAGGACAGAAAGGAGTTAAAGTGCCCGTCACACAGAGCAGCAAGACCTGAATGTCAGCCAGTCGAGTGAACACTCAAGTGTGTCCTGTTCATGTGTGTGGTGGCCCGTGCTTCTGCGCGATTGGACGTTTTCAAGAGGGGACGCAAAAAGCACAACAATCACGGCTCTTTCTGTGGCCTCAAACATCCAACAAGTTTGATTTGATTGGATGAACACGGGACACCACGGTGTCTCAAACTTGATGGTCACGGCACTGAAGGGCTGGCAGGAATGGCCGGTTTTCCCTCATCCCGAGGAAAGTTAACAACAGAAACATTACGAATGGACTTTAGCTACTAGTATTTTGTGTAATTACTGTATTAAATAAGATTTTCCATCTCTAAACTCAACCCTTGCTTTTCACGACACCACACCCCTGCGTGAAGTGAGATTTTCCAGTGGCCTTTGTCATATCTTGTTCAGTGAATGTGTATCCAGCTTAACACTGATATCTGACTTACGCCAGTGCTCAGCTAGATCATGAAAACTGACATAGAATACCCAACAATCATATTATACAGTACATGAATGCTTCAGTGAACAGAATCCCTTAAGATTGAGCCTGAGCCCTAGGAAACATTCAGGGTGAATTCACTCAGAATGAACAGCGTCCTCTGAAGGTGTCAATTTTCACGGCTGGCTTTGCTGCAATAATTATGCGAATCTGGTAGCAACCAAACATATTGTGCGGAAAGCTAATTTGAATGCTGCAGTTCCCCAGTTTTCAGGAGACTTTAGGGCCGTTCACGTAGTATGCGTTCTTGCGGTTTGTCTGCGCTGTTTTTTTAAATTGTCTTTGCTGTTGCATCACATCTCTGAGTTTTTATTTTTATTTCAATCCACGGGAGCCGCTTTTGTAAGATGCTGCATCAAGTTAAATGTAATTCAACTTTGATAAATGCATCCAGAACATGTTCTGTGTGAAGAGCCCCAACCTTCATTTCTAATGGTTTTCTGGGACTGTATTGTACTTTGGGATGTGCCGATATTAAAATTCTGGCCGATAATGATAAGCGAGAATTAACGTCTAAATATTATTTTATGTTATAGGCGATAACTGATAAATTGACAATATTAAAATTTGATATTTGATAAATATTTGATAACAGTTATACAATTTTTGTGTTTTTAAAGAAGTTTAAGTGTTGCAACAAATATAATTAAATGTAAAAGTACAGAAAATGAGCTGCACAAGTAAACATCTAATGTCGATAAATTAAATGCCGGAACCTGATATGACACCGATATATTGTACATTCCAAACTGTGACAATTGAAGAAAAAAAAATTGCATTACAAATTCCATCTATTTTGGATTACAGTTTTAACAATAAACTAATAAACTAAATGTGATGCATATTTGTCAGTCATACGTAAATGAAACCGGTAAGATTTCTGTAATAGTACTAATAAACTGAATGGGCTTTAAATAAACAATAACCAGGTTTACATATTTATCATCAATGAATCCAACTGATTTAAATCTCATATATTTTAACTAACTGAATGTTCCACAGCTAGCCATATTTTAACCATACTTTTTAACTGAATAAATTTAATTCTCACAATGAACAGATTATTGCTTATTCTAAGCATTTTGAGAACATGATTCTTAACATAAAATCCAATAATAATATATAATATTATAAAAATAAATAAAAATCGTACCTGCTTTTTAATATGCATAAATTTAAGTTTATTAGTTTGTTTTAAACGGATTGACATTTGATATAAATATTTTGCAGCATCGCTTCACTACTGAAATCCATTCATCTGAATCAGCTAAACATGCTCCGGACTGCTCTATCTCTGGATATATACCGGATTTTAATGCTCCTCATCCACATTTGATGAAATACTGCCTTTTAAATAATTTTTAAATAAAACTCAGTTCACCTGCTTTTCATAGATGGCAATAGTGTGCACGTTAAGTGCGCGGCCACATGGTACATATGAATCTGGCAAATTCTACAGCCTCATTTGCATAGAAAGACTGAATGTTTGCCTAGAAAATAATGACAAGGCCGTCGTTTTAATGTGCATGGCACAATGGCATACCAGCACACGTAGAACATGAATAAATTGGCCTATATGAGCAGCTAGCCTTGTGCTAAAGTAGCCTAGTGCAAGTGACGTTTCCAGCTTATAATACACAACCAATTAGCACCAACTCAATTTGCAATCTGCAGAATGTATGTTCTGTAACAAAAGGTCAAACAGGGTGCTGCTTGCGACCTTTTTTAATATATGTGAGCATTAGGCTAATCCTGCTGCATGCTATCTTGTCTTTAAGTGTCTTTCTCTAGAGATGCACTTAAAGTCCCCGTGAACCGGAAGTTGCGGACGACTTTTCTCCAGTGTTGTGACGTATTTCCGAGAGAAACGGAATACTAAATGAGGCAAAATGGTGGGCGTGGCTTTTTTTCCCAACTAGCACCTGATTGGATCTAGAAAAGTAGGTGTTTTCATTCAGCCTGTCTACTGTCAGTTGGAGGGGCGTGATTACGGATGTTAAGAAGACGCCCAAACCGTGAAACCTACGTCATCAGGCAAGGTCCTCCAACGCAGAGGGGAGGGGAAATTTCAGATTTTGACTAAAGATTACGAAGCCAAAAAATTTTTGTGTGTGGATTGACTTGCATGGATGAATTGTTCACCACAAAACGATCAATTTAGGCAAACAAAGTAAGTATGGTCAATTTTGAATTCATGGGGACTTTAACCTGAGATCTGACAATCTCCTTCCTGCCTCAGAGAGGCGCTGCACAACACAAGAGCTCAATATGAGGCTCTCCACAAGTGATGGCAACTGCACTTATCCACCTTATTCTTAGCGGGCCGTTGTAACTTAAAAGCATCTGAGCAGATGCATTCCAGTTATTTTACCTGTACATAAACAGTGTGTTATGCTGCTTGCTATTGCAAACGGTTACTCGTTATCATATGATTTTAATGTAGTATATGAAAATCATAAACACACTGGTTTGTAACGCTAATTATTTGACCATTTACAGCATTTTGTTATTCTTCCAGTTTCTTACATATAAGGGCAAATTAATCAGAAGTCTCCGCACATTCACAGAAAATAATAGCTTACATGCGCGTTGAAATATAAGGTGGATATGTGACCTGGAAAACACAAGCGCCTCATTCTATCAGGTGTCCACACATGCACTACTCTTGCCTTGTGCCTACATTTCCCAGAGGGCATTGCAAGTTGATCAGATGCTTATAAGAGGCTATGTTCAGAATGAAACACTAGCATACTGCACGGTGTACACTGTAGACTGCTTACTATTTATAAAACAGTATGCAAAGGCAACAGAGGGCTAAATGTTTTCAACAGTAGTATGTTAAACTAATTAGCTCATTATCATGTCAACAAGATAAAAATAAGGAAATATTTACAAAAAGGCATTTTTAATTCAGTTTGTAAAACAATGTCAAGTAAAATGTATATTAAATATGAATAAATATATATTTTGACATTTGTAAATGTATTAAAATGGACCTGATATGGCCCATTTCGTCACTCTGAAAACAGAAGGTCAAGTCAAGCACAAAGCATTGTGGGGGCAGTGGTCCGTCCAGTGTGTTTTGGTTGTATACTACACTACACATTTTGTCATTATTCCATGTAAACATTTGCATAGTATGCACAGTATACATACTATAGAAACAGTACAGTAGTGTGCTATTCTGAACATAGTCTCAGTCAGCACAGAGCAGCGGTTTATACTCTATAGAGGGAGTGTAGTTTTGTTCTGTGTTTGAGTGCCAGATAAGTAAAACGGTAAAGCACTTTATCATATGTGTGATGTTTGAATGAGAAGCTACAGAAAGAAAATGCTTTGTGCCGTGTAACAGTATGAAACTTAAATCAACTGAGAACAAAAAGATGTTCGCTTAACCTTTCTGAGTTTGCCAGTATTTAATTAAAATGTCAGATTTTGTACAGCTGACCACTGTGTTCTTTTTCTCTTTAAAATCGCTTTGGGAAAATACGTACACAATAATATATACACAAACTTACAACATAGCCTAGGCAAATAACTGAAATAAAATAAAAATAAAACTTAAAAATAAAGCTAGATGGAAATATATAAGATTCACAAAAGCACAACAAAATGACTAAAACCTAAACTAAAATAATACTGACTAAAGTACTATAAACTGACTATAACTTATATTTAAATTATATTAAAATTACACATTTAATTATGAGTATAATAATCTATTAGGGTCTAATAATCCTTAATAAATTATTATTATTATTAAAACTAACAACATTTATAGATATACAAATGTATTCTAATTTTTTTTTTTCTATTTCTAAATTATAAGCTCGGAAAACATTGATGACTGTCACGTGGTGATGTACGAGGACATTAAAAGTGGCTGATTTTCTGATTTAAAAAAGTGTTTGCATTACACTGAAAAGTTAAGTATTTTTTTACAAACTTACGTCACTGGGACACAATAATGGGATTGTTAACTGAGAAGGAGAATTTATTTTTGTCTCTATGTAAATACAGGAAGAAAAAAAAATCAATACATCCCAGTCTTTTGGATACACGTGTAACCTACTAATATTACTATTACTTGAACTTTTAACTTGCACACTGGCTTGATAACGCTGAGAAGCGATTGATGTCACGTTGATAAGTATCTGTGTTTTTAAAGAGGAACTGGCCCCAGATCAGTGTCATCTCAGCTGCAGGGGAGATATTAGTCCTGGAATGTGTCGACAAACAGGAAGTGTTTTTCCTTATCCGGCCCGGGCTCTGATTGAGTGGAAACCTCCTCCTGCTCATTCAATTTAATCATCTGCCCCTGTGTGTGAGTGTGTTCATCAATGCGGCCTTTGCTCTTGGATCTACCTCAGATTACTAGAGCGGTTCGTCTTTCTAGTGCTCAGACTGACCTCCAGCTAAACCAGGGCGGTCTGGGTTAACACATCTGGAGAGATAACAGCAACTCAAAGGAAAAAAAGATTAAACAAACACAGGGACACAATGAGGACATATGCCTCCAGACGAGATTAACTGAACATCTACCATTTTTCGAATCGTTTTATTATTATAATTAGGTTACACTTTATTTTCAGGTGACGTAGTACTTAAATAAGTACTGAGTAATATTAATGAACTACTTACTGTACTGTACTTACTATAGAGATACAATTAGGGTTTGGTTAATTACTTGTAATTATGCATAATTTATTGTTATTTGTTATTTATTGTTATTTCTATAAGTACATGTAGTAACGGAACTACGTCACCTTAAAATAAAGTGTTACCTATAATTATTTTACATACAATTTTTTGTTAATAAGTTTTTTTTTTTTTTTAAATGATGACCTTATATAATATACTTTTGGTTTTTGCTGGCTATTTGCTTATATATTATTTTCACATGTCTAGTCATTATAACCTAATAGAGTTCAATATACAATTAAATATATATTATAAACAATGTAATTTATTATAATAATATAACACTTTTTAATGCATAATGACATAAGTAATACAGCAGTTATGGCACATAGACTGTATACCATTCAAAAGTATGGGGTCGGTACGATTTTTGAAACAAGTATTATACAGTAATATTGTGAATTAAATATTATTAAAATTTTTAAATAACTTTTTTATTGATGAATATGTTATGAAATGTGAAAAGTAATTTATTCCTGTGATGTAAAGCTAACTTTTAGGCATCATTACTCCAGTCTTCAGAGTCACATGATCCTTCAGAAATCATTCTAATATGATGATTTGCTGCTCAAGAAACATTGTTGAAAATTATTGTGCTGCTTCATATATTTGTGGATTTTTTTCCCAGGATTATCTGATGAATAGAAAGATCAAAACTAAAATCACTTTTAAAATAGAACATAATACATGTCTTTTCTGACACTTTTGATCAATTTAATGTGCCCTTGCTGAATAAAGTGAAAAAAATTTGATGATCCAAACATTTCAAACTTTTATGTTATTAATGTTACATTTATTAACCATTTAAAGGTAGTTCACCCAAAAATCATCATTTACTCACCCTCAAGTTGTTCCAAACTTGTAAAAATAAATAAATAAATAAATAATTCAGCTGAACACAAAGGAAGATATTTTGAAGAATGTGTGTGTTCAGCAGAACATAGACATTTTTACAGGTTTGGAACATTTTTGGGTGAACTATCCCTTTAATGACTGTACAACAATAACTGAGAAAAGCCCTCAAATGAAGAAAATGCAAAGTATACATTACTGAGGAAGATGAAGCATTGAATGCCTTTAGAAGTCAATCTACTTTGCAATTGAGTTTTAGCACTCAGATCATTGTTTAAATGTCGGTCCGTGTGCACATGCACACTTAATGAACATATTAAATTGCCAGCCATAATAAAACATGCCTTGACAAGAAAAAGTCTGCAGTCTTCATGAGGAACAGCATCATAGCGTGACAACGCGAGCTTAGTTACTGTTTATATCAAAGGCGGCCCTTTCCTTAAGGCATTCTTCACACACGTCCATACAAATACACACACCGTCCCGTCTTTCCTCTGACCCCCTCCTTCCTCTCTGCGCTCCTCACGCTATATGACCATCAGGTTGTTGAGGCGTGGCGACGCACGATCCCAGAGGATCACATCAAGACAAAAGGCCTCTGCGCTGGGAGAGAGGAGGCCGGAAGAGGCCACTCAAACACAAGCATACATGTGCTATAAACAACAGCAGCACACACTTTAAATGACTTTATACACTTACACTTACTATCAAATCAGGACAATACAGTGGCCTCGCTTAGAAAGTATTTTGAATTTTAAAAAGCGTTTTGCCACAACTAAACTTACGTAGTTTCTACCAGCTAGTTATACCATCTTAAGGTGGTCAAACAGGTATTGTGTGGTTGATTGGTTAACTATAGCTAATAAAACACCAACAGGAAAAGACCAACAGGAAACTAGCTACCAAGTTGCTATCAGTGTAAAAATAAAATGCTGACTTACATATTTAAGTGCAATTAGCTTGGATGTTTAAGTCATTTCAACTTAAATTACATTAAACCGACTAAAATGAAAAGTAAAGCAGTGTCAAAACATATGTTGTCATAACTTATTGATCATCATTTTTTACATTATACAACCTGGATTCTCCAATTTTATACATATTTTAAGTGTGACTTATGTAAGCAAAACATTTTGCAAGACTTTGTTTGCTAGTTATTTGCAAAAATCTCTTAAGTTTCCACCAAAATATAGAGATGCTGGGTAGTAACGGATTATATGTAATCTAATCAGATTCCAAAAATTATTTATTTGTAATGAAATTATATTCATTTTTTTAAATCAGAACACAGTAACATTTTTACTGATTACATGATTACTTATTATTAACAATATGACAGTAAATTAGTCAGAATTTACTGATTCACTAATTCTTCTTTTTCATCTTTTAAATGGTAATTTCTTAAACAGCCTATTGCTTTTTTATGTTCAGAGAGTCTTACAGTTTTGTGTAAGTACACAAGTTAAAGGCTACACAGCATACAAAATAAAACTTGTTTGTGCTTTACTTTGATTGTTTTTATTTTAAGATTTTACTTATGATTTAATTAATTATCACCTTTTCATCAAATCACGAACCTCCTGCCGTTCCTTCACAAACCCCAGTTAGGGAAACTGGTGTAATGTATTGTTTAATGCACTTAATTTTGTGGATGACAAATGTTTAACATATTTTTTCTCTCTCTTTGTTTTATCCCATTTCCATCTATGTGATAAACAAGTTAAGGCTAAAAGTAAGGTCAAAAGTAGTCTAAAAGTAATCAAAAAGTAGTCAGATTATATTACTTAAAATGTGTACGGTAATGATTACTTTACTAACTACAGTTTTCACCATGTAATTTGTATTTAGTAATGGATTACAATTTGTAAGTAATCTACCAAGCACTGTAGCCTATATATATATATATATATATATATATATATATATATATAGGCTACAGTGCTTGGTGTATGTATATATATATATATATATGCCATTTTGGACAACTTTGAGTTTGTTACTGGTCAAAATACCATGGAAGCGCATTTCCGCCACATAAGAAAAAATCATGCTTTGGTAAATCATAATTATGAGATAAAAAGGGGAAACTATGATAAATAAATAAAAAAGTCATACTTATGACATGAAGAACAGCACAAGATTTGTTGTGTTTTGCCGCCATCTTGTGGACACAACATCAACTGCATCTTCCTACGATTTTACCTTTAAAACCCCTTAAAAATATACATTTTAAAATATAGTACTGCGTAACAAAGAGATGTAACTAAACGAATCAGGGACATTAAATACGAACTCATTATAATACATAAATAACATCATATGACGAGGAAGTAATGATAGATGGCGCCACTGAATTCCACGCGCACTCCTGCGAGCACGAGGCTTGAGTCTTTACACACACTCACCGGCAGTGTCAGAGTTCAGAGGTTGCGTAAAGGTCGTGTTTTGGGTTTTCCCAGTCCATTGTAAACGATGGCTTCCATAAGTTGGTTAACGTGCAAGCGGTTGTCCCGTCTTGTGTGCCCGTTCTCGCAGGTCGCGCGGCGGCCGCTGCTTCAGTACGCGTGGACTCCAGCGCGCGCGCTTCACCGGGGGAGCGCGCGCCGTGCGATGGAGAAACCCCCGCTGAACAGAACACGAGCAGTGGAGCAACAGCAACAGTACATCATCACTGAACTAGATAAAGCCGACGCGCTGGTAAACACTAACACTCACTCACTCCTCCTGATGCTCTCACTTTAGACGTTTAATTTATATATTACTAATTACGAAAAGTACTGGTGGTACTCTGGTACACTAGAAGTAGTATACAATGATGTTATTAATGCACCATTTTATTCACATGCTAATCCAAAGAATATGGTTCTACAATGGTACTCGTACAAAATCGTGTTATTAAACATGGTGTCGTGTCCAAAAACCATGGCATTACCTTGGTTTAATGTTACATTATAATACCATATTTTATAAAATGTCTTATTTTTATTGGCATAAATACCGAATGATCTGTGTATAAACTCTTATATTACTTTATTTTATTTTCTAGATGCTGCGGAAGTCTCATGAAACAGGTGAGATCATCTGTCCAAATTAGGCCCATTGACAGAAAATAATCCATTTACTCACCCTCATGATTTTACTAAATATGACTGTTCTCTTCTGTGCGACTTTTTAGTAGAATAGTTTGGCTATTATTAATGTTGAACTGTACTATTAGTGCACTCGGGACTGCTAAGCTCCAAAATAACAAAAAGTGTGAATAAAGTCTGCATTATACTTGATCTTCTGAAGTTGCCTGATAACTTGTTGTGATGGACAAGTTCTTTTCAATGTCATTTTACGTCCTATTTGCGAACAAATCATTATTTAGAGTCAGGTCTTTTTCTAATTAATTGCTTGATCCATTTCATAAAACCATGATGTTCAACTCACTGATTCAATGATCAAGAAAAAGATAAAAAGTTCATCAGTGAATAACATGTTAAAATTTGGTATTTTCTCACACAAAGCTCTAGTGCAATTTATTCCAAGTCTTCTGAAGTCATTTAGACTTCTTATACTTGTATGGTATTTTTTTGCATCCTTTTTTGAAGCGTGAGGTTTTCAATTCATTGTAATTTCATGGAAAACAGCAGCAAGCAGATTATTTATATTTTTCATTTTGCGTTGAATGGAAGACACAGACAGACATACGGTTTTGGAATGACATGAGGGTGAGTAAATGATGCAAGAACGTTCATTTTTTGGGTAAACTATTCCTTTACCAACCAAAATTTGTGCTGTTGTTATAAAGTGCAACAGTGCCTGACCACTTTTTCAGAGACCTTGGTTCTGGAAGTGTTTTTCCCATAGGGATTAAAAAAAAAAGTCTTCCTTACTTTCCCTACAAGGACATAACATTACATACTTTTATTTGAAGCAATATATATATATATATATGTTTATTGCAAAATATGCATATGCGAAGAATTAAGTTTTTACTTCTGGAACCTGACTGTTGCACTCTCTAATTCTCTAATTAGTGGAGATTTCTCTGCAGAATCATGGGTAATATAGCTTTTTACCAGGACTTCCGTAGTTAAAAGATTGCGAATTGCGATCTCGATTCAAACACCCATGCGATCTGACAATTAATGTTCCTGTGTCAAAACCACACCGGAACATCAGATCTGTGTTGGCGCTGCCAGAGAGAGCAGTTATCATGTTTAGGTGTGAAAAAGCTTCAGAAACAGTCTTTTCAACAACACCGTATCATTATTATGACAGAAGTACCGGGATAAAAGTTTATAATTCAGATATATACACTGATGTAAATAATCAAAATCAAAATAGAGCTAGTCACCTTTTGAAAGTAACTTGATGCTTCAAATAACGATTGTATTGATTACATGTTTTGCGAGTAAGTGGCGACAGACTGTTGTGTTTCTTGTCAGTGAATCAGTCATTCAAGAGATTCATTCAAAAACACTGATTCATCCTGTAATGAATCAAGTCTTTACGAGTGAGTCGTTGGAACATTTATTCAAACCGATTTTTATTCAAGTAAATAAAATAATTTCATTCAAATAAATGAAACGTTTTTAAATAGACTACAGCAATTAATATTATGTCAGAACCCCAGTAAATTACATGTTATTTTGTTTAGTTGTCTATTTGAAAAAAATAAAAAATTGGTGATTCTCATTTTGTCCAGAATCGTGCAGCTCTATAATGCGGGCTGATGGTTTCAACAAAAGCATATACCATTGAAAATAACAACCTCATAGCTCACAGTAGATCTGTCTTTAACATTTAGGGAGTTATCGTTAAAAATCTGTTGTTCTGTTGAGAAAAAAAAAATGAATGGGAGATTTTTACTTCTAGAACCTGAATGTTTGACTCTATACAAAAGTGTTGAATGAATGTTTTAGATATTTAGGCATCTAGGCAGATAAGCAATTTTATTCATTTACTTTTTGCAGGATTTCTGTCCTGGTTCCGGAATGGTCTCCTGTCAACAGGGATCGGCGTTATTGCGTTTGTACAGAGTGATGTGGGCCGAGAGGCTGGATATGGTACTACATCTCTTTCTTCTCAGTCCCTCTGTTTTGTTGTGTTTATGCATGCTCTCAGTCTTTCCCCTCTCTGTTTGTGTGCGAGTGTGAGTAACATCTTGTCTGACTCAGACCTAAATCCTTTTCCTGTTCTGAAAGGTTTGTCCCTTTTGTCCCGCAGCGTTCTTCATCCTGGGCGGAGTGTGTGTGTCGTTCGGTGGAGCGTCATACGTGGTCAGTCTTCTGACTCTGAGGAGGATCATGCTCCTCTCTCTGCCCGCTGTGCTGCTCCACACGGCTGTGGTGTCCAGCGCTGCCCTCTTCTGGCTGTGTGCCGTATCGCTCTACATCGGCCGCCTGGAGGTGGAGATCATTCACGACGAGGATGAGGAAGAGGAAGAGCACGGGGGAGATGAAGGCGTGGAGTGCTCCGAGTGCAGAGCCCGGAGCGAGAGACGAGGTCCTGAAGAAAAAGGCAAAGACAAGTGAGATGAGAGGAGACTTTGAGTTGAAATGCCTTTTACACTGACCCAGAGCCAGAGTTCTGTATTCATAAACTGCTTTAAGACAAAAGGCAACACTGGGTTCAGGTCGGTGTGGAGTCGTGGCTTCGACCAACGTTATTGACCCACTGCTTACAAAGGGACATAAATTCACATTTTTCCTCTGTAATATTTTTGTTGGTTATGAGTGCTGGAACATTAAAATAAAAGTTAATTTCTTAACTAGCACTTACCGGACAACTAGTTCAGCATCTTGGTTGTTCAACTGTAATAAATCGGCATCTTCACTATATTATATAGTGATGTAATTTAGAAATAAAAGTTCTGATATTTGTTTGGTAACACTTTACAATAAGGTTTGATTTTCTAGCATTAGTTAATGCATTAAGCGACTGATGATAACTATACAGCATTCGTTTATAAATATTCTATTGTTCTTTTTGATAATACATTAGTTCATGTTCATTTATAATGTATAACAATTACAATGTTTTCATTTATATCTATAATTTAAATATAAATATCTATAATTTTGACTTTAAAAATGTATTTGTAACATTAATCAAGGTTAATAAATGCTGTGACAATATTGTTCAATTTTTGCATTAAATAATGCTATCAAACTGAACCTTACTGTAAAGTATTCCAGCTTTTAGAATATAAGAGCTGTTTTTTTCATGGTACATGGCAGTTTTTTTTTATTATGCTGCATTTTTCCATTGTATTCTTTGAGATTTATTTGAAAATGATTACCTGACGTCTCTCACAATTCCCTTCAGATTTCCTGCTTTAGTCTTACTCAATAAAATCACTCCTTGTAGATTTGACAAGAACTTCTAGACTTCATCTTCCAACGCATGGCTTTCTCTCAATGGAGATGAAAGCACGACTTTTCTTTTATTATGCATGAATCCAAAGTATATACTGTTATTAGCAGTTCCTGTCTTTGGTGCGTCGATAATCCGATGAGGTGAGATGTGTTGTCACTGTCAGGTGTGTGTGTGTGGACCACACGTGCTCATATATAGAGATTCACTCTACTGGAGTGTGTATGTTTACTGTACATTTAATCGGCGCACACTTAGAATCAGTCAACTCTATATGTTTAAATCCAGGTTTTTTTTTTTCATGTTAAAAGCAAATGTACACATCTTACCTTCAAGGAATAATTCAACAATGTCATCCAAAATGTCCTATAGCAGATTAAATTGTTGTCAATTGGTAATTTTTCTTGTCTGTTATTTTGGATAAACTATTAGTGGTGCTAAAGGAGTGATTCAGGTCAAAACTAGTTAAATTAAAAGTACTGTAAATTGCACTTCTTCAGTAATGTATTTACAATAGAAGTCTATGGAGCAGTGTTATTTTCGTATTATTTATAAACTATTACTATTTAATCATATTTTGAATGAGCTTTTTCATATTTATTGATTTATTGTTTAAGTTTTAGTAGATCCATTATGTGGTTTTGTAATTTTTTAATTGTTTGTTTTTAAATATTTCTATTTAACTTATATTTCCATTTTAGGTACTTTAATCTTATTTCAGTTAGTTGCCAGAACAGCCTTTCAAATTTTTTATTATTTTTAGAGGCTATTTACACGACACTGTTTTCGACTAAAAACGGAAAACGTTTTATGTGTTTTGGCCATTCATTTACACGACAGTGGTGTTTTGGGGACCTGAAAACGGAAGGTTTTTTAAACGATAGTCGTCTCCGTGTAAACTACAGAATTTGTGTAAACGATGGTGTCATGCACATGCGTATTACCATTACATGCTCAATCTAGAGGCGCGTAGTGTTTTTTTACGAAGTGACATCGACAACTACTGGTCTGGCAGCAAAATACAGCGTTTTTAATAATTTTCACAGATCATTGTGACAACATTGTCGTCTGTTCGCAAAAAAAAAAACCCGCAAAGTTAGGGGCCATTTACACGACATCGTTTTTGACTGAAAACTGAAAACTTTGCCTGTTTATTTACATGACAACGACATTTTGGGAAAATGATAACGTATTGTCTCCATGTAAACCTCCAAAAACACACATTTGTGAAAAAGATAACATCATGCGCATGCGTAATAGCCTACGTGTTTAGTCTAGCCGGCTCGTAGTGTTTCTTTACAAGGTGATATCGCCAACTACTGGTCTGGCAGCAGAATACAGCGTTTTTAGTTGTTTTCGCAGATCCATGTGAACGGGGATCGTTTTGACAACAACGTCTGTAGGCTAGGCCTAAGTGAAAAATGGGAAAAAAACGTTTTCATTTTTAGTAGGCTACATTGTTGTCGTGTAAACGTAACCTCAAAATTTACTAATACAATTTTAAACAGAGATTGTATCTCTTAACATTAATGTACTGTGAACTAACATGAAAATTTTTATAGCGTAGGCCTAATATTAACAAAGGTTAATAAATACTGCAAAAATGTATTGCTCATTAGTTCATGTTAGTTCATGCTTAATGTTAACAAATGAGACCTTATTGTAAAGTGTTACCAATATTTATATTTTATTTTATTTCAGCTTTATTTCAATTAAAAAAAATAAACTATTAATAGTTGTAGACAACATTAGCAGCTCTAGTGGGGCAAGACACTTAACTAATATAAACACTAAAATACACAATTTTGAAATACAATCGCATAAAACGTAAATATAAATTTTCTAAACATGACACTAGAGTGAAAGAATCGCATATTGAATTTGTCCACATGAATGTCCACAAAAATGTCCACATGGTTTTGACAGGAGATTAAATATTCCATATTGCACAGATAATGTTAGTAAATTATTTGATATACTGTATAATGTTTAAGTTTTGTGGTTATTCTTTTCAAACAGTAGCCTACTCTTAAAAAAAAAAAATCATGATCAATGGACAAAATTACATCACTTTAACTAATAAGTAATAAGTTAAGCAATTTTAAATTTTTTGAGTCAGTTAGATGAAATTTTAGTGTAAATGACTTATACAGCCAATTTGATTGTAGGCTACTTAAAGATTTAAGGCATTAACTTTTTTTTTGTTTTTTTTTGTACAATGTGTTTAGCCTAATGTTTATTGTATTGAGTGTTTTGCCCCGTAGACTTCCATCACGCTAGGGGTTAATTAATTACAACTGTGAAATTGTAATGACAAAAAGTTGTTAAATGGTAAAAAGTTCAAACAAAACGTGAGTGGAGGTTGTGTGCGATATCAAGGGCAGGTGGCGTCTCTGGAGGAAGGGATTCACGGTAAACAGACAGACGTGTTGATCTGCACGCGTGTGCGGTTTGTTAATGGCGCCGGGGACTCGGAAACATGTGCGCTGCTTCTTTCATTAGTCGTTCCACTTCTGTTTGTACATCTTCAAAGGGATGCGCATTTATTTAATTATATAATTTCATTATTGTCATCCAAAAAGTTTTTTTTTTTTTTTTTTTGTCGTTGTTGATTTCTTGTCACTGTGGCTGTTGTTGTTATCAAAGACCTTGTATGAGTCCTCAGAGAAATTATGGCACTTAATTATCTGTCGGCATATAAGTATTGTTGCTGCATGGTCGTGTTTTGTAATTTTCGGAAAACATTTAGAATTTTGTCAGGTTTTCGTTTTATTGAGGTTTTTAGTAGGCTATCAGGTAGATTGTCTTTTCTATGTGGCTTTGAACCTGAAGCCTGATTGGCTGATGTTCATAATTCCCCCTCTGTCGTGCATTTCTGCTGTTTTTCACCAGTGTTTTTTTTTAATGCATATTTATGTTAATGTGAAATGCAGAACATTCTATAAATGTGCACCTTAAAAACCAATGACATTCATTGTATGTTGATTGGGAGTGTTTATCACTGGTTACAGACTATTTGTTTATGCATGACCTTCAGTGCTATTTACAGTACATAATTAGTCTATGAATATGTACATAAACGGGGACTATGCAAGCACATTTGTCTCCCGCAATTTCTGAGAAGGACAGGTTTGATGCTTAAGGTGGCGTGAATTCAGTGCTGCACAAGGTGGAAATGTCATGTTAGTGGCCTTTAGAGGTTAACAAGCTGACAGTGTTGCAGAAGCTGTAGCTTTATCGACACACTATTTAAAGTATAGTTTACAGTCCAGCAACTATTTTAAAGAAATTGTTTCTGTAGGTAAATGACAATTACCAGCAAAACAAACATATCATTTTTAAAGGTGCAGTCCGTAGCTTTTTTGGATTAAAAATGATCCAAAATAAATCTTTGAGCAACTACATAACCAGCAGTGTTCAACACTATCTGCTTGCCTTAGCTCGATTCAAAGCGGTAAGCTTGTAATGATGTTTTTTAATTCCAGTGGTACTGGTGGATTTACGCGGGAAATTCGAGCATGTCTTTGCGTCATTACGTCACATCTGTACACATAAAGAAGGAGTCTCGCCTAGTAGGCTATATTGAGTCATTACGTCACATCTGTACACATAAAGAAGAGTCTCGGCTAGTAGGCTATATTGAGTCATTACGTCACATCTGTACACATAAAGAAGAGTCTCGGCTAGTAGGCTATATTGAGTCATTACGTCACATCTGTACACATAAAGAAGAGTCTCGGCTAGTAGGCTACATTGCGTGTGAGGATGCTGGAGGTGGAGATTTATAGTCTTTTCTCACAGCACTCGATAATTAAACTTATCAATTTGATGGCGGATCCAGAAAGGTTCGAACGACAATCACCAGTGACAACTAGAGATTCACCCGCTGTAAAATGCAAAAGACTTCGGAGTGGCTAAAGAAAAAAAGAGACTGCAACCGGACCCATGCGAAAACGAGGATAAATATCGAAAGGCCATTAAATGTAGTCACGCAATGCTGATGTTGTTAACATTAACAATTTAAGAACAAAGTATAATTTGCACGGTTTTATGTGATATGATAAGCGATTGTTAGATTTAATCATTGTTAACTAGACTTAATCATGTTACTTTTCCGGTGAAAATTATTATGTTGGTCATACTTCCAAAAAGAATAATCTGTGATTTTGAATGCCAGTATCCACACCGGCGCGGTGATTGACAGCCGCACTGTCCTCAAACATTGTGTTCATCTGCGCTGTGCCGAGGCACAACCCACGTAAAGTTGATAATTCCGCGAATAACAGCAATTGCAGATTTTATTAAATTTCATGTGCATGTAAAGGCAGATGTCCCAATACTTTTGGCTATATAGTGTAGATGATAGATAGATAGATAGATAGATAGATAGATAGATAGATAGATAGATAGATAGATAGATAGATAGATAGATAGATAGATAGATGATAGGTAGTTAGATAGATAGATAGATGATAGATAGATGAAAGATAGATAGATAGATAAATGGATGATAGATAGATGATAGGTAGATAGATAGATAGATAGATATATAGATACTGTATATAGATAGATACTATAGATAGATAGATAGATAGATAAATGGATGATAGATAGATAGATAGATGATAGGTAGATAGATAGATAGATAGATAGATAGATAGATAGATAGATGATAGGTAGATAGATAGATAGATGATAGGTAGATAGATAGAGAGATAGATTGATGAATGGATGGATGATAGGTAGATAGATAGATCAAAGATAGATAGATAAATGGATGATAGATAGATAGATAGATGGATGATAGGTAGATAGATAGATAGATGATAGATAGATAGATAGATAGATAGATAGATAGATAGATAGATAGATAGATAGATAGATAGATAGATAGATAGATGATAGGTAGATAGATAGAGAGATCGATAGATGGATGGATGGATGATAAGTAGATAGATGAAAGATAGATAGATAAATGGATAGATAGATAGATAGATAGATAGATAGATAGATAGATAGATAGATAGATAGATAGATAGATAGATAGATGATAGATAGATAGATAGATGTGTTTACTGGCGAGAGGGCGGGGCAACCTGTCACTCACATGAGATCGACCAATAGCAAACCACAACCATCTAATCAGTTGCCCATGGACAAAATCAAGTCCCGCCCTACATTTATGTCACTTAAGAAGCCATTTCAATCACATATACGTCAAAATAGAGAAGAAAACACTCTCGCAACTTCAGTTTCATGCTTTAATCAAAAAGCTGTTTAGAAAGCCGCTGCGCTACTATAAGACTACTAATAAATGTAGTCACACTTGTTGTGTGACTGCATTTAGTTATTTACTCCCCAACATTGAGGGCTCAAGAACAAATGAAGTATGTCTGACGTAGTCCATGTTTTTCTTGCCTATTCTCCAACTCGTCCTCGTTCTCTGGTGTTTTGGTGCAGTTCGTTAGTTACTGATTCCGTGCGTGTTTCAGTGCAGTTGGCCCGCGGTCTGTCTGTCTCTCCCTCAGCGCACGCAGCTCTGCTTCACATTCAGGGCATCTACAGGGGCCGCCACACGGCTAAAGGGCACAGCGCCCAAACACATCCCCACAAGCCAGACTTCACACACCTGCGTTACACGAACTGAGTTCATAATCGCACAGAGCTGCATCTCCATCATGTGGAACCGGTGTGTTAAATCGAACTTCATTTGTTATTGTCTTAACATGTCCATTTGCAACACAAGATCACCGAAAACCGCAAAGTTCCCCCTATTTATTGCCAAAATGACCCATAAAAGAGAACTAATTCCTGTTTATACGTCCGTCTGCTCTTAAGAGATGGCCGTGGAGGATATTTTAGAGGAGAAACTTCGGGTCACAGTCGAGTTATCGTATGCGCACGCACACGGCCCGGCCATTCGCCTTTTCTTCCCAACAACTCGGCTTCTTTAGTATGCAATTCCTTTAGTCGTCAAGAGGGAATGATCCTCACACTAATGAACTGAGGCCTGCCACTTGAATGTAAAACAGGTTTTAACCCGTCTTCAATGTCAGAGCCCCTCCCTGGGGTTTCTTGAAACAACACAACACCATCGCTAACACCAGCACGCTCCACGTTTCAATCACAGCGTCTGCCTTTGTCTCGACCCTCCGGCCTATTACTCTGACAGCGGGCCGCTCACCGACTCCGCTTCAAAGACACGGAGCCAGAGTTATGAATCTGTACACGGATTATGATGAACGCCAATCAAAAGGCTTTATTGTGAGCGGAGCGGAAGAGTTGACAGAGTTGGGTAGCTTACATGTGCTCCCAGAGGGAGCTGTTGTTAAAGCAGCTTATCACATCAATCCGATCCATGTTCTTTCATCTTTCCTTTCTTTTCCTCTTCTTTTGAACTTGTTAACATGGACCGGTGTGGATTACAAAATTTACACAAGATAATAGCCGATTGTTAATCCCTTTTGAATGTTCACTTTTCAAATCCAAAAGCAACCCCCTTCACGTCATTCAAGACAGAGACTTCAAATATTTGAAAGTTTCCAAGCATGCAACTGGTGTACTTTTTTCGCTATTGTATTTTTCATGCTATTCTTAGGGTGTGTTCACACTGCGTCTAACGCATACAGACTGCGGTCTTTAGCGTCCTTGATAGTGCGCCTGCCTCCCATGCCGGAGACACGAGTGGGGCTTGGGGCGAGTAGAACCGGAGGGGTTACATTGGTGCCGTGACCCGGGTGGGAGTGAGGTTTAGGGGGGTGAGTGTAACGTTGGCCAGCTTTAGTAAGAGCTGTGCAGGTAAACCTCACTCCCCTGATCTCAACAGGTGCGTTAGCAACTGATGCTAGAGGCTGCGGTCTTTAGCATCCTTGTTAGTGGGCCCGCCTCCCATGCCGGAAACGTCGGTTCTAATCCCGCTTGGAGCGGTGCGAGAAGAACCGGAGGGGTTATATTGGTAGTGATGGGAGAAACGATGAAGCTTTTCGAAGCTTTGAGACAATTTAAACAATTACTTCGCAAAATGATTCACTGTTTCGAAGCGTTCCAAACACCACAATGCTGGTGACGCCTGCTGGTCAAAACAGTGTAAATGCAACAAAAATTCAGATTCATTTTCAGATTCATTTTATTTAAATAGGGACAATGCACAAGTTAACATTAACCTTGTTTAAAAACAAAGAGAGATGCATTGTGCCAGGTTGTAGCACAAGTGCTATTTTCCGCCCGTAGTCCCTTGGCAGAGTATAATACAAAACATTCAAATATACAATTTTCTAACCATAAAATTTATTTACAATTAAAACTTTTACAATTACAATTCAGACCAAAATATGCATAAAAACAGCTTTTACCAACCATTTGCAAATGTTTGATTAAAAATATATTTTTTCAAATGCAATTAACTAATCATCTTATATCATTAAATATAAGTGTCTTGGCTAAATTGGCCAGTAAGAGACTATTAACTACTATTATTCCTTTTAATTATCCAAATATCTCATTAAAATGAACAAATGTATAAAACTGATCATCATGTAAAAACCATAGAGTATTTCAATGGTTCGCCACTGGGAGGGAGGCGATCTCAGTGAATCCGCATGATTCATGGGTTCACAGAGATCACTCCACCTAACCCCACGGGTGAACCATTGAAATTTCGAAACGTTTCGAACCAGTTATGACAATGAAGCCTCGTTTATTGAAATCACGTGACTTTGGCAGTTTGATACGTTTCGAAGCTTCATGGAGCAGCGTTTCAGAAGCGCCCATCACTATACATTGGTGCCGTGACCCATATGGGAGTTGAGTGTATTGGAGGCCAGTTAGTAAGAGCTGTGCGGGTAAACCTCACTCCCTTGGCCCCGAGAGGCGCACTAGTGACCGACACTGCAGTCTTTAGCATCCTTGTTAGTGCGCTCGCTTCCCATGCCAGAAACTCCAGTTCGAATCCCTCTCTGCTGTGCGTTTCCCAAAAGCAGCTGGTCGCAAGTTACCAACGGAGATCAATGGAACTTGCGACCATAGTTGGCTTAGGATGCTTTTGGGAAACGCACCGAGTAGAACTGGAGAGGTTACATTTAGTCTGTTGTATTCATATTTCAGTTCAACCGCAGAAGAGTTCGTTTGAAAGTGGACCAAGGCTCATATTTCAGCGTTCAGTTATTCAAATGAACCACACAAACAGAGTAATCACACCAGAGTTTGTTTTAATTGAACCAAACATGCCAAGTGGGACAGCCTTAAAAGGGATATTTCTCTCGGAAAAGAATTCATCATTTTATGTCGTTCTAAACCTGTACTTACTTTCTTTTTTTGAAACACAAAAGCTTACATTTTGAACAGTAGGCCTAAGCTAGTGGAACTTTTTTATTCATTTACAGTGAATAAGGACTTTCAAAGCTTCAAAAAGAATGTAAAAGTACCATGAAAGTGGTCCATGACTAAAGTACTATATTCCCAGTCTTCTGAAGCTATATGATTGCTTTGTGTAAGAATCAGAGTGAAATTTAGGTTGTGGTTGTTCTCTAAAACTCTTAAAATCCTTCTCCTTGGTGCAAAAATAGTGATGTATGAGTTGTGAACAAATGATTCTTTTGAGTCAAATATTTTTTTAATGAATTGTTTGATCTGGTTCACGAAACTGGAACACTTTATGACCTTTGTGGTGCTTTTTTGAAGCTTGGATGTCTTAGTCCCCCTTCATTGTAAAAAGAGTGACCAAAATATGGAAATTGAGCAACCAGTACAAATTTGTCACAAATGATCCTTTTGTGTAATGAAAAGGAGTCATGAATTTGGAACATCAGTAAATAATAACAGAATTTGACTTTTTGTTTCAACTGCCATCATTTATTCACCCTCGTGTCGTCCCAACCCCCTTTTAATTTCTTTATTCATGAACCACTGGCATTTGGTGACATTGACATCAAACTTGACGCATATTGACGGGTCGGGTTCAAATATGCAGAGAACAAAATGACATGGCACAGAGAAATGCTCCATTATTGGAATAGAGTTTATTATTGTGGTTTGGATTATCATAATAATCATTTTTTTTACAGTGTATCATTTTCATTCAATGCTCATGGCGCTGTATTTTCACAAACATTTGATCATAAAGAAGTTAGAGTCACAGTGATGGCAAAGGTTAAAGAAACACCAACTCATGTGCTGATGTTTCACGACTGATTCTCACTCTCAACTATTTACACATTCATACACAATCACAAATACAAATAAAAACCATTTCATATCATTTAATGCTACTGAAAATCATCATATCTGGGAATACTGCATGGGCAGAGAAACCCGCATACACAAGAAATTGAAAAACCAAGAAAAATGTTCACATGGTGAAGCTTGTATCTGCCCTCTTGTAATTAGTTATCTTCGGTGTGGTTTCATGAGTTACCAGAACTTGATATTGTTTTTGTGGTCCACTTACAACATCCATATTTTTCTTCATTAAACAATTTTAGTGACTGCAATCTGAAAGGAACTGAAATCTATCCTTCCTTGTGAAATGGATCTTTAGTCACATTTTTGTAAAAATTAAACAGGCATATTATGGGTTTATAAAGTACTAAATCGGTTTAATTTTTTATTTTTTTTAATTAGGATATTATAATTATGCCTGTAAAGTACATAGACCTTGTTGTTTGGTATTGCATTCACTTGAGGAAAAAAATCTACTCTGTTTTTCTGAATTAACGAGTTAATTATCTCAGAATTACAAGATATTTTTTCATGGAAAAAAGTTTTTGCTCTGTTTTTCTGAATTAACGAGTTAATTATCTCAGAATTACGAGATAATTTTTAATGGAAAAAGGATTTTGCTCTGTTTTTCTGAATTAATGACTTAATTATCTCAAAATTATGAGTAACTCATTAATTCATAAAAACAGAGTGAAAAAAAAATGTTTTTCAAGAAAAATGTATCTCATAATTCTGAGATATTAACTCGTTAATTCAGAAAAACAGAGCAAAAACTTTTTTTCATGAAAAAATATCTCGTAATTCTGAGATAATTAACTCGTTAATTCAGAAAAACAGAGCAAAAACTTTTTTCCATGAAAAATTATCTCATAATTCTAAGATAATTAACTCGTTAATTCAGAAAAAACAGAGTAAATTTTTTTCCCCTCAAGTGAATGCAAAACGCTTCCGTAGTTTGGCACCCTGACTCTGTTCCATTATCTAGTGAACTGCCTCGACATTGATTCCAATAATTTGATGTTTGCATGTTGCAAACAGTTCTTTAATGGGTACAAATAACACATACAGTATATACTGTATGCACAAATATTGCTGCAATGTATTCTGGGATCCACAATGAAATGAGACGCTATCTTAGAATCTGGTCAAAATAAGGTATCTTAGTTTTACTGTCTATGGAACAGCCTCACATGAGGAGCCCGTAAGATGCATTGCAATGCTACTAGATTTGGGAACAGAGCTCCTGTGCCTCAGCTTTACATAGAGGGGAAAATCCTACAATGTCCAGGTCACATTTAATCCCAAACTCAAAAGACAAAAAAAAAAGTATATTTTGCAAGTAGAAAATTAGCATATTTCATTAGGTTTTATTACAAAGCCTATTTTTAGGAACACGTTCCTTGCGGTATTATCCTCTCCGCGCATTCTGTAACAAATCCTTCCCTCGCGGGTCAAAATGACCCGAAGCCCTAAAATTATACCTTTTTTTTTGTCCAGAAAGCTTATTTTATTTTTTAAAGAATTGTTTTTGGGAGATTTTTTATTTGATGTACATTTAAATTAGGTTTTTATCAATAAATAATATATTTAAGTACATTCTTCGCATTCTTTCAACTTAAATTGAAAATAACTTTTTTTTAAAAACATGCATAAACTCAGATCAGCTCAAAATATCTCACATTGGGTCAATTTTGGTGTCTTTGCTGACCACTTGTGGAAAAAAATATATTATATAACATGATATTTCATGACTCTTAGCAACTCGACGGCCTTATATCACTATATGGAGCAAATGAGCTGTTCCGCTGGGTCCTAAAGTCAGTTCTTGAGTGTATCTCTTCAGAATGCTTTCAAATGTAGACATTATTAAATCATTTTTGGAAACGTTTTAGCATTTAGTTTTAATTTTGAGCATTTTTTAAGTTTTTCTATGTATACTGGAGCATTCCTCGCATTCCATTCATTCCTAAGGGGTTCGAATTGACCTGCGAGGGAAGGATTTGTTACTCTTTTTTTGTTACAACCACAAACTCCTCGAATAATTTTTTTGTGTGCATTCATGGTTCAAGTGGATCCCTCCAATGAACACTCAATTGTAAAAACATTTTTTAAATGATTTTGGGGTCAAAATGACCCGAGGGAATGATAATTTGTAATTTTCATTATTCTCATTGGTGATTTTCATTAGTTTATCATTACTGTAATACAAATTTTTACTGTATTACAGTAAAAAAAATTATACTTTTTTGCACTACAGTAATGAGAATATGCTTAATTCACATTAAAATGTCACAAAATCATGTCAAGCAAAATATAATTTCTTTTTTTTTTGAGTGAAATGTGACTTGGGTTTAATAGGGTTTGTGATATTCTTCCAATCAGCATTTTACTTTTTTTTTTTTAAATAAAACATTACACCTTTATATAACAGGCAATGTTCTACACACTTCGGTTCCCAGAATCTTCACATTTCTGCCACAAAAGCTGTAAACGTAATTCCTGTGGGTTTAGAACTAGAATGTCTGGCCATGGATGAAGTGCTACGTGTATGCAACAATATACTATAAGTGCTTGGACATGATACATGACAAATAGACACACTTAACCACACCCACCCCGCCCACAACCCCCCAAAAGCCCCCAAATTTCTTATAGGAAGATTAGGCCATGATATTTGCTCATGACTTGTGGGAAAAGAAAAAAAAACATCTTTTGGGGCCTTTGCACGTATGAAGTCTTTCAACTCGGTGTTGTCTATATATGGCTATGACCTTGAATTTATCATTTTTTCAAGTGATTCTTTTTAGATGTTTAAAGACAATTCTTTTTTTTTTTACAAAAATGAAAATTCTACACTGTTCAAAAGTTCTAATCTTTATTTTCACTGCGATCCCTCTGTCAGTCAAGGACCTGTGGACTGTGCTTTCTTATGTATTGTTTCCTTAGGAATGTCTTATTTGGGAATTTCCGCCATGCTACTTTAGTCCATACTTGCATATTCCTGTGTGGTTTCTTAAATTCATTGGGACTTGGAAAATATATATATAGGTGGGCCCATGTCCTGGGGGCCAAAAAGGTTAGTAGTACGAGCAACGCGCTCCGCATCAAAGAGCCTCCTACCCAATGACGGTCCTGTATATTCCCAATGGTTCGGGCCTCAATGATGGCCCCTCTGTGTAAGTTGCATGATGTCCTTCATATGTTCAGTATGGCTTTGACTGCTTGTCCAGAGAGAGGAAGACACACTAACAAAGTAGCAGGAAAGTCCGGAGAGGATTCTGGGAAGACTGTTTGACAAACCTCAAGTTCTTCTGTAGTTCCTCTCTCAATGTTGTGCCGTCCTTTACAATCTCTTCCGCCTCTCCTTTACATATTTTTTTCTGTCTTTCTCCCTCAATCCTCGTCTGTTCCTGCCGCCCCCCTCAGTCCGTTCATACAGAATGGCAGAGTTGGAGGAAAGGTGGGTTCGGCTGGAGAAAAGCCGCTAAAAGGAGGCAGAGACGCGATCCTTTGCAGGTGGGGAAAGAAAGCGGGAGTTTTGACCACGTGGTCCGAGTGGTGCCCGTCAGCGTGAGCTGTAGGCATCTCAGGTGGGGCGTAGCGGATGGTGCTGGGAGCGTAGAGACTCTGAGGCCCCTGTGGGCCAAGAGCCAGGGGGTGAAAGAGCACACGTCCCGCAGCCCCACTCGCAGTCAGTCTCTGCAGGAGCTCGAAGTCTGGAGCGCGCCCCCCGTGGATGGACCGTTCATCTCTCGGCAGGGACGAGGCTAAGATGGGTGGAGACAGAGTCGGGGACGGGGGGTTGAACAGACCCTTGGGTGGAGCTTCTGTCGGGGTGGAGTTTGGAGGTTGGGAAGGTGGACTGCTCCCATTGGTTCCTACACTGCTGTGCTGAGGTTGGCTCCAGCGCCTCCCAGAACCTGCACCTAGAGTTGTTCCTATCACTTCTTGTTCAGTCTTAATATTCGACCCAGAACTGGCCACCACGCTCTTAAGATGCTGGATCACAGCGCGGCCGTTGTGGATCTTTCCTGCTCCGTTGGCCCCATTGCCTTGTTTCAGTGCCCCCTCTTCGCTCTTCACCCGTTTGCTGGTGGGGTTGTGGTCCCACTCGCTCACTCTCTCATCGTCCTCTTCCACTTCGCTGTCGCTGGCTTGGTCCGAGGAGGTACATGGGCTGTCTTCTCTCTGACGAAACACTTCAATCCGCCTCCTCGCCTCGGGAGGACCACTTTCAGGGTCAGACTGGTGCGATCTCTTCCTGGTGCTCTCTGATTGGCTGGCAGCAGTGTGCGAAAAGGGTTCCTTCCCTTTGTGGTCTGTCTCGGACCTGCCTTTCAATGGCTGTGTCGCCGTGGAGCCTGGAGAAAACACAAGTCTGCTGATTCGGGCTGTTGAGTTGCTTTTTACCAGTGTATGGATAGATAATTGTGTGTGGGGCTAAGGGCATACCTTGTGCCTTTGGAGAGGTGTCACGTGGGGAGGAGCTTGCTTGAAGCCGTTCTGCCCTCAGGCTTTCTGGGAGTTGTGATAAGTCCAGAGGCATGTCTGCCAGCTCTGTTCGACTGAAAATACAGATAAAAGAGTGCAAGCAGTTTACCTTAGGGAGCTTTACACATTTGACAGTCTAAATGCTAAACCCTGTGCCACAGGTTAACAGTGATTCTCCAATCATTTAGTATGGCTGAATCACACAACAGGAGGTTGCACTATATGAGGTACTGGTACCTTATATAGTGCCTGTTCCAAAATGTAGGTTAGCTGCCTACCTAGGCAGCGCTTTAAGGCATCATATAGACACTCCCGACACAAAGGCTTTTCCAACAGACAGGCAACAGTATTAAACTAGGCATGACATGATCTTATTGTGAATGATTCACCCATGCATGCATACATTTCATTTTTTTTCTCCAACTTTAAAATGACTTGTTTGTCAAATTCTAAGACAGCATCTCATGTATCAACCTGTTACACAGTGTGTTTATATGTTGTATTTTTTTCCTCATCTTGTTGTAGTTTATGTATGGTCCAGCATTTGTCTTCCTTTTTTGAAATCATCATACAGCACAATTGGTCAACTGTTGTTTTTAATTGTGCTCTGTAAATATGACAGTGATATTGAGAAGGGAATCCGAAAATGTTTTGCAACAAAATCAGTGAAAAAATTATCCAAGATGGCAGACAGATAAATATAAAATAGTTGTATTTGACCCAAAATTTGTGTTTTGTATTTTATACTTAAATCATTGTTGGCTTAGGAACATATGCTTATGCAAAAATCTATTGGGATAAATTGTAAACATAACCGAGTCTCGTGCTGTGCATGAGAACTTGGTTTTGTGCCAATAAATGACCTTTGCTCACTATGTAGAAAGTTCCAAATCAGTCACAGGTTTCATGACGGTTAGGAAGATTTTGGAACATAACTATAATAGAGTTTCCTCCTCACAGAGAATAACAGCGTGGAATGAGAGGTACTCACTCGTGATAACGCTTCCAACACGCGCACACACACACACACACCAGAAAAGCCCTTCTGAACATGACTCCAGCAGGGTGCTATAGAAGTTAATTAGCTATCGTAATTACAAAGCTAATTAACTAAAACACCATTCAGCCAGAAAATTTTGACATCCATTTGGTGTAATTATATATCACCAGTCCAATTATCACTGAAATTCAGCCAATTTTTTTCTTGTTTTTGTCTGACTTCTTTGAACGTGTGTGCACTTGTGTGATGAAGATTACTGTAGACAGATGGAGAGGAAGAGCGTTTACAAGAGCCACTGTGGAAACTCTCATTACATTAACATATTTTTTATACTGAACCGCAACACTCAAAAACACAAACACATAAGGTCACTAGGAAGCTGACCTGAGCACATAGTTGACCCAGATGACGTTACGCTCATGGGGCGCTTTGTGGTTAATGGACACGGTGGCACAGGACTGAATCCACAGATAGCCTCCTCTCTTCTGCAGCCACCGATAATACCCCGTCACAACCTGCCCTTTCCGCAGCACTAAGAGAGAAGGAAAAGAGTTAGTAAAGGAGTCACATTAAATATTAGGTTTGAATATCTAAAAACCACAATACATTTCTTAAACCTGGAAGTGGAGAAGAGTTACACAATTTGTTTATTTGGCTAGGGGGCGATGTTGTCAAAATGTAAACAACAGCTTCAGGCTCTTAAACTGTCAAAACAGATACAACTGTTCTTTAAATGTTGACCTGTTCAAACAAACATTATTTTCTTTCTCCATTCATTTTATGCTGCCACCCTCACAAAAGATCTTCATATTTCCTTATTGTCCTACAGTACATTACAGGTAAAGGATAACAGTTTGTTGGTCATATTCACAAGATAAAACCCAAAAGCGTGATCAAGTTCATGACATGAAATGCGTACTTACAAATTATAATAAAATAAATATAAAAGAAAATGATGAAAAGAAAAGAAATTTGAGAGAGCTGTGTAATAAGCTATTTTAGTTTATCAAGATCAAACCCAGGATTGCAAATATAAATATTTGCTGGATTGGGAGGTGAAAAAAAGCTAGCACAAATCCGAAGGCTTGAAGGCTTACAGTCTTCATGGCTCAGTCTGATGGTGTCCAGGTCTTCCGCATGGATAAAGTTGTAGCAGGTTTGGCCAACCACCTCAGCTGGGCTCAGGTCCATATACTCTGAAATCCTACAAAACCCACACAAGGACACATATAAAGGCCAATTCACACTGCACCGACAGACACCGACCATACCTCAATACAGTACGTCACTTCTCAGACATTCCACGACCCGACAAGTGACGATTCAACATGTCCAAACAGCGAAAACAAGCTCGGACAGACGCCAACAGTTGATGTCAATGTGAATTGGCCTTTGCAACACTTACTTACATTTATTATGGCAGATTTATTAAATGTTTCCTTTGTTTCACCTTATTTTACAGCACGTGTACTTACTCCAAAGTACAGGGTAATATAAGGTAACTACATGGGTTCAGGGTTAGTACCTAGTTATTACCCAGTTATTGCAATTACTATAATAATGCGGAACAGGACTGTAAAATAAAGTGCTATCGTTTACTGTATTAAATGTCAGCTTGCTTCACAGACACTGAAAAAGTTGAATTTTGAGTGCACATTTTTATTTTCAAACATACTTTCGGCAATGTAGTGCAATTCTATTCCACAGGCTTGGGACACAGTGTTAATGCAATAAAATATGGTACATATTATTATTTACAATAATTTTGGGCAAAACACTCTGGCAAAGGTAGCTACTAGCTAGAGATAATGTAATTGAGACTGAAAGGCATGCTGGGAGGTTACCTGTTCTCGCAGTAGCTGATCTGCAGGTCCATGTTGACGCGGAAGACAAACATGTTACTTTCCATGCGCACCTCATTCAGCGTGGAGGGCGGAAGCGTGTGCGCCAGGGCAACCAATCCCATTGGCCGATGCAAGGGGCGGGGGGAGCCTGGCACCAGGGCTGGCCGACACCGAATCCGACCTGTCACATGAATCACCTGAATTCACCGGAATTAAATGAGCAGTTCAGTTTATGAAATCATTCAAACACTCATAAAAAGTATTAAATGCTAATATTCTAATCAAACAGTGTTGTTTCTCTCCTCACATTCAGTTTCGCTTTAAATTCGTTTAGGTTTGGTGTTTATAATATATGTTGTTTGAATGCCACTATAATTTTTATTTTATACTTAACATTTTATATTTAACGGTATACAGAACAAGAATAAAAAATATATTCATGAGTTAAGGGGAACTTAAATTTGATTTTAAAATGTGACAAACACCGTTGTGACTTATCTGTACTTTTTTTCTTTTAACAATGCAATTTTGACCCGTGCGACTTTATATATGTAAAATATGGTACAAAAGTCATAGGCTGTGTCCGAAATTGCCCCCTATAAACTTTAATAGGGCACTATTTGAAGGGACACCCATTTGTAGTGGTGTCCGAAACCATAGTGGACGTTATCGAGTGCACTCATTTAATCCAACAATGCACCGCAATAACGAGTGTACAACCGATGTACACTCAACAGCTAGAAAATACCCATAATGCACTGTGAGAGTCGTGCGGCGAATGACTTCCCGGTTCTGACCAAAAGTTGGCGCCGCAGCTGAATCATCCATGCATCCAATTCCTTCTTTTATTGATTATTAAATTGTTTAATTACGTTTTATACATAGTTAGTTACCATAACAGAGTTCAATATAAATGTTTTCATTACTACTGGAGCTTCCAGTTTGCTAAGTTTCAACTGATTATTAAACAGCAAGCACAAACTATGCAAAAGCGGCAGCCCTTCCGGCATTCAGTATCCGAATTCACTCACTCTTTTTCATTCACTCCATCAAGTAGTCTATTTTAGTGGAGTAATGTGGGGAATAGTGAATGAGGGTATAAGGGGCGATTTCAGACAGCCATAGTTTTAAGCAACAGCAGCAGCTCTGGGCATGTGACCAAAAGCACAAATCTTATTGGTTGTCCAGTTTTTCCAGTTTCAAAGTGCGATGGAAAAGATATTAGAACGCCTCTTTGTAAAAAAATCCTCTCGCTTTGATGGGATGCGAATGTTCGCACCATTCTGAACAGACGCATTAACAGTCGTTTATTCCAATTGAGATGTTTAATCGCACTGAATTTTCGCACAAAACATTAGTCTTGGTGTGAACAGGCCTTAAGACTACACAAGAAAATCCTTTTGTTGTACATTTTACAAATGTAACATGTTCCACATGAAGGACTCACTTTATAGCCTGAGGATTTAACATGGAGGCCACGCTTGGTGAGGGTGGATTTCATCCGGATGAAGAAGCCACGTTCTGAAAACTCTCTAACTGGAGAACAGGGGCTGGATGGAGCTACAGGGGAAAACACACAACACAAAGATGAACCTTTGAACAATATTTCACAGTCCACAGATCTGATATGACAACAACAATTAGCAGCTGGACAGCCAGCACACTCTCATGTCAAATCCTAACTAGTCTATGTTTTGGCGAATTTGTTTTCATTTTTACGATCTTATTTGTACGACCTGCTTATGCTCCAGTGAGGGTTAAAGTGTTAGTTCACCCAAATATGAAAATTGTAATCATGTACTCACCCTCATGTCATTCCAAACCTGTAAGACTTTCATTCATCTTCAGAACACAAATAAAGATCTTTTTAATGAAATCTGAGAGCTTTCTGTCCCTCCATTGACAGCTACGCAACTAATATTTTGAAGCTTCAAAAAGCTCATAGATCGTAAAACTAATCCATATGAATTGAGTGGTTTAGTCCAAATTTTCTGAAGAGACTCGATCGCTTTATAAGATGAACAGGTTTAATTTAGTCTTTTTTTCACATATAAACATTGATCAGCAAACATAAAGAGAAGCGCAACCGAACATTCTTGACGCGCGAGAATGAACCTCATTGGTTCTTGCTGAAGCTCAAACGTGCTGCGTAACACGAGAATGAACCTCATTGGTTCTCGCACTTCTAAGCAAACATGCTGCCGTTTACCACAACTGATGTGCGAGTTGATGAATATTTATATGTGACTGAAAGCCTAAATTAAATCTGTTCATCATATAAAGCAATTGATTCTCTTCAGAAAGTGACTAAACCGCTCAATTCATATGGGTTAGTTTAACGATCTCTTTATGAACTTTTTGAAGCGTCAAAGTGGTAGTTGCGTAGCTGTCAATGGAGGGACAGGAAACTCTCAGATTTCATTAAAAAGATCTTTATTTGTGTACTGAAGATGAACGAAAGTCTTACAGGTTTGGAACGACATGAGGGTGAGAAATTAATGACATCATTTTTGGATGAACTAACCCTTTTAAGGTTAGGGGTGGACCTTCATGATTAGTTTTTTTTTTCTTCTATTTAAAAAATGTATATTTTTAGTGTTAAAATAACTCAATTCGTACAAATTTATATGAATTTGCCAAAACATAATCAGTTATGTTTTTTCATGAGTTCATCTTGGTGAAGCTCAGAACAACCAATGTTGATAAATATGCAGGAAAGAACTATAATTTTATTTTTTCCTGTGGTCCACTTATAATGTTTGTCAAGGTTTTTAGCACCCAAAGCAGTGATATTTTAGTTTTTCATGGTCCTTTTCCACCCTCTCTCTGACCCTTAGAATTAAATAAGTGTTTTTTGCTGCTACGCTTTAAGCCTTCTATGCAAATACCCTCTTGACAATGAGAAACAGCACTCTGCTGCAGAACAGCTGGTCTTCTACCCAGGATCAGCACAAGATCTGATGGGTTTTGGTGTGCCAACACTGAATAGTGTATGTGGGTGATCATGTGTTAAAATGTATGTATCTTATTGACGACAAAAAGTTACTGCTGCGCATTTTTCATTGCATGATTTGAGTTCTGAAAGTTACCGTATACTTTAAGAGTCTCCATAAATGCCAAACTATTGAGGAAAAATGTAAGTTAAATAAAGCTAGACCTCTAAAGGAGGGTTACCTGGTTCTGGAGTGCCAGCCAGTGAGGATGCGGAGGCGGAGCTTGAAGCACTCTCATGGGACGTTTGACAGCCTGCCTCGGCTCGGAGGTGTGGCCTAATGCCAAGACGTTCTGCCATCTCGACATGATCCGCAGGGTGGATGTAATCGAACACGCTACTGCCAGTCAACTCCACCTGAGCAGGCAGATACACACGTACATACACATGCACACAGATCAATACAGAGTAACATTCATTTAAGAAACATGACATAGATCACAACATATTGGCTAACAACCAATAAGACCTTGAAAAAAAGAAAAAAGATCGTCTATAGCTATTCCTACATATGTAATGCGCAAGTATAAAGCACACACATATTCCTAAACCCTTACACTGGGGAAGCAAACATCAGAGAGAGATAAAAGCAACGCTACACATAAAACATTAATTATAGTGTACCATAACCTCGAATGAATATTCTACCTGGTGCATTTTACAGAACATATAAGAAACTCAAAACTGGCGAGCTTCATAAAACTTAAATCACCAACCATGAATAGACTTAATGTTATAAAAATGAACAAAAGAAAAACCTACAAATCATTCTTAAAGGAATAGTTGAGAGACAAAAAAAAAAAGAAGTTCTGTCATCATTTATTCACCCTCATGTCATTCAAATCCGTTTTCCTTCTCCCGTGGAACACAAAAGCATGTCCAAGCTGCTCTTTACCATGCAAATAAAAGTGGAAAAGGGAACAAGATGGTCAAGATCTTTTTGACTCCAAGGCCCCCCATTGTTCACTACAATATTTAAGGGCCCAACATTCCTAATTTACAGAATAATTTTTCATTCCCTTTGACGCGTACGATCACACCGGTGTGATCAGTCTTGGCTGGTCCCTGGAGCGTACGATCACACCGGTGTGATTAGAACGGTCAGTGCATCACGTGATCAACTGCTAAATTCAAACGTGCTTTCGCGCGTTGGCTGGCGCTGAGCCAGAGACAGACGCACTCAGTGCTGTCATATATCACAACTATTGAGTATTTTAAACCACATAATGTTTATTTTAGGTTTCAGACATTTAAATACACATAAGTACTAGCAAAACAGTGATTTTGAATTAGTAAAATAGACACTGATGTCTATGGAAACGGCAACAATAATCATTTCCATTATAATAAGACAAAACGTTTTATTCATATCAGATACACATTGTGTAAGTAGCTTTACATTTTACCCTATTCTTCTCCTAGTTCACCGGCCACTTACTTTCATGTATTTCGTGAGAAACAACAGGTCCGATTCTCTGAACTGTGAAACAAACTAACATGGCGCCGCCCATCGTGCATACAGCTCAACTAACGCGATCGTTATAAATATGTTTAAACAACAAAACACATCCACTTGCACATATTTGACAATCGGAATATCAGTGTGTCATGCTGTAGCTAATACATTTGTGAATATTTTGAATAGAAAAGGAAAAAAGACATAAAAGCAGATCATCACTCATTCAGCTCTGTGTTGTGATTGCGCTGTGTCACGTGACAAGAAATGACGCGTCACCATGGAAACATTAAAGTGACAGGTTCTAAATAACGGTCGCCTTGAAAAACTCACGCTGGGGGGTCAGTTAGAATATTTTAAACTTACGTGTGAAAGGGTTAAGCTTCCCACTCTTTTTAAAACAACGAATTTGCACAGCTCTTCCAGTTGTTCATGATTTAATGGATAACATCTAAGGATGAGGATTTTAAAATATACCTTTAGTCAATTTCTACATGCTAAAATGCTTAGAGTTTGACTTAACTCGAAAAATAAATATTCATTATAAAAATGCCCATGGATTTTTAAGATTGTATTAATTCACCAGGTCTAGAAATCACACTTTTAAAATTAGGCTACATAATATATCCATTATCCAGGTTTTCCAAGAAAGTAGGAATCCTGGCTCTTCAAAGAAAAACTAAGAAATATCTTGATTTGTATTTGCTTTAACTTATTTCAATGCCTCTCTTTTTCCATTGGACTTTTTGAACCATCTTGGTCCCCTTTCAACTTTTGCTAGCATGTTAAAGAGCAGCTTGGACATGCTTTTGTGTTCCACAGAAAGAGGAAAATGGATTTGAATCACTATATCATTTAATTTCTATAACATTGTTAAATCTATACATGGTTGGTGTCTTAAGTTTTATGAAGCTCAACTGTTTTGAGTTTCTTATACAATTTGTAAAAAGCAGCAGGTAGAATAAATTACATTTTTTTAAATCAAGTTATTTAGAGGCACGCTTTGGAAGTTTGCTGAGGCCCCCTAGTTGAGAATCACTGTCCTATACTACATAATGTGATTTTTTAATTATTATTATTGCAAGCATGAAGAAGATTTGACAGCAGTGACAGAAAAAAAAAATGTATATGAATTTATTTAAAATGTTTAAAAAACATTTATTTTAAATGTAAGGCTTTAGAAGAATATAGGAAGGATTATATGGACTTCTGTTACTTTTGGGGGGGGGGGGACCTTTCTTTGTTTAAAAAAAGAGCAGCCTGGACATTCTGCAAAACAGATCATTTTGTGTTGCACAAAAGAAAATGGCATACAAGATTGGATTCAGAAGATGAGTACAAGATAACAGTTTTTTACAGTATTCCTTTAACACCTTACTTAACTAGTAAGGGTTAAAAATTGTGTAATTTGCATTTCTGCGACTCCTGGATCTATTAAAAAAAGTCATCTGTGTGGGTCAGATTTCATTCTACAGTATCCTGATAAAAGGCCGGTTTCTCCCTCACACCCTTGTCTGTGGGACACAGCCATTTATTATGGGATTAGATCCATTTACGGAGGGATTTTAAAGGATTTTCCGCTGGCCGTCAAGGACACTAATGTGTGTGTGCAAGGCAGGTTGCATGCAAACAGAGGGAAGAGCAGAAAGGAGACGGTGGATGAAAAGCGGGGCTGTGTAATTGGGGATCAGTTGAGGGATGAATTGAGAAGAGTCTGGGGTTTTAAGCCTGTGTCGGCTAATTGAGAGGTAAAGGTGGAGGTAAATCCAGCAGACAGGTGGTCTGGCTTGGAGAACTTAATCTGGTCCACAATGCCTTGGAGAGGGTTGTTTAGCTTGTTGGAGTGGCGCTGATGGGATCTCAGATTTTTGGAAGCAAGTAGACACCAAAGGTGCATGAGGGAGCTTTTGGGAAATCTCAGTTAAAATGATCCACTGGAGGACACTGGGTCTGTAAGAATGAATGTAACTGTGGAAAAAGCATGCACTATAGATTATAGCGGGACTAGAATAGCATTGCCAAGTCTTATTTACTGCAATTAATCTGGTCATTTGGACAATTAGTTTCAAGGAACCAGTTTTTTAAAAACACTTTCACTGTCAACACTGTCCCAAAATTCTCTTGAATTTAACCTGCAATATTCATTGATACAGTCGTGCTCAGAATTAATGGTACCCCTGGTAAATATGATCAAAACTGGCTGTAAAAAATAAATCTGCATAGTTTATCCTTCTGATCTTTCCGTCAAAAAATGGCCAAAAATCTGAAAAAAGTGAAGTAAAATAATTGAAAGTGGGGGGGAAAATCACATTATGAAATAAATGTTTTTCTCCAAAACACGTTGGCCACAATTATTGGTACCCCTAGAATTTTTTACGCGTAAAATATCTCTGAAGTATATTCCCATTAATATTTACCTTTTTAAGCACACCAGGAGGACTAGGAACATGAAATTGTCCAGCCATGACTTCTTGTTTCACAGGAGTTTAAATATGAGGAAACACTGAGGCCAAATTCCCTTAATCATCCACTACAATGAGTAAAACCAAAGAATATAGTGTAATATGTGCAGCAAAAGATTTTTGAGCATCAAAAAAAAAAGAAAGTGGCTGTAAGAAAATAGCTAAAGAGTTGAAAATCCCCATTTTGACCATCAGGGCAATAATTAGGAAGTTCCAATCAACTAAAGACGTTACGAATCTGCCAGGAAGAGGACGCGTGTCTATATTGTCTTAATGCACTGTGAGGAGGAAAGTTTGAGTGGCCAAAGACTCTTCAAGGATCACAGATGGAGAATTGCAGAGATTAGTTGAGTCTTGGGGGTCAGAAAGCCTATTAAAAAAAAAAAAAAATCAAACAACCCCTACATCACCACATGTTGTTTGGGAGGGTTTCGAGAAAAATCCTCCTCGCTCATCCAAGAACAAACTCCAGCAAATTCAGTTGTCAGACACGACTGGAACTTCAAACGGCACAGGCTTCTGTGGTCAGATGAAGCTAAAAAAAGAGCTTTTTGGCAGCAAACACGCTAGATGGGTTTGGTGCACACAAGGATAAAAAGTACCCCATGTGTACAATTTAATAAACCGTAGGATCTTTAATGCTGTGGGCATATTTTTCTGCTGGAGGTCCTGGACTTCTTGTTCAGATACATGGCATCGTGGATTCTATCAAATATCAACAGATAAAAAATCAAAACCTGACGCCTTCTGCTAGAAATCTTATAATGGGCCGTGGTTGGATCTTCCATCAGGACAACGATCCAAAACAAACATCAAAATCAACACAAAAATTTGTTATAGAGCACAAAATGAAGCTTTTGCCATGACGGCCCCAGTTCCCTGGCCTGACCTGATGAGTGGAGTGAACTGAAGAAAAGCAGCACCACTAACATGGATCTGGGAATCTGCAGGATCTGGAGAGATTCTGTATGGAGGAATGGTCTCTGATCTCTTGTCAGATTTTCTCCAAACTCATCAGGCATTATAGGAGAAAATTCAGAGCTGTTATCTTGTCAAAAGGAGATCGCAAAAAGTATAAAAGGGTGCCAATAAGTGTGGCCAACGTGTTTTGGAGAAAAACATTTATTTCATAATGTGATTTCCCGCCCACTTTCAATTCTTTTACTTCACTGAAAGGTTAGATTTTTGGCAATTTTTTTAATGAAAGATCAAAAGGATAAACGACGCAGATTTATTTTTTACAGCCAGTTTTGATCATATTTACCAGGGGTGCCATTAATTCTGAGCACGACTGTATATTTCTTTTTATATATAAAAACATTGTCCATCTTACTGAGATTTTATTTTATTTCAAAATGTATCTTTTAATTTGAATTCATTTAAAATGGCCCATGGTATCCATTTCATTGCATTTTTAAGAGGTTATGTCATGTCAAAACAGTGAAGCTTGAAAAAGTAAATCTCAAGACACCTGCATTATATTCCATTTTGTTGCTCTCCATCTTGCTGTTTTTGAAAACAAAAACACGTCCTGTGTGAACGGCTCCTTGCTTATTCTGTGCTGTTGCCTGTGTGGTGGCCTGTAGTAGCGTGTCAGGGGCCGCTCACTGGACACGTTCTTGCATTCAAAATCAGCTAGATGCAGAGAAATGGACTAGAATGCATGTGACTTTTAAGCGTAACTGTGTTTATCTTGACACAGTCGTGCTCATGGTACAACACAGAAATATATATAATAATAATAATAATAATATGTAAAAATATAATATATAAAACGTCATAGATCTGAAGGGATTGAAGACTGATGCAGAGATGGCTTTTTCTGCTGAACAGGTAAGACATTTCAGGGGCTCAATAGGTAGCTAGATAACTTGCAATGTGTGATCTGATCTGACTGAGCAGTTAGATCTAAACGTCAGTAAAGTGCTTTATTTTAAAACATTTACGTTTTCATTTGGTCAGAACAATTGCGGCAGATGTATTACTTGCTTGTCCAGATGACATTTTCTAATGATATATGGCAAGTAGGACGCACTTATTGTCATGTCGATGTACTGTACAATGACCAGATTTGCCAGGTCTGCGCAACAAAACTAGCCCAATGGCCAATCAAAAATAGCCCAAAAATCAACCAGCGGCAAGGAAGCCCAACTCCAGATCAAAACACGTGAAGAAGCAGAAACAAGCGATAGCATATGCAGATGCATATGTAAAATAATGCAATCATCAACATTAAACAGCCTATAAATCAAAACGGCAAAACAATGTTACTGAATGAAGTGTCGACCCAGGATGAGATATAGGACTGTTTAAGCTTTGAGGGTGTTGATAGACTCGATCTACTCCATCAGTTTTGATTATCGTTCTGAATACAATCTAGACGTGGTCTATGATTTTCTCAGCTTTTTGCTCAAAATGTTCCTTTTTTATGAAACTTACCCACATTCAAGTGTTGATAAAAAAGAACCCATGAAGCTAGAATAAAACAGGGCTTTTTTTTGTTAATAAGAAGAGGCTCTTTCTTTTGATATATTGCATGTTTTGATATTCATACAACAAAATATTCTGGGGGCCATTAAACTTGTGAAAATGATCAAAATGCTGGCGGGGAAAGAGTTAATATATATATATATATATATATATATATATGTGTGTGTGTGTGTGTGTGTGTGTGTGTGTGTGTGTGTGTGTGTGTGTGTGTGTATTTTTTATATAGATCCTTATATTTGATCATTTCATAATTACCTGTATAAAATTAACATCCTAACAACCATAACAAGAACCCAAAAGAATTTGTTTGAAAATCAGACATCAGTAGAAAGGCTCCTCAAAGAACCAGAGGGATGTTGAAAGAGGAATGAGAAATAGAAGAAGTGAGAAAAGGTTGTTGGTAAGTGTTAAGAAGAGGGTTAAGAAGAGAGAGAGGGAGAGAGAGAGAGAGAGAGTGGGAAAGAGCAAGAGAAAAGACATGATATAAATAATAGCTGGGATTTAATATGTATGAGGCGTCCGGGCAGTTGTCCACAACACTCTCTCAGTCTGCTCCTGACTGATGGGAGAGGAGCAAGAGAAGAGGACGAGGAGGAGGAAGAGATGGGGAGGAGGCAAGGTGATGGGTCTGCATACTAATCAGCCTAGGATCAATTTCCCACCCCATACGCCCCTCAATATTTCCCAGATGCTGTGGCTCTGGCCGTGGAGAGGAGACGAGAGGCTAAGCTCCTAGACCTCCATCTAGGCCTGAAGCTTTGGCTTCTGTAGGGCAAGCAGTCTGGAGGCAGGCGTATCATACCGCTTTCAAGGTTCCTGACCCTGGTAATCCGCCTAAGGAACCCTACTGTCTTTTCAAGAGGTCACAAGGATTAACCAGAATGGATGGCTCTATCTATGATGGCGTGTCATGACCTCTGACACAAGGTAACAAGTGGGGTCTTGTGCTTACAGTTAATGTATTTCCTCCTGTGTTGACCTTTAGAGACCCAGACAGAGGCCGGTGTGAAGGACCGTGGCCGTGTAAACTCGACCAGACAACAATAGAGTGCTGCAGTGATGGCATATTTTTGTAGACCAACCTGGAAGTTAGCATCACACTGGTTCCCTCGACAGCAACCCAATAGGATTTTTCTATTGCTTTAGGATTATCGCAAAAAAAGAAGCTCTGTGATCAACAAAAGTTTATGATACTGACACGTTTTGTCCATCAAGACAATTTTCGCAAATGAATTCTAAATAATAATATACGCACATCCAAAAACTTTAAGCAGGTGCATGATCAGATAAAGAACTACACTAAAGAATCAACAAAAATCCTTTTGCCAACATTGCCACTGCTGCTCCCAAAAATCAATTTAATAAAATATATACAAATTAAGCCTAAATACAACTGCCAGAAATAAGGCTTAAGACTATAAACAAACTATACCGCGGTTGCTCGACTTCAACGTCAATACCACTAAGCTTCCGACAACTCTTTCAGTCTCTATTTAAAAAAAAAATATATATATAAAAACACATTTTCACTAAAAGTTTGAGCAGTAATAGTTTGCAAGAGTGCAGACTAGTGAGTAGATAAGTTTACCTGTTTGGCTGATGGCATTTAATGTCTCAAACACTTGTTAGCAACCACCTTTTTTAAGACACGTAAAAGCACACTTGACTGAATTGATGTTTCTCGTGATTTTAAACACCTTTTGACCTTATGCTTACATTTTTTTTTACATTTTGAATACGTTTAAAAACAGCTGTTGCATTTTACCGTGCATCACTGGTCAATCTATCAATTAGAGTAACAAATCAACAATTCCTTATTTTATTTTTAGTCCTTAATACACTAAAGGAGGCTGTACTGTACCAACTACCTCAGAGGGGACTAAATGCCGCTAGGTGGAACAAACTGTAATTTGCACTACTGTCTGGTCAGAATAAATGAAAAGTTCTGACTGGGACCAGTGCAAGGGAGGACATTACACCAATCCTGGAAAAATTGCACTGGCTTCCTGTTAGTTCTCGTATTGATTTTAAAATTCTCATGCTCACCTATAAGGCCTTGAATAACTTGGCCCCTCAATATTTGTGTGAGCTCTTAACCCCCTACAGTCCTACACGTGCTTTACGATCTTCTGAAGCTGGTCTTTTAACTGTCCAAACAACACGGCTAAAAACTATGGGTGATCGGGCTTTTTCTTCTTTGGCTCCTAAATTGTGGAATTCCCTGCCCTCTGAGATTAGGAATGCAGTATCCCTTAGAGTTTTTAAATCGTCCCTTAAAACTTACTTTTTTAGGGTGGCTTTTATGTGATTCGTGTGATTGCTGTGTTTGTTATTATATCGGCCTTCTATTTTTATTGCTTGTTTAGTTTTTACTGCCTAGACTGTTGTGTATCTTTCTAATTTCATTATTTTTATGTGCTTTGAGAATGCTACTTTTAAAGGCACTATATAAAATAAAGTTTATTATTATTATTATTAAAAGATTTTTCCTGTTGTACTGAACTCGTATCGAACCGTGACCCCAAAAACCGTGACTTCGGTATTCCGTCACACCCCTACTATATACATTACTTTTGTCTGCTATGTATTTTTTATGCGTTTTACATCGATAGCTATCGTCAAAGAGTTGCATGTCTTGTGCGCTTCATGTAAGTATCACATTGTAGTACTAGTATTTTGTGTGGCATTGGTTTTTTTTTTTTCTGTGAACTGTTCCAAAATAAGTCATGTATGAATTAATTTTTTCAATTTGGACGCTGCCTAAAGGTGTGAGGCTGAAAGTTTCAGATGCATTCGGTGTGTTGACCAACAGAAAACTGCTTGGTTTAAAAGAGACTTCTGTGTGAGCTGTGCTTCATACATCGCTACACTGTTGACATTAGACAATGGACCTTTTTTTGCCTGTGAAATTTCACTAAAAATATGCTAATGTGATGCACCTTTAGAAGGTAGTTCCTTGTAAGCAGTGAGCATTGAAAACTATGCCTCCTGCTTGTGCAGGTATTCAGGAATCAGAATTCGTCAATAATGAAACAGCAAGACGCCCATAAAAGGGTTGACCACTCACAATTCCACTTGTTTTCCTCAACCAACCAAACTCATTCACATCTATTTTCCCTCCTAAACTCACTATCTGTCTTCCCATCCCCCCTCAGACCCATCCGAAAGTGTGTTTGTGTGTGTGTATTCTTTTTTGCCACACAATCAATGGGGCTTTTAAGATGTCTATCGATTTGTTCCCGAGACAGACCCCGGCTCGCTGGAGCGACGCTTTGATTGCTGTGCGAGTAATTACTGTTATTATTTATGCATCTGGGTGAAATGGCAGGACTTAACATTCCCTGTACAAGAGGCCACAGGCAATCAACAGAGAGAAAGCACCTGGAGAGGCGAGAGAGAGGAAGAGAGCGGGAGAAATGAGCACAGGGACACAGGGAAATTCACAATACGCAAAAAACACAACCATAGATGAACACAGATGAAAGTATATCGCTGGGGTTTAATAGCATAAACTAGGGCTGTCAACCGATTTCCGTTTTCAATCGAATTAGTTACACAATAGTTATAACAATAACTGCATATTCAATATTTGTCCAAGTTAGATGCATATTGATCTTTCACACAAAAAGCGCCTCATCTATTTTTACAAAAAAACAATACTAAAATGTATTATGTATATTCATTTTTAAAGTCCCCCTGCAGTCAATAATTGTATCCCTTAAAACTAATCTTCGATAATCAAAATGACATGGCTTAAAATAGCTTGAATGCAACTCTTGTACCCTTGCTTCATATAGTACATGGATCAATGAATATGCATATTAGTCCCCGCCTCCGCTCAAAGCAGCTCAGAATACCTGATCCACTCGGTCTGTTGTACCGACACAAAGTGCCAAGTGGAAATATTGGTTTGATTCAGCCGTATATGTTTGAACAAGAAGCTGATTCAGAAGAAGAAATGGAAGAGTGAATTATACAGACTCGTCTGTAAGTCGATGTATCAGAATGTTAATGTGTTTTATGTATTGCTCTATACGTCGGACACATAACGGTAATTGACATGATTAGCCTTTGGCTTGACTACATTATGAAACAGCTAAAAGTGTGTTGCTAATGTTACACAAACCATGTTCCCGTTCGCCATCTCAGAATCAATCAGCTGCCTTCTAAAAATCAGCATCCTTAAAATGCTTTGAACAACTGAACGTCGGTGGAGAAAAGCATGTAGTTCATCATAACATCGAAATATACATCTTATATATAATTCACCTGCTATATTGCTAAATGTACCCGATTTGTCCCTTCTTAAAGATGTTCTTGTGCTCACTGTGGAAAAGCCCCACTCCGCACGTTGACGAGATTAATTACATGTTTGTGGCGGTAGGAAACAATGTTTTTGAGACTGTCTTTGGTCCACTGCTGTTTTAAGGAGAAAATACTCAGCAATGGTGTTGACTTATGAATTTGCACATGGTTTGTCTTTTAAAGGCGTTTGGAGGCCCTGAGGATGGTCTTGTGACCGAAAGCTTGGCGATTAAAATTGCTTTAAAGGATTCAAGTGTGCAGACAGTTTATTTATTTTCACATGGTTTGTCTTAAAAGCATTTTTTTTTAAAACCCACATAGACATAAACGACATTGAAGTGTTACCAAAATAATTAGTTGCACTAAATGAACACATTAAATGAACAGCCCAAGCATAAAGAACGCTACAATGTGTAAGCATTTCCGTCTCACCTGTGAAAGGCCAAGGTAGATGGACACAGTCTCTGAGATATACAGAAATCTGCCTTCTTGACTGACCACGAACACAAATCCATCCAGAGACTGCAAAGAGAAAAACACATCTGTAGCTGAAACTTTACATGTACTTTAGTATGTTACTCAACACATCAAAATAAGTGTACTTCTTTAAAGCCTGACAAAAGATTATTCAAACATTTAAAATGTACTATAAAACTTAATTTGACATTATTACACAGTGCACTCAAGTGTGTTAAGTCATGAAAATGTACTCTAAGTACACTTAAGTGAACTTATTTTATTAATATTGTATTATCTGCATTTATAGATTTTCAAAAAAAAAAATGCTTTTAAGATTTGAAGTACACTATAAGTCCACATGCAATACAATTAAGCAAACTACTTTTTCACAAGGATTGACTGTCCTACCTAAAAGTAAGTTTTGCACAACACTACACAATCACAGCCAGTCAGAATATCTGATGTTTAATATGAAATCAATCAAGTTGAAATGACTTTCTTCTTCAGCTGATGTCATCAGACCCACTTATTTTAAATTTATTTTATTATTTTTTACATATAGACACCACTTTTCATGATGCAATGCCTAAAGGATAAAATCAAGTTTTTTCCCCTCTTTAGTTATCATCTTTCACTTAGAAATGTCACCTTACGGATGTAAAATTGGTTGTGAATGCTGTTTGAGATGTCGTTTAACACTTCAGTGGTGTAACACTTCAAACTTAAACTAAAACTAACCAACAAATAAACCCTGAACCAACAGAATCAATACTGCTGAACAAATCTCAAGATTTTTATGGAATCAAGTCTATGGCTGTAGACATAAGGGAAGTATCAAATTGATTTAGACAGAAACCACAACAGCTTCCCCTGACTTCAAAATAAACTGGTACACCAGAACAGCGCTTGACAGATAAAAAGCATACAGTCACCCAATTAAAGGACTAATTTAAAGAATAATATTAATTGTAATCACACACAGGCACGAGTGAGGCAGAGTGGGCACTTTAGTTGAGAACGACGGATGTTGTTGCAGCGGTAATTTATGCAAGTGACGAGTTCACTATGCAAATGAGAGTGGACCGGAATGACGGGAATGGCGGAAATAAAGCGCAATTATCTAGTTATTACTGACAGAGGACGAGACAAAGAATCATAAGGATTTTTAGAAGTTTTAATTTGATTTCTATCAGCGCCGCCCCTCTTTGAACATTTGACTTTTTTCTCAAGGTAACCCTTCTAATAATAATAAAAAAAGTCTCTTTTTCTTCTTCTTTTTTTAAAGTCAGACAGCCAAATTCCATTACTGATGGCATATTGCTCATAATTTTAAACAAGACATATTTACAAAAGCGACCTCAAACCAGTTCTGACACAACAAGACATTTATGCATGCATGAATGGAGTTGCATTAGGAAATGCAGCATTAGATACTGTAAAAACTGTAATATTGTGAAATATTATTACCATTTAAAATATGTTTTAAAAAGTAATTTATTCCTGTGATGGTAAAGCTGAATTTTCAGCATCATTACTCCAGTCTTCAGTGTCACATGTTCCTTCAGAAATCATTCTAATATGCTGATCATAAAATCAAATGAAAATTTCAGCATTTATTTGAATAGTGTTGTAAACAGTTTCCACAAAAATATTAAGCAGCAAATAATAATTTAATTGTAACATACTGTAAAAAGATGAAAACATTGATATCTGTAAACGCACATAAATGAAACTCATATTTACATATTTATTTTATTTAAATGAGTCATATTTACCTGCAGTAGATGAGCTCCCATGTGCTGTTCAAATATGTCAGTGACCAACGAATGACTTGTTCTTCGTACTGCGTAAAAAAAACAAAAACAAAAACATGCAATCACGTGTTTTAGAAGCTGTTTAAAGCCAATCGTCTGCCATTTCTAAAAACAGGATAAATGTACAATGAACTACAAAATAATATTATCTATATTAATACAATGACACCCACAACAACTTGAAACAGATCAATAAATCACTTAATTTAGTCTTAAATGTAACTTTTAAATGGTATTACTGTGATGATATTCTCAAACATATTCATAAGCATAAAGAAGAGTTCCAAGCTCTTTAACAAAACAAAGCAGAACAATATTCTCAAACACATCTTGACAGTCACACTCTTTGGTTACTACAGGAGGAAACAGCTGATAATAGCATTAAGCAGCTGTTAATACACCCTTCCAGTTCTTTACTGGTATTTCAGAGAGACTATCAAAGACAGCGAGCGTCAGAGCCGCTGAGGTTTATTGGGCTGATAACACAGACAGAGACATGCTAATTCATCCTCAGCGCACAACTGCATCCTGGGCCGCCTGTCATCACAAAACAAACAAATTTACAAATCACACAAATGACATTCGTGGTGCATTTTAAACATGCCTCGCTCTGATCTTCCGCTGTGGAAGCCCAGTTGAAATTCCCTGCACTCACAGCAGGACGTGTGTGTGTGTGTGTGTGTGTGCGCGGCTGGGATGCTTGTGGCAATCAATAAGTGTTTTGAGAGGATGACAGCGTTTGTCTGAGTTGCTACTAAACGGAAGACGGACTGTGAGCTCACTTCTATAAACCTTTTTCCCGTGGTACTCCTGCCACAATACAAGTGTTCGCCTGACAAAATACACACCTTCAGAAAAGCGACGTGAACAGATACTGAAATGAAAGGTCTTTTACACCTAAAATGCCACTTTCACCCTCTTGTCAACCCTTGTGAAAAACAGGTGCACTTTAACACACTCAAAGAATTAGCCTCTTAGAAAGAGTAATTACTACTGAAATGAAATACTATGAAATAATATGAATTATACCATGGTCTGTATGAATACTGGATTCTGATTGGCTGGAAGGTGTGCAATAATACAGTTTAATGCACAGGTAGTTCCAATTCAGTTTAACTTTCAGTAATAATAGCTTCGCTACTGAATCACTACATTATATTTCTTAGCAACGAGGGGGTTACATCACTATATGGAAGTAATTAAAATCACAGCTTTGTTTTCTAGCCTAATAGAGAGAGAGATGCTGAACAGATGGATGTGTGAATCTCTCTCTCCCTTTTTCAATAATTAATTCAAATAAATGTAATCTTACGCACTACTTTATCTCTGTGTCTGATTTAAAGCGGACAGAATGTTAGATCTAACTGTAGCCGTAACTGATGAAAATAACCGTAAATTTTACCCTTCCGGACAATCAACTGCAAGTTACGTGCAATGTATTATAGTTTAAATTTGTATTAAATGCAATTAACTTAACTTTAAAGTGCTTTTTTTACTTGCTTAAGTAGGACTTAAGTACATCTTTTCATATAATTTAATAATTATTTCTTTGATCGTTGAAATGTGTTTACTGTCAAATGTACTGATAAACATTTATGGTCAACTAAAATAAACTTTAATGTTCTATGTAAACTTGTATGTTAATTATTTAAAAATATCTGTAATGACACATTTATAGACCTTATGTGCCAGAGAAACAAACACGCAAAATCTTTCGAATGTTGTGTTTTGACCTTCTGTTTTTTTGCAGAAGCTTTGTATGGCATCGCTGTCGAAGAGTAATTAGCTGGTGGGTTTACTTATTGTCGAGTTAACAAAGTATTGTTTGATATGTTTGAAGCAGATGTCAAAATAAAAATTAGTAGACCGGGAAGTTTTTAAAACGAGTGGTTCATTCATAAATCCGTAAGATCTTACCTTCATGCTGTGGAAATACAAACTGCGCAGTGCTGAAAAAGGGAGGGGCTAATGTTGCAATTCCAATACATTTACAATAAATTAATTTTGAATTATAACACACTATAGATCAAATTCAAATCAAGTAATTGTGCTTTAGTATGTTAGTCAACACATCAAAATCAGTGGACTTCTTTTAAGCACAACAAAATATTAAAAAAAATATTTAAAACGTACTTTAAAGTAAAACTTTGCATTTGATGTAAAGTGCACTTTTTAAATTGTGCACTACAAGTGCACATTCAATAAAATTAAGCACACTTCTCTTTCACAAGGGAATCCAAATCTGTATGACTGTCATTATTACTCATTTGATAATCTTCCTCTCTTTTGTAACTCCTTAATACGCAAAAAACGCAATCACAATTTAATATAATTTAATATAGTTATATGGACCACTTTTATGATACTTATTATGGTGCTTTTTTGTCATTTTTGAAACAGCCCTTGTCCCCTTTTATTTTCATGTGGAAAAAGAGCAGCCAGAACATTTCACAAAATAGCTCCTTTTGACTTCCACTGAAGAAAAATAAAAGTGTATAATGACATAAATGTGAATCAATTATGACCGTTTTAGTTATTTATTTTTTGGTAACAATTCTTTAAACATTAGAACTCACTGAAAATATCACACATAGATGAGTCCCTGCACCCAAACTACACACCCCAACACTCAGTGGCACTTTAAGAATGGGGTCCCCTCACAGGAATATCAATGAGTCTGTCCCATTCAGAGGCCTGAAAAGGGGGTCTGGCGCAGAAAGCGGGATCACCACTCAGTACTTGTGGGTACACAGAGCACTGCTTGTTCGTCTTTGGGGGTCACATGCGTGTTGACGACTGAATAGTTAAGCAACCCCCCTCATCCAAACACCGTGGGTCTTCCCACAGGGCTGTGAGTGATGCAGTCGAGTTATAGGGCAGGGCCTGACAGAAGCCATACTGCCTGATGGATGGACAATAGTCGGCCCTCATTTCCCAAAGTCAGTCGCAACAGCAGAGGCTAATGCGAAGTCGAACCGGGCCCAATAGGGCAGAGGATGAGAATGATGGTGATGTTCCTCAGACTGGGGGTCCAGAGGATCTATTTGATAAAGCAAATCTGTTGGTATTGGATACTTAAATGATTTGTCTTTTTTCATGTGTATATTTTAATGATTACAATTCTGTCATGACAACTCTCTGAGAGATTGGCATGGTAATAGAGATTGGCATGGTAATGGATATGGCAATGTTAATGTATTTGGTCTTGGGGGGAATAGATCTGCTACGCTGCTGCAGTGCAAGTACCGAGACTTGCTACTGCCATTACATTCACAGAGATTGCTGTGAGCAAGTAAGACATGCTGCTGCTACTGCACATGTAACATACAGGAATTAACCCCCGTATCAGATCTATACAGGTGGAGCTGGGGAAGGTGGAGGGTGTCTGGAAGCGCGCTGCAGACTGTTAACAGCAACACTACCGGTATTTGAATGTTGAGCTGCAGCTCATGTGATCGCTACCAAAAAAGTTGCCTGCGCCATCTAGAGTTTCACTGATGATGCGTCCCAGCGCATCCGTAGGATGTATCTTTCAACATATATAACATTTATTTATATTTATTTAAAATATTATATATTTAACTTATGTATATATATATATATATATATAAAATATCTTGTATATATATATACATACATATACACACACACAAATTAAATCTTGCAATTAATAAGACAAGATTTAAATATTACAATTATAAACAATTACAATTTACAACTTTAGGAAATACTTGTTTTCAAGGCATTTATTGATTTAAACTTTGTTCTAAATTGTTTTAAGCATAAACCTCTCAAAATTGTGTTACATTAAATATGAAAGATTCTCAATATTTAATTTGAACAAATGTTTTATCATCTTACACAATAATGTCAATAATTTTGACTAGAAAACAAGGCAAATCATTTTCTTCTATTTCTTCAATTCTGTCAGCTTTCATCTCATTTAGTACATTTTTATTTTCCTTATGGAATTTTTAGAGAAACATTTCAGAGCAAGTTTTTAAACATGAATCCTAACTGAGAATGAGAAATCTCTGCGTGATAACAGGTTCATGTTAATTCCAGCTTGACTCGTGGGTCAGCTTTGAGGGTCTTTGGGACGTTGAAGCACAATAATGAATGAAATAACTAAAGTCATTTGACTTTCTTCTCCTCCACACTCAGCTCATTTTGACTCTTTCATTTATTTCCTCTTTTCCTTCTCCCCCTCCTTCAAGCTGACAACCTTTTAACAAAGTTCGAAGGTTACTATGGAAACTGCAAGGTTGGCCTTTCATTCCATGTTCGCTTGCTCAGTCCAGTTGGCTGATGGGAATCGTAGGCCGATCGCCTAGCAACTTTTTTACAGGGCTGTGGATGTAAAGCGTTCTGTGCTCCCCCACCTCTAACCTCACGTATGAGACAGGAGGAATGACTCTCAGACAGACGAAAAGAGGCAGAGAACGCGTCTCCAGTCGCAATGTCCCTCTCCGCTGCAATTATCATTTCACTCTGCCATCCCTCCCTCTCTCGCTCTCCCTCTTTCTAAGCTGTTACCTCTCCTAGCACGGTCGAACATAATTTGAGTGCAATTAACGTCCTTTAAAAGCCCTCAGTGCTTTAAATGCTTGAAAATAGGAGAGACAGACAGACATAGAGAGCTGGCAGGAGGGAGAGTAAGAGAAACGAGTGAAAAGGAGAAAGAGAGAGACGCTGTGAAAGTAAAAAAAAAGACTGTGTCACAGAGAGTGCGAGACCTGGACAAAAGGAAATGTGTGTGAGTCAGAACTTAATCTGAATTCCAAAACTGTATAAACATTGCAGCGCTGATCTAAGCTGACAACATTTCATCTTTACAGTTACAATAATAGCTGCATTTTTACAATATCTGAAGACAATGTGATCGGTGCTTGCCAAAACTCAGCACCACATTATTGAATCATAAAAAGCTTTTGCTTTTGTCTTGTTTCACATTAAAAACATCCAAACATCTTTAAAATATGATACATGTACACGAGAAGCAAAATTGTGAAATATAATACAACAAAGAATATATCAAAAGAACATGCAAATAAAATATCAAAAGAGTCTTTCTTCTTTTAATAATAAAACTCCCAAAATGTATTTAAAACTATATTAAATTATTTTTTATTTATTTATTTTATTTCATTTAAAACAAGAACATTTTAAGTAAATGAATCTTGTTTTAACGATGTTTAGACATTTTTACTGGAAAGCAAGCCCACAATCCTATCTTTGCTGGTGTGACTGACATGATCATTTTAATTGAAAAACAAATATGTGTAATATAATAATGTTAAATTAATTAAGTTTATTCTTGTTTTTAAAAAAAACTAATTAAATTGTATTTAAAATATTGGTTATGTCCCATCAGCTCGGATTCGAGTCTTGGTGACTTAATAATCGAAATAATTAAAAATGATTTGGTTTTGTGCTAGTCTGACGAAATCCTCCAGCGTCCGTCCTGTAGTTGTTGTAATCGCATCCATCCACGTCTTTGACTCGGTTTACACCTGGTATTAAGATGCATTTTGGTCGATCGGATCAGTGGAAGAGGAAGACGCTAAATACCAATGCATTCTCATCCCAAGGCGTCATAAACTGACACTTTTGACATTTCGTCTAAATCCAACGCACATGGCACCCTTTAGCATCAATATAGTTATGGGTAGGTTTAGGTCTGGGGTAGGGTTAGACCACTAGGAGTTGCAACGCTCTTGTAGTTGAATGCATTCGAACAGCCACAAAAGACTAACCTGGCCCTAGCCAGATGAATTTCGCTCCACCTAGCTTCACTCATCCATCTGGAACCGATCCATTGAAATGGCGTTTCAGAAGGCTGGGCCTTATCAAAAATCCTTGCATATGATTGGATAAGCCACTTGTCTGTCATCTTTATCGACGTGCTATTTCAACCACTCACACGGAAGCCAACCCGTGAAAAAAAAAAGCCTTAAGAGCCGTTCTCTGATGTTCTTTTAATGAAACAATATTAGGTAGATTGGACAACACGGATGAAATAGCAGCATCAATGTTAACGCTTGTTTCCTCGATGCGAGCCGCCATTGTTGTCTGAATCAAAACAGTCTCACGGTCGCTTCTCCACTACGTCACATCTATGAAACTCCCGCCCTGCGTCCTGATTGGCTAAACCATAAAGTTGGTTGGAGAAATCACTCTCAATGGAAGAGGTTCCAGATGGATGTGAGTGAAGCTAGGCGGAGCGAAATTCATCTGGCTAGGGCCAGGTTAACAAAAGACTGCCTGCTGACCTAATGCTTAAACATTATGGGACACGCGCTAGCCAGACGAGATTTAAACTTTGTCAACTGAAGACCCAAAATTGGTTTAAGGACTAAAAATGTATCAAGCACAATGTTCTCTCACCATTCCTGATTTATAACACACACTCACTGTGTTCGGCTGGCCTTGCGGCTGTCAGAGCAGAAACCAAAGCTGCTGCTCTACGTGTGTTTTCCGTCGTCTCTGGTCGCGTCGAGGTTATTCCGTCAATTAGATCGAACGATCTGAAAAAGTCCATACATTTACCCACCCATAGACCCTCCCCTTGAAAAAATCAGGACAGAAGTGGTTGAAAGTGGACAAAAGAGACAGGTTAAAAACACCAGGTGTAAACGAGAATGTTTCCCTCGTCCACTTGTGATCCAATCGACCAAAACCAGGGTGTAAACAGTTTTCCTCTGCACCTTGAACCCTCGCTCTTTCCAATCATGATATCCTTTTCCAGTGATCTTTCCCTTCGAAATGTGTGACCAAAGTACGACAGACACGGTTTCATCGTTTATACTTCGAGTGGCATTTCTGGTTGGAGCATTTCCTCTATGATTGACTTGTTGGTCCGTCTTGCTGTCCAAGGCTCATGCAGGATTGTTCTCCAGCACCATATTTCGAATAAGTCAATCTTCGACTAAATCAGTGGTCACAAGGGCACCTAAAAGGTTCATACTCGAAACAATCTGGATTTCTTCTCTGTCAAGCTCAAATTTATCAATGTTATCAGTTGGCATGATCTTGGTTTTCATGTTTAGTTCTAGTCCCATCTCTGACTTCCATATCTTCCTTTGTTTCAGGCAGTAATGTCGTGTCTTCGGCATATGTCAGTCTTCCACCTACACATATTCCAATGTTATCCCCCTCTTATGCCCGGTACACGTTGTAAGATTTTGTGCTGTCCCAAACGAAAGATGACCAATCGTGGCGATTTCTGTGGTCGTGGCTCCTAAACAGTGGTCGTACGTCGTACAGTGAGATAAGTTCAAAGACGGCTGTTGTCACGGCCCAAAGATGACTAGCCCCTAGCCATGACCGCATCCATATTCTCCTCTTTCGTTTTCCTTCTCTATTTTTCAGCGCACATAAAAAAAACACAATAGCCACAGTGTGATTCATCTTGCTCTATTTGTTTACCACTACAGTAGCTCATGCTGATGATGTTTTATTCCTCAGTCTACATACATGTCGTACCCAAGTTTATTAGATCCATGTCAAACAGTGTGATTTGTAATGATCTTATACTATAGGATTGCCGAAATCGCACAGTCTGTAGCAGGCATTAGGGATGCACCAAAATGGACTGTCTTCAATAAGCTGGATGATGCGAGATATCATTCAGGTCTGCAGAACAAATGGTTATGGATGAGTTATGCACCAGAGTTTAATACTTAAGGTTGACCCTAAATATGAGCAACAGTAATAGTCATGCTTGACTTAGCAAATGCCACTAACTAATAACAAACGGTGCAAAAACAGTTTGGAACTGGAGCCGCTTGTTTTGTACTTGATCTGCTGATCCGCATGCACTGCGGGATAATATATGTGCATGTATCCTTTTAAGGGCCATAGGTCTGACGGTCAGACATAAAAGGTTTAATCACCCCATTATCCATAAAGACTGTCATTCCCCTGCAGATCCTGTACAACTACACACTCACACGCACATACACACACACACACACACAACACATGCATACGCACAAGCTCATAAAGAGAGATAAAATATCACTTTTTTTGTGTCACAGCCATTTTACTTTTCCTCTTGTCCCTCATCGTCCCTCCATTACTCCTCGTCTCGCCCTCCCCGTCTCTTTCCCTCTCTCTTCCTCCCTCTTTCACTCTCGCCCTGTGTGAAGGTCATGCAATTGATTTTCCTCTGTCTATTCATTTTTCAGTCCTGGTTTTGAAACGTGGGAAGCAGACAAAAGCCATACCACCCCCCCACCAGCGCGCACAGCCTCCCCTCCCCCGCTTCACGGCACTCGCACCCGCCGTCAGCGTCCGCCCTGAGAGGAGCCCGACCCGGACTCACATTCCTGCACTGCAGTTTGAGATATGCATCATGGCCGTACCGGCTCAGCTCATTCCAGCAAACGGCGTCACCAGGACACATTCACTGAACAGCTGCCGCTATTTCAGTGTGAAAACCTGCGTCGTACCCACTCATTTTAAACAGGAGCTGAATGTGCTAAAATAGCATTTTGCTATTTTTAATTTACAATATTGTCTTTCTTTTTAGTGCAAATGGCTACGTAAATTAAGTTTATTATTATTGTGGCTTATTTAAAAAACTCTAAGCTGTAAGTATGTCTAAAGGAATTAAATGATTAAAGGGTTTAAAGTGTTTTAAGGGAGTAAAGAGAAAGAAAGTGAACAGTAAAAGAACTAGAATTCATTAAGTAATATATTTGAACTATTGGCAAATAATATATATTTTTCAAAGGGGACATGACATGTATTTTTTTATTTTATTTGAATATGTACCTTGAGGTTCACTTATAATGCTAATAAAATAATTTAAAAATAAAACAGATACCCTCTTGTCTGAAATGATCAGTTTAAAGCTTGTCAGTAAAAGGCCACTGTTATGATTGGCTAACATCATTGCATAGGAAACAGTATCAACGGCCACTCGCTATCGCATGTGAGTAAGTGTTTTGAAAACATTATCCATATAAAACCGCCATTTACAGACTAAGCATTATGAAATCATTTACTATGGTTTTTGATGCAGGTGCTGTCAGGTCAACAAACGTTTCTTTGTGAAACCTCCGTTACACTGTGCCTCGTTTACTAAATAAAATGCTCCGAAACAAACATATAATCCTTCAACGCATCTTTCACCGTTAAAACCGTTGCACTTGAATTTGCGCTGTTTATGTGAACAGTAAAGCCTGCCTTCTTTGGCTTGACTGGCCATATCAATGAGGGTTATGTGCAACAAACTTCCATATTCTGTAAATTGATATTTTATATTCAGGTCTTTTGTATGTGCTTCGCTAAATATAGAGCCGTTTTACTCAAAATACTGTCAAAAAAGCGAGCAAAGATGAGCATTTATTTTTCTACTTTTTACTAACATTAAGACATTTATTCAATTATTTTAGTTTAAGTTCATGTGCTTTTGTCATTTTTAATAATTTTTGTTTTTTTTTATTTCTATTTAGCTTTCATTTATTTTTATATTAGTTTTAGTAATTTTAGTACTTTAACTTATTTTATTTCAGTTAGTTGCCAAAGTAACATTTCTGTTTTTTTTTTCTAATATATATATTTGTTTATTTTATTTAAATTAATTTTAATAGTTTTAGTTAACTATAGTAACCCTGCCCTGTACAGTAAATCATCCTGTACAGTTTTTTTATTAATACTGTGGTGGGTATTCACAAATAACCTTTATACTACAGCTGACTGTACGGCATGTAGTTTCTAAAGACATTTATTTCTTTTAAAACAGAACTTTAGTTCCTGATTGTGGGCTAATGTATTATAAAAGGACGGTTTGCCTTACTTCAGCAATCTGTTGCAGTAGATAAGTGTGACGATCATGTGAGACTCTTGTCTGTATCATATACTTTGGTTTCTCATACATTCATCAACTCTCAGGTGGCATTTGTGTCTACACACTACCACACACACCTATATCAGTCTGGCCCTGTTCACTTCCTCATAGGTATGTTTATCTACTACACAAACACAAATACACACACATCCACACACCTAATTGTAGCCTAGTTGTTTCCCTTCAGTAATAATAGCAATTAGACAACCCTTGTAATTACACTCTCCTCGTTATATAGTTAATTTCTGTAATTACAAATCACACAGATAATTTCTTCTACCCTTTGTGTGTTTTTTCTTTCTATCCTGTTATACTAAGCATTTGATTGAGTGGGTGTGTGAGGGACATTAGCTCTGTTCCAAAATCTACTGAGCTGCCTATCTAGACAGCACTTTAAGGCATCACACGAACCTCTTGTGAACTCACCGTGCATTTCTCGTGAGGATTGAGCTCTATGTGTTTGTCACATGAGTTGCTGTCTATATTGAACACAGTGCTGGTGTGAAATGATGCTACATTTTTAGAAAAATCCAGCATAAGGTATGTTTTGCATGCTGGGACCAGCAAGGGATGCTGGTAGCATGGGAAGTGGGAGTGCTGGTGGACCAGCTGACTAGTTTAGCTGCTCTAACCAGTATAAACCAGCCTGGGCCAACATGGAAATGATCCTGGTTTGGAACACAATAAACAATCCAGTTCCTTCCGCAGCTTTTTTATTTTGCGTGCAGTAAAATATTTATATAAAAAAAATATGCTATTCATTACTATATTTACACAAATTTGGGGTCTGTAAGTTTTTTTTAAATTTTTTTGAAAGAAGTCTCTTCTGCATTTATTTGATCAGAAATTCAGTAAAAACGGTAATATTGTGAAATATTATTACCATTTAAAATAAAGGTTTTCTATTCAAATATATATTTAAAATGTAATTTATTCCTGTGATGGCAAAGCTGAAATTTTTTCTACATTTATAAATGTAATTTATTTATGAGATGGCAAAGCTGAATTTTTTAAATACACTTTAAAAATGTAATTTACTCCTGTGAGCAAACAATTTTCAGCATTATTACTCCAGTCTTCAGTGTCACATGATCCTTCAGAAATCATTCTAATGCTGATTTGATGCTCAAGAAACATTTCTGATCATCATCAATGTGGAAAACACTTTTACTACTTCTTATTTTTCAAGATTCTTTGATGAACAAAGTTCGAAGAACAGCATTTATTTGAAATATACATATTATGTAACATTACAAATGTCTTTTCTGTCACTTTTGATCTATTTAATACGTCCTTGCTGAATAAAAGTACTAATTTCTTCCAAATAAAATCGTACTGGCCTTTGAGCAGCAGTGTACTCGTTAATATTAATTAGTCCGTTTGCTAGTTTTGATATTTTAATTATAAATTCATCTGTTATCAGATAACCCTGCTATTAATATATAATCAGATTATATAGTTTATGTCAATTAGTGGTAATATACATTTGAAAAAATCAAAATCTCCCTTAAATAGTGTAATTAACCACATTTTGGTGGTAGTTTACTACATTTTTAAAGGATTGACTGTTGCACGCTCCTAGTAAGTCACAGTAGACAGCAGACAGCAAAGCTTCTCACTAGGCTTTGAAACTGAATATAGAGACCGACAGACAAAAACAGCAAGCAGAGAGAGAGACATTCGCCCAGGTATTTTAACAGGACCGAATCGCTTTGATGCGGCAGGTATAATGAGGCTCGCAGGCGGGCTACAAAAGGACCATCTCTCAGAAACAGACTTCCTTGGTCTGGCCACTTGTTAACAAGCTTCAGCTCTGGCTCTGGCTCTTTTGTTCATCCCCGCCGGCTTCCACACAGGCAGCGGCTAATTGGCTGTTAGATCTATTGTTCACTTCACAATTGAGATGAACCTATCAGAGGACGTAATGAATGACTGAGCGTATTTGAGAAGCCAAATGACCCTGCTCTCAAATAAAACTCAAATGACAGAGCGAGCCTCCCTCAGAAAAGAGACATAAGAAAGGAATATGTATCTCGATGACGCCTTTGACAGTGGATTTTGCTCCTACAATCCGTATACAGTTTGTATGCTGCAATAAGTTGGCAGTGAACTAGCAAACGCATTATTTCAGATGAGCCGTGTTTAACTCCGCATGACTGCGAGTGATTACTCTTGTGGCGCAATCTCAATTACTTTTCTGTGTGTGTGTCGTTCTGTGTGTGCATGTGTAAGCGCTCTCTCTGCTTCTCCGGCAGTTTTCGACGCGAGTGTCCCAAGTGACGTACACAAGCGACCTATAAGACAATAATAGCCTATTCCATTTAAATTCATCATTTAAATTAATAACGCATTTGTATTCATCGACAGGCCGCCACTGTCATGTTCGAATTGAGTTTTGTTGTGGTTCACTCCAAGTCATCTCCTCTGTTAATGGCACCTCAAATACAAATCGCCGTCAGGGTTCATGCTGTCGATGAAAGCCTCATATATCTCAACCTCAAAATATGTGAGATGTAGTGAGGATCTTACAGTTTCTCATCGCTCATCTTTTTTGTGTACCTGGGGTCTCTGAGACAATCAGGCCTGTGGTTTCAAATATTCTAAAAAAGGAAAACACCCGTTTACGAAGCAAAACTGGAAAAAATGACCAAAAGTATTTTTCTTAAAGTTATGTGAAATTGTAGGCCTAATTTAAAAGAAATAAATAATTGTCATACAAAGTTTAACAAACACAAACCAACAACCGGTCCCAAACTAGTTGCCAATACTGATAGATTAATTTTATATTATAAAATATATAATTATTAAATATATAAAATAATTACAAAAAATATGAATTAGAAATAATAAATAATTATAAAATAACTTGCATGATTAAAATTATGAGATTATGTTTAACATAAATTAAAGAAAAATATTTGTGGTCATTTTTTTTCAATATCGCTTCATAAACAGGTATTTTATCATTTAAATCTGTATGTTTATGAAGCAATATTGAAAAATTGCCAATATTGCAATATTGTGTGTCATTTATGTGAAATATAAGTTAGCATTATACGTTTTATCATACAAGTTTAACAACTACAAAAAACAATACTGCCAATACTGAGATTAATTTGGGTTATAACCTTGTTACTGTTTTTATATATATATATATATATTACTATATTAATTCATTATTAAATTATTAATAAAAAAAAATAAAAAAAATAAAATATATTTCAACCTATATATGTCCCAAATTCTGGTAACAGGATTGAAAAACTCAAACCTGTTTGTCCATACTAATTTCTTTGGCATATTAAGTAGCCAATCTAAACTTTCACATTCTCTAGGTGTAATGATCACGCTTACCCTTGTTGCAGTTGTTCTCTCCCTCCATTAGAGGGCTCCAGGGTGGGTCTCCCTGGCTGGCAAAGTGTCTCATGTGCAGGTAACTGATGGTGAGGCGGATGATGGAGGCCTTGTCCAGCTGGCTGGTAATCGCCCCGGGGAGGGGAAGCATCTTCGCCAGCTCGAAGAACTCAAAGTTCTCTTTACCCCGCCGAGAACGAGCTGCATTGCGAGACTTCTCCTTCCTCAAATTCTGCAAGCTGGTGAAAAACAAGACAGGACAGAGAGGAAGAGAAGGAGAAAGAAGACAGTCAATACACAATGATAATGTACAGGGTGGTGAAGGCAAGTTAGTGTTGTTCAACTACAGTATGATAATGTACAGGGTGGTGAAGGCAAGTTAGTGTTGTTCAACTACAGTATGTTTTATTGCGCATAACATCAAGGGTGCGATACGGTTGCAGGCATTAACCAAAAATAAGAAACTCAGATTTTATAAAAGCAATATATAGTGATAAATATTGATTACAATGTTAGATTCGTTTTTAGGTAGACTATCTAAAGCTATCAGTCATCAGTTGAAAGCAAGATATCTCAGGAGAATTATCAAGTAGACACAGCGCCAGTGTAATACCATAACATTCTCAAGTTCATTAAGGAATAGAGGGTCATATTTAAAGACAAGATAAAGCAAAATCATCCACAAGGTCCAGTCCATCCAATCATAGAACTCAAGTACTCATATATGGCATATTAGAAATATAAGAATGAGTAAGAGAGTTTTGATATTCAAATTTAGTGTATAAGTGTGTCCAAGGCCAGGTCCTTGATTTGTCTAGATGCGTCCATGGTGTGGACATATCATAATGGAAAGAAGGTACACAAGGGCAGTCTTACACATGGATAGTCAAAAGTGGAGACTAAGAAAGAAGAAAATATTAACATACAATAATAACAATATATAAATATCATTAAAATGTCATTTCAAAAGAGATTTAGTATCTACAATCCTCTTCAAAAGACATCGGTTGATTGGATGAAGGCAGATCTGAATGCGAGCTTGCGTTCGAGTGTAAGAAAAGGGGTGGAGTTTAAGTGGACTAAATGATTGGAGAAGTCCCGCATACGTCACCATAAAGAAGTCTGTTGTTTTATCCGGAAGATCGAAGTCACATCTTTTTGATTACTAACAAGCATTTAGAAAATAGATTTTCATTTCATGCCAACTTTATTAAGGTCGTGTGATGTCATTTCCAGCAGAAACCTCACTGGAGATCGACAATAAGCAACAAGGTGTCACTCTGGATCTTTTCTGATTCCATCAGCTGCGCTCCTCACTTTTTCCAAGCGCCTCAGAGTGTGATGACTGACCTATGATCAGGTTCACTGTAGCCGGTAGGAGGCCTGATCTTACATCAGAAGTCATGCACCAGCGTCCATCCCAAATCCAGTCGCTGCGTCTCTTTCCCAGGCTCCCTCCTGGGTGGTGAGCCCCAGTCTTGATTGAGGGATCAATGGAGGGAGGGGCTGTCGCGGAGACAGGCCCAGGTAGCTGTCGCTCTGATTGGATATCGACTCGCTCTCAATGGGGCCTGAGTGGAGGAATTATGTTGTCACGGCGACTCTACAATTTGTGACTGCACTGAAAGACTGAGCCGAACGCGCCTCGCTCGCTCTCTTTCTGTGTCTGTGACATTGATTCTCATTCATCCTGCAGATGCAGGGCAGCATCAGCACGGGAGCGAGGGATGGCGTGGAAAAATGTGTGTGTGTGTTTGTGTGAAGAGGGGGACCCACAGAATAAAAGGGAACTGCCAAAAAGCGCACACAAAAGAGTCAGTTCCTCAAATTGAAAAAGCACTAATTTATTTGTTTAGACAAGACTGTGTTGTGTTTTAAGGGAAGGAGTGTGTAAATCAGCAAACTTATTTGATTCAGCTTTTTAACAATAGTTTATGACCTATATGTGTGTGCGAGGGAACGGCAGAGGGTTTGAGAATTGATAAAAACGAATAAAAATTATATCCAATGTAAAATTTAAATAATGGGGTTGCACGATAATCTCGATAGAGCTTAGTGTGATTATCAAATCAAAGGCTGCGATTTAATTAAATGACTGTATAGTCTGATGCGCTGCGTGTTTCAAAGCGAAGGGCGGCATGCAAATAAACATGATCTGGTTTATTCATCGTCTGAGAGCATCCCGGCACAGTAAATGCAGCGAAGTCCATCTCTGCATGTGCATTTGGGGAACGCAAACCTGCTCTAGGTTCACTCTACTTACATATTTGTATAATTTCCAACATTTTTGTGGGCAGAAGTTCACAGCTATTCAGCAGTATTCTATCGAAAATAAAAGCTCAAGGATTGGAAAAGTTTAAAGCTTGAGTTTGAACTCCTGGGGCCTGTACCATGATGGTAGTTGAACAAACTCAGGGTTACAGGATTAGTTTTGAGTTGACAAAACTAAACCAATCCAACCAGGCTTTGTTGGTACCATGATGCTGATCATCAACTTTCTCTGTCAACTCAGGCTTAGATCCTGAGTTTAGGAGTTTAGGTGTGACATCAGTAGCGAACAACCAATCACAAGCTGAGAAAGAGTGAAACTGAGATTAATTTCTCGCAAGAGAATTCACTACAGAATATTACGAGATTGAAAAATATAAAAAATTTAAACAATTTACACAGCAAGAAGAAAATAGCTGTCTATGAAAGAGGACAACTAAAATAAAAAGGCTTGCTATATCAGTGCAAGTAAAAGTTGTGAAGTTAGTTTATACATTTGATAAAGGTAGAGAAAATGTAACATTTAAGCTCACACATGTAGTCATTTTATAGATTTATCTATTGATTCTAAAGCGTATTTATACTACCTTTAAATATTTATTCAATTAAACTGTGCGTAATAATAATTGTTAAACTAAAATTGTACATGTGTGATCGATTAAGGGTACAATAATTACATAAATAATATCTAAATCATACAAAATTATTATTCTAAATAAGCATTACTAAAAGCCGGACGATTTTGTCTTTAAAAATCAATTGCTGTGTAGTGATCTTTACTTTGGAGTGGAAACAGGTGGAGTGACTTTATCGCATCATCAGACATGTGTCACTTTGCTCACAGCTGATTGATCCAAGTACGGTTTGCAACCCTTTTACCTGGAACATAACCTGCCCCGGACCAGGTTAGCCGTGGAGCGTAAGTTACTATGGCGATGAACACTGCTAAAAGCCAAACCACTTTCATGGTGCCTAAAACCCAGGGTTGGTGCAAACTAAACTGAAACACATCGGGCTAGCCACCTGAACCGGCTTCATGGTATAGGCCCCAGGTCTACAGAATATCACTATACTGAATGTGTCATGTTAAGTCATTCGATCAGTGTTTTGGCCCTGTGAGATTTATTGGTGTATAAACCGTATTGTTCCAAGTAAAATTTCTCCAAGCTAGAACATCTCATCGTTGTAGTAAAACGACCCTGGAGGGTTCAATCAATACGGAGCCATTGATTCTGTTTAGTTTTATATCCTCCACAGCTGAGCGGACATTAATAATTCTACTAAAATTTAGTTAATCTCATGCTAATAGATCCAAACCAAGGGCTTACATTGAGCCGTGGCAAAAGCAAAAGCTTGAAAGAGAAATTGATTGTTAGCTGTGTGTTCAGGAAAATTCTTCATCAAGGTGTGTGAGTGTGTGTGTTTGTTTATCCTCACCAGGGTAAGGTGGGTGGTTTGGCGAGTAGTCCCTGTAAGAAATCCCACTCCACACTCACACACTTTCCCTCGCTGACGAACGGCATGGCCGCCATCACGCCCCCTATGGGCCGCCACCTCTAACTCAGGCTATGATTGGCCGAGGCTATGTCAGTCCGAGACCCCCAACAGAAGAGCTGAAAGACAAAAGAACAGTCAAATAAGTATTGAAATAAACTATAATGATGCTAACTAGATGACATGATTTGTTTCAGTGTGAAGATATGATAATACTAATGTGTTCGGAGTGTTTTTTAGCACAGTAATCTGGGTGGTTGGTGGTTGAAAAAACACTGTTTACTATTATTATAATAAATACATTAGAGTATAGGCCTATACTTCACTGACATTTAGTACATTACATATTTACGCAATATCTCATGCAAGAGTGTCATTTCAAAATAAGCTTCAGACGATTTTATTATTAATTAACTTACATTTTAAACACAATGGGTCTCATTCATGAAACATTTGTAAATATACGAGTAAATATCCGAGTGATTTGCGCGTAAAGAGACCTTCCCGAAAACTCTTCTCCTGATTCACAAATACTTCGTAAACGTCAGATGTGATAGTGAAATGTGTGTGTGTGTTAATGAATTCCAATCAGTCGTAAATGGGATGCGCGTGCACGTTCATTCTCAATTACCATAAATCCCGCCCATTAAATCCGACTGACAACTATATGGGCATCATATTATGACATGAATACGAATGAAAAAAAAAATTCTCAGATGCAGAAATTGAAGTTTTATTATCAGAAGTTGATTCAAAACGCCACATTTTATTTTCAAGCGTACATAGTGGCGTATCGGGTCCTAAAAAAAAGGAAGCTTGGCAGCATATTACAGATGCAGTTAATGGAGTTTCATCTGTTAATCCAACATTCCCAGAAGTGAGAAGAAAATGGTTCGACATTAAGCTTGAGAGCAAAAAACAAATTAGTTCACTTCGGAAAAATAGTATTCAAACTGGAGAAGGACCACCATCGCATATGCAATTACTGGCTCTCATAATAAGAAAAACCGTATGTAATTACTATATATAATATTTTTTCAAAATGCTGTGCAAATATGTACCCGATTAAGGTGAATTAAAATGCAGCCTTATTAATGAGCAAAACGTTCGGGTGTTAAGCGCACTATTTACGCGTGGCTGGGAGCAGGTGTAGATTTCTTGTGTACCAACTAACATTTGGAAAATACGAACATTTTAATGAATCCGAAAATTTACGCCAGAACCACTTTACACACGATTTACACAAAAATTCGTTCTGCTCGTGTTTCATGAATGAGACCCAATATTGTCAGTTACTCAAGACTGAAGACCTCTTCACACAAGCATGTATGTTATTAATGAAACTTTTGTCTGATTTTTGCATGTGATTTGTCTGTTCGTAAACCAATGTGTAAATTTTTTTTAAAACGTGCTGAATCAAAATGCAAATTTACTCTCTGGCAGTAGATGGTGCTTAATCGGTATTCCCCGGTTTCTTCGGCAAACAAAGCTCTGCCGAACTTTCCGTTTCTGACCCCCAACTTGTCATGGAGAATAAAGAAAGTGTTTTCAAACAGCCACTGAGATTTGTGTATTTGCGATGGTTTATCAAATAACACCAAATATATTTCTTTTATACATGCCTTATAGTTGCATTTAAGCAGATTAGAACTGGGAGATAATATAATTTACATTTTACAACAATACAAGCAATCAGGTAGTTGAGATACGCTATATAGTACATACCGCTTAACGTCAGTTACCTGTACTGTATATATCCGGGTTAGGTTGGATATACAATGTTATTAATGTTCCAAAATGTAGAGCAACAACAACTTTCTCTCTTTAAATCCAACATGGCCGTACAGCAAAACCCAATTAACAAACACACACACACACACACACAATTCCATGAGTTTCCAGGGCTGTTTGGCCGCAGTGCTTGTCCTGGCCCCATCTCTATGACATTTAAAGGGCCAGCTTGCCCTCCAGCAGCATGATGCCATACCCACAGGCGTGAGATGCCCGCTGGCCAGCTCTGAGTAAATCACAACACAGTCATACTGGCTACATGCCACAGCCCTACACTTCCCCTCTGACCTGACCTGGCACGGTACACACACTCACACAACAAGCACAACATCAGCGGATTCATCATATGGGTCGATGCCACCTCTGACATGACACGAACTTGTATAAAGCCCCGTTAATTTCAGGTGATCCCATGACAGGCACTAGCAACATCATCATGGCTCACAACAGCTTAGTCATGCGCTGGCGAGACTGTATGAGATGTGCTTTAATGTGCTAACAGCCATCATACATCACTTTGAACATGTTCTGTTGCCCATAGGAAAGAAAAATCACATGACATCTCTTCAATGTCTAAATTGTTTAAATGAGATATAATGGAGAGCAAATGGAGACTTTTGCAAGACTTTTGTCTCCCGCTTCCCAATCGATATGTCTCCTCTACACACTGGAAAAAAAAATAGGTGTACACTGTAAAAAAATTATGTTCAAAATTTAAGAAAACACTATTTCAGTCTTTCTACTTTAAAATTTCACTGTTACTTGCTTTTTGTAATTATTTTTTAAATTTACTAGTGAAAATTGTTTCAGAATAAATCGTACAGTGAAAAACAATTGGTGTACAAACAATTATCACTCAAAAATTTCTAGTAAATGTAACAAACAATTACAAAGAAAGGGAAAGTAACATCAAATTAAACATGAAATGCTTAAGTAAAAAGACTAAAATAGTATTTTCTTGTAAAACATTTTCCAATCATGTTTTATTCACCACCTTTAAAACATAACTTATTACAGTGTAGTGTTTCAGATAAGATCACAACAAGGTCTGAAAATGTGTTTAGATTTGCAAGATACCAACCTCAAACACAAGCATTTCTCACCAATCTGACCCGAGCATGTTCCATATTTATTTATAGTTCTTAAAAAACATTTTTGAGACAAAGTTGATACCTAAATGAAGCGTGTGAACTAAAAATGGCTGATAAATTGTATGTAATACATCATTTGCTCAAAATTTGCCACATATCAGAAGCACACATGGACAAACAAAACGTTTACAAGTGAAAGAGTGCAATTAGCATTAGCAACTGTACCACACACACATAGTGATTGCTGGTCTTTAGCCTATCATGCTTCATCTAATCGCGTGCAGGATCTCGCTCAGCATCCTCACTATCTCTACACACATAATGGAGGTCCTGTCCACCGTAATTGTTCAATTAACTCCGTAACCTTGATGTGAGGTGTGCCGGCATTCATGCCCTTCGCAAACGTACAATGGCATCAGAGAAGGTCTCGTTCTGCTCTGAAAGTCAACTATAAAGTAAAGAGCATCACATCTACTAGACTGAGAACGAGAGACATTCGCTGTTCATTGCCAAGATTACTATTGTGCCTTGAAAGCTGGTCTAAAACAGTTTCCTATAGCTCAAACAGTACAGCAGTTTTAACAATGCTAGCAACACCAAGGTCATCGCTTTGCTTCTCTGGGAATGCATGAACTGTATAAGTAATATATACGTATACGAAGAATGCAATGTATGCCGTTACTATGGAAGCTTGTTTCCGCCACAGAATAAAAAATATAAAAGGTAATTGCAATATTTTATCTCGCAATTCTGACTTTTTTTCTCAAAATTGCGACTTTATATCTCACAGTTCTGACTTTATAACTCGCAATTGTGACTTTATATCTCGCAATTCTGACTTTATAACTCGCAATTGTGACTTTATATCTCGCAATTCTGACTTTATAACTCGCAATTGTGACTTTATATCTCGCAATTCTGACTTTATAACTCGCAATTGTGACTTTATATCTCGCAATTCTGACTTTATAACTCGCAATTGTGACTTTATATCTCGCAATTCTGACTTTATAACTCGCAATTGTGACTTTATATCTCACAGTTCTGACTTTATAACTCGCAATTGTGACTTTATATCTCGCAATTCTGACTTTATAACTCGCAATTGTGACTTTATATCTCGCAATTCTGACTTTATAACTCGCAATTGTGACTTTATATCTCGCAATTCTGACTTTATAACTCGCAATTGTGACTTTATATCTCGCAATTCTGACTTTATAACTCGCAATTGTGAGTTTATATCTCGCAATTCTGACTTTATAACTCGCAATTGTGATTTTATATATCGCAATTGTGAGAAAAAAAAGTAAAAATATTTTTGTTTCAGTTTTAGTAATTTTAATACTAAGTTTAAGAAATTCTGTATTCCGAATAGAAAAAAACTGAAATAGAAATGGATTATTCAGTTTTTCATTCAGCTAATATTTTATTTTATTTCAACTTTATATAAATTACCGATGTTTAGAAAATAGTTTTTAATTAACGATAACAATGTTTTGGAATGACAGGATGAGTAAAATTACAGAATTTTCACTTTTTAATACTAATGTTGTTCCAATAGCAACAATGACGTGCATCCTAACTGCATGTATGGCTTGTATGCGGTGGGATTTGGCTCAGGCCGGGGTGCGGGAGCAAACCAAGCCTGGGTGTGTGTTTGGCGGAGCCTGTGGCTGTTTGTTTTCAGAGGGGATCGTTAATTAGGGCCTCCAGCTGTCAGAGGTTCGTTAGTGCACTCCGCCCCTCCCTATGGAGCTGCCAAATGGGGAAAATGAGCACATTTAAGCCAATCTGCACGGAGACAATACACCACGTCTATTACCAACTCTCTTTCATGCACACACAAACTCCCTCTCTTTTCTCTCGCACAACATTTATTGGTCCCACATTTCCAGGCCAGATATAACACTGCCATTCCGTTTTAAATGTCACATGCAGTGGTATGAGGATGCGTGAAGGACCTCTGGAACATTCTGGATTATTCATTTTTTGTAATGCAGGGTGACTCTGGTGACTTTGACCTTTGAATGCCTTTGACAGAAGAAGAAAACAATTCCTGTATGTGGCCATCGGGCACTTTCTCTCTCACTTTCCTGGCACCCGTTTCCTTTCCCTCTTTTTCTCTTAATAAATCTAAACAGCAAACAGCTGTGGTGGGGCCGGTCACGTCACACAGATTTCCAGACTTTAATCGGACACTAAGGGATTGACAATTGACGATAAAATTTCAAAGTACTAGCACTACCCAAAACTGACAGTTTGGTCATTACTTGCCTCACGTCATTACAAATGAATTACTTTCTACTGTAGAACACAAAAGGAGAAATTATGAATAATGGACTGGTCATTCTTTTCCATGCAATTACGATGAATGGTGACTGAAGCTTTCATGCTTCAAAAAAGCACAATAAATGGATCAAAAAAATTATAATAAATCCAGACAACTTGTGCCTTAAGTCAAAAGTCTTCTCAAGCCATATGACAGCTTTCATGTGAGAATCATTTGTTGAATGGCTTCAAAAGACTTTTGCGTCTTTTTTCAAAGTTGGAAAACTTTCATCCATTTCAAACATCTAATTTTATTGTAAATGCATGGAAAACAATTCATAAAATGTTCAAAATTTCTGCTTTTATGTTTCTCAGTGGAAAGAAAGTGATACGGCTTGTAACGATCTAAAGGTGATGAGAAAATTGTCATTATTTAAAGTACATTTCAGTAAGTTTTACTTTAGTTATGTAGTTGTTTAAAGTTGCAATTATTGACTCGAAATTACGTTTACGATATGTTCATTTCCATTTTGTGCACCAATAGCTTTACTTACCATTCCTGGTCAAAAACGTCTGATAAACGCAGTAGCTGGTGAACAGCCGTTTCATAGCATAGCAGTTACTACATATTTTTTCATCCAGAGACTAAAGTAGCCATTTTATATGGTTGTTTTTAAACTTAGAATATTCATTTTCAATTGTTTTCTAATGTTGTTTTTGCTCATATGCTGTCTTCCTGTCCTTTGAGTGCACCTAGGATGCATTTTATTCTACAAAAGCAATATGAAAAGAGAATTGATACCTTCTGTATTTCATTTACTTAATGTTGACAGCGTCATGTTACCCAAACATCCAATTTCACTTCTTTAAATAGTTCAATGTGTTGGTTTTCAATGCGTCCAGTTTGTTCTTTAGTAAAAACTTGTTTATTTTCCGGTGAACTTGGACTTGATTAGTGGCAAATTTGCAGCAATCTTCACCAGACGTTTGCCAAAACACTTTATTTCTGGAAGGGTTGCAAAAGTTGCAAAGACAACGTCAGCCATGTGCCACTAAAATACATCTGAGAACCAAAGTCGACTTTAAAAGATTAACCTGGAGTCAAGCATAAAAGAAAATGTCCATAATTTACCTCCTCCCTGTCTTTGATGAACCTATAAAGAGCATTTCAAATGACCGTTTAATAGGGATAACTGCAAAAATGATGTTGTAGCATGTAACATGCAATTATATTTGCTTTTAGAATTATTAACACACCATCTTTGAAGTGCTGTCTATACTGCAACATCTATACTGCATGTAGTTTTCCATCAATATATGGAGCTGTTTCAGCAGAATACTAATTTCTCTTCACATCTCTCTGCATTTGAAGTTCAGCATTAGGAAGTCTGATGTTGTCTCATTTTCTTCGAACGCTGATAAATCAGCTCTGGTCAACAGCATTTCTCTCTCCCTATCTCATTTAACTGGACCTCTCTTGCTCTGCACTCTTGTGGTTTGCCGCTGACCTTGGCGGCTTCCCATCACTCCCAGTCCAAGGTTCTTCTCAAATCCTCAGAGCTGGAGGCTGCATCTTCATCTTCACCTAGCCCATTAATTATCAAATGGAATCAATACCCCATTTGATTAGATCAAACTGACCCTACCCGCCTCTGACCTGCAACGGTAAAACGGAAAGCGTAAAGGATACTGTAATGGCCCCTGAGATCTTGCATCTCGCATGAAGAGAAATGTTGCGTTTCGTTTTTAAATGGAAAAATAGTGACTATAAGGGATTAAAAGATTGAGAGCAAAACATCAATAATTGGTTTGCTTTTCTCAAGGACCAACTAAGCAATCATTCAACAGTGACAAACGACTCCAGTAATCATCACGTGTCTCTTCCAGAGTTTCTAGATATGACAGCATATGTCGAGAGATTTCAATAAGAACCTGACTAAATAATCTAGATTTGATTAACTCGGGGTGGATGTGCACAGTTCTATAACTTTTCAAATGAATGGGAAAAAAATGCATTTCAGAATAACTGAATACTGCTAAAAAAAAATACACAATGTATATCTGAAACGCACAGTATTCACCCCTCAGGCAGGGAACAGGTCCTGAAAACACACAGGGTCAAATATCCACAGAGAGAGTGTCAGAGAGAAGTCTAGTAGATGTGCAGACACATCAGAGCATTAAAACATCCCATTTCATTGGCAAAGTACAACACCATTTGCACACTAGTAAGAATTTTGCACTATGCAGGATATATTTAATGATATGTATATAAAATGTATATAGTCTATGCATGTTTCTTGCTTTTTTCGACACAGACAACTGCAGGATGTGAGTGTGAATCGCATAAAACCTTTCATGAACATGTCTGGGTCATATTTCATCCTAAAATTAAAAGAAAAAAGTAAGAAATGATATTCTCTTTATTATAAGATACAATTATTGAAATGATGCAATATTTTAACTGCAATTAATCATATTTCCCCAAGGTTACTGCAATGCAAATATAATATATACATAATTGTGTATACATGATTTGTTGTACTTTAATTATTGCTGATGTAAATTATTGTAAAAACACTTTTTTTTTTGTGGTGAAAATAATCTTAAATCACATATCCCCAAAACTCTTGGTACTTTGATGCAGAAGTTTACTGTACTGTAATATATATTTATAAACCATTTTATATTGATTATTTTTTATTTTATTTTATTCTTATTTATTTTGAGGTGAAAAATGGCCTAAAAGTGTTTTCATGAGATTCACTCATTTAGTTTCAAATATATCGACAATACATGACTGTCGTTAGACAATCTCTGACACTTGTGTGATGCTTGTGTACAGATTATGGATGGTAAGAGAAAATTTTAAGGATGCAGAAGGTCAAAATCAGTGAATAAGATCATATCTCTCTGCCTGCAGAAGACTGAAGGGTCTGTATATCGACAGGGGCTCTTGCTTGTTTGTTTGTGTGTCTGTCTGTGTGTGTGTGTGTTTATAAGGCCATATTGATGTGTGTGTGTCTGTATGTTGAGTATATAAATATCCGAGCGCGTCCCTGCAGAGCTGGGTGTGAGTGGCAGGAAGTGGTTATGTAAGGAGTCACAACGGGCTGCAGTGGACAGCCTGACCACAGATCAGGTCAACCAAGTGTGACACCAACAGCTTCTCACTGACACCTTCCTGACACTGTCTGTCACCAGGCCTGTCTGTCCCGCTCTGAGAGTGCGTGTGTGTGTGTGTGTGTGTGTGTGTGTTTGTGTGTGACGGCTTTTATGGTCCTATAGCTCTCTTGTACATACCTGCATAACTTCTATCAAATTTCAATTCACGCTCATTTCCAAGATGCCCCAAATGTCTTGCGCATATGCGGATATAGCCTTTGGATGTGCATGCTTTACTAACAGGGCGGCTCGCTTTCAATAAAATGGCCATTTTTGTGTCTTTGATTAATACTATCACACTAACTGTTAAATTATACTAACACTGTAACGTAACGTTTTCTTCAGAAAACACTGTCCAGCCAGAGTCAAAACTACAACAAATTTATCCTCGTCAGGATAAGCAATAAAAAAAAAAAGGTAACCAAATTGCGATATGTAGTAACATCTAAATAAACTACTTTTATTTAAGTGAAAAATATATTATGGCTGAATCATTCTGACTATTACATTGCACCAATGAAAGTATTTTTTAACAGGCAGGTCAGGTAGACCTAAAGCTGCTTAAAGCTTCAACAACTGCTCATTTTCACTTGTGTTCAAAAACAAATACATTTGATGAGCAACAGGTAGATTTCCAGACTAATATGAAGCTTTTGATCGAAAACACTCAACCAAAGCAAAACGATGAGAAGGAAACGGCAAACAAACTTCCACCACCTTTTAAAACTAAAGTCCCAGGAAAGTTTTTCACTCACTTTTTGATTTTCTTCCTGGTTAGGCTGCCATAGTAAGTGTGAAAGTGTCAAAATAATTCCTGTCCTATAATTCCAATTGTCCAGCATAGCCATGCGACACACTAACAGTATGAACTTTCTGTTCATGAAGGAATCTAGCTGAAAAACAATATGTTACACTTAAGTAAGTACACGGTAACTACTGAGTAATAATAATTTACACATTTAAAGTGAAATTATTTTCTGGACCTACTTGAAAATACACTTTGTCATTATTATTACTGTAATATTTAATTATATCCACATGCAATGTATAACATTAACATTGTAATGTTGCCAATATTAAAAGAATCCAAGGATGTGCGACAAATTAGGAATCGCATTGTGACAAATTTGTATCATCCTTATTAAAATGATCATTATAATAACATTTGTTGTTACAATATTAATTATAATTTTTTTTTACTTAGCACTATCATTTAAAAAAACAAGCAGAACTGAATTAAAACACATTACAATAGCAATTTCGTTTCTTTAATAATCCCCATGCTAAGCCCAAACTGACTGATGAAGGAAAAGGTTAATATTTACCCACCCCTTTCATTTCTAATACAAATCCAGTCATTTAGAAGAAGCTGTTAAATCCAAAGACATCAGATAACAGAACACAAGCGCCTCGCCGCTACCATTCACTACCTTCCACAGAACACGCCGTCAATGCAAAGCGCACTAATCTTGTAAAATCCACTAATTAAGTGAGAGATGATGTTTGAGAAGGAGCCAAGGTGGTCCGCACAATTAACCCCAGCGTTCCCCCCACTCCGCTCCCAATACCTCCGTCATTAAGGGGAAAAGACGAGTGTACTTATGAGCAAAGTGTCTTTCCCGAAAAGTTTCCCAGGAAGCCAAGCCTCCTTGCATGAAGCCATCAACAAGTTTGAGGGGAAAGGAGAAACCCTCCGCTCGGATCTTAAAACTGTCAGACATGTGACAGTCTGACATGTGTGTGTCAAGAGCAGTTGCGTGACTCACCTGATGTGCATGTCCACCTCTGAGCAGCTGTTTCGAGGGCAGATGTATCCCTCCTCCTCTTCTTCTTCAGTTGTCTCGGACCCGTCCGAACCGCGACCCTCCCCTCCGCTCAGTCCACGTTCCAGGACCCCTCGCACTCCCACACACACATACAAACACTCACTCGGGGGGTGACAAGGGGGTCAGACGGGGCCAAGAACAATCCCAGCTGCTGGCACAAAAGAGCAGGCGAACACAAGCGGTCTGCTGCCGCAAGAGCGTGTGTGTGTGTGTGTGTTTGTGGGAGCACGGCGGCAGCGTCCGTGCTCTCGCTCTCTCTCCTCCCTCACTTTCCGACCGGGATCGTCTCAGATATGACTGGAGTTAGAGGATGCGGGTCTGTTTCCTTCTCTGGCGTGCTCCCCGCTTTGGCTCTCTCTCTTTCCTCGTTGAGCTTCTTTTCTTTTCATTTCCTCTTGGGAAAGCTGCACGCACCGGTCGTCTCTTCACTCGCTCCCCCTCTCTCGCTCTCTCTCTCTCCTCAATCGCTGGTAAATATAAAAGAAATGCTTGTACGGACCCTACCACTCTCTGTCTCTCTCTCGTTCCTTTCTCGTTTACACTCCCTCCTCCCCACTGCCCTCACTTTTCTTTCTCACTGTCAAAGCTGCCTTTCAAATGCTGATTAGCACACAGAGTAAAAAAGAGAGAGGGAGAGTGGAGTTATGGCTAGCGTTCGACTAAGATTCCGTCACATTCGACTTGAACACCACTTCTCTCAGACAAACACACACTTGAGTTTCCGTCCTCAAGGTAACTGCTCTACCGATATCATCTCGCACTAACAAACACTAAGCGAATAAACCTGCTCGGACTGTTTCGCGCACCCGCGCCCCTCTCCCACCCCTTCCCGGTTCGTTCTTCTTGCCCTCAAACACTACTCAGAATATTGATACATCACCCCCTCCTCTTTTCTTTCCTCCGTTTCTCTCTCTCCATCACTCACTTTCTCTGCTGAATACTGATAGGCTGTCTAGTCCGTGGTCTGGGTTTCAAATTCTCATTCTCTCTCGCTTTCCTCCGTGCGCTTGCACAAAAGCTCTCCGTAACATAAAGGCAAAAACGGCAGAAGTTAATGCACTGAGCACAACATAAATTCACTTAAGCACCATTTCAGATTATGTCAAGCCAGAAATTGGCGTAAGTGCTCCGGAAGGAGGAGAAAAGAATGTGTGCGGCTGTAAACGCAGAAACTGATGCGGAGGCGACAGGATAATAAGAAAACAAAGAAGTGCGTAATAAATGAGTAAGCGAACTCTTACATTTGCTATTGTCAGTGAGAGGGACAGAGAAAGACTGAGCGAGGGAGAGAAATAAAGGACAGTGGGACAGTCCAGATCATTGAAGATTGAAGAAGTTTAAACAGCCGACTGAAAAGTTGTCAAACACACATCCAGTCACAGAAACACACACATTTAGCCAGCTATCTGAATGAGGACAGACCATAGACCAGTAAGGCTCAAATGGTGGGTCAGATCAGAAGTCTGTTCTGTTGTGAAATCTTAAAATAAAATTAAGTTCCAAAAGTTTTTTTTTTTACAGGGATGCCATAAAAGAACTTTGTTTTTTTGTACCCCAAATAAGTTTTCAGTGAACAGTTCTTAAAAGAACCATTTTTTTTCTTACTGTGAAGAACATTTAAAAAAAAATTGGATCCCCCCCCCCCCCCCCCCCTAAAGGTTGTGTGTCCTAAAAACAGTACTAAATGCAAATAATAAAATGCTTCTAACCTGACAAGCACGATAAAAAGAAAAAAACGACCTAGACCTTTGTAATAAATGATTGGCTTGAAACTATCAAAATGACATTTTATTTGATACATTTTTTTGGTATTGCATCACTCACCACCAGTTGGCAATCCGTTAGATCTGATCATAAAGGTAAATTTCATTAAAACATGTTCATATTTCACCACAAAATCAAAATAAATAAGAAATTATTTTTATACCCCAATCTCATGACTTCTGGAACATTTACTTTTGAGTTTTTTTTATAAATCTCATTGTTATCATTAGATTGTCACTATTTTTGTACCCCAAAAGTATTTTTCTTAAGAAATATGTCATGACAATATCAAATGTCAAAAAATGATCTTCATCTTTTTAAGCTAAATATAATTTTATTTATTTTTTAAAGTCCCCCTGTCATCAATGATTTTATCCCTTAAAACCCATCTTTGATCACCAAAATTCAATCACACCAGCTCAGAATACCTGATCCACTCAGTCAACTTTACTGGAGTAAACGCTGCAAAATAGCAAGTGGAAATATTGGTTTAATTCAGCCGTATACTGTATGTTTGAACCAGAAACTGATTCAGAAGAAGAGTGAATTATACAGGCTCTTCTACGAGTCGATGTATCAGAATAGTGATGCGTTTTGTACAATGTTGGACACATAACGGTAATTGATATGATTAGCCTTTGGCTTGACTACGTAATCAAACAGCTAAAAGTGTGTTGCTAATGTTACACAAACCATGTTCCCGTTCGCCATCTCAGAGTCAGACAGTTTCCTTCTAAAACTCAGCATCCTTAGAAACGCTTTGAACTAATTAGAAGGTCATTGGAGAAAGGCATATAGTTCACCATAACATCGTAATATACATCATATACATAATTCACCTGCTATATTACTAAATGTACCCGATTTTTCATATCAATATTTACCGGGATAACCTGCGTTCTCTTGAGACTCCCTTCGAAGCATAGTAATGACAATATGCTAAGCCTAATTTTTTTGTGCAGTTTTAGAATATATTTTTTTTAATACCGACCAACTTTAATTTTACTTTATTTTTCCCTTTGAGGACATCCCTGAAGACAATTTTTTTTAAGTGTGGCTAAGGACATATACACAAGACAACAAAACCCCAGTCCGCAGACGTGATTATTATTAGAAAAACAAAAGGAGAGAATGAAAAAAACGATATGAGCAGAAAACTGTAGCCAATAGTGTAAAAGAGAAAGTCTACAGCAGTGTTAAGGAGTTAGTAGCTAAACCCACTGTCCAGTGTCCTTGAAGCAAAGATTCGGACAGTGTTATAACGCAGAGAGCGTTATTGTCTGTATGATTTCACACCCACACATACTCACACACAGTGCAGTGTCCTCTCCTGATGTCCTCACCTGGACCATTTCAGTCCTGGCACAGGCCCAGTATTCACTCACTGTATTAGCATCGGCTTCTGCTATAGAACAACTGTGCGTCACCATTACTGATCCATGATAAATGACCTGGACAGAAAAAAATTATATATATAAATATACACACACACAGTATTATGTTAATTATATAGAATATATATATAGCACACTGTATATGCATCAGGATCACTGTCCATATATTTTATTAACAGTTCATATTAGTATTGTGTATTTACCATGGTATCTGTAGTTTCTGTAACCTTACCCCAAAACACCACAAAATCTATATTTTTGATAAAAGTGGTGGATTGTGCCAACTTACTAACTATTTTGGGACTGCTATTTAATATCCTTATAGTGTTAGTGAAATTCTTACACGTATGTGAATGTTAAGTAAAGTGGGACAGGTGTGTGTTAATCATTTTAGAGAAATACATTTGCTTGGTTCAAATGCCTAAAAATTTGGGTTGCGGCTTAATGACCATGGGAAATAGTGGGTCCCATGGCCAAACCAGTTGAGAATCACCGTCCTATTAGAGGACCAACAGGTGTAGTTAATGCAAGTTTTACACAGTTTACCCCAGTTCACCCCTGAAAGACTGAGATGAAGGGATTAAGTTATGATGTTTTTTTCTGATGTGAAGCTGCTTTATATCTTGAACCTTACTGCTCTATCAGATAATATTTTTCAAATGTGGAGCATCAGATGAACGAGCCTTTGAATTCTCTGACTCAAAGCCATGCATTTATAGCTGGTGTGGGTACTAGCGATGAACTGATAAGGCATTAAATGCTTCAGGAGGGTATACGTCTAGGCATCAGCATGACAGAAATCATCTTTATTCCCCCCACATGAATACTGTATATCTGATGTAGTTCAACATCATTCAACTACCAGAAGCACTATATCCAGCACAAAAATGCCTCATGATGCAAGTGTTTAAATGCCATTAAAATATGAAATATTAAATCCCCTGTGCTCAAAAATGCTGCATCCATTAAAATGTCTGAATGGTGTAAAGGTGTCAAAACAGTGGCAAGAATTCCTCCGTTACGCACAAATGAAGATCTGCTACAAAAAGATGCAGTTCTGACACCTGTACTGAACTGTAATGGGCAATGTAGCTCCAATGACGAGAGGAACCAGGTATCCTTGAGCATTCTCTGCTTTTTAGGGTTGCATCTTGCAACATCATGTCCTGTCTTTGGTTCGTTTAGATGTCTTTGGTCCATGTTGCATTCATATTTTAGTTGAACATCAACAAAGTTCATTTGGAAATGGATCGAGACCCCCTGAAAAGGTTCGGATGGCAGCGTTCACACTTAGAGTATTCAAATGAACAGAACTAACAGATCAATGACACCAGAGTTCGTTTTAATACAATCAAACTTGCCAAGTGTGAACACACCCAACGTGCCAGCAGCATAATGTACCTGCTGTGGTCCATGTCCTTAAAGGGTTAGTTCATCCAAAAATCCCATCATTTACTCACCCTCAAGCCATCCTAGGTGTATGACTTTCGTCTTTCAGCCAAACACAATCTTTTTTCCAAGGCTTTTCCAAGCTTTATAATGGAAGTGAATAGTAACTTAGATTTTGAAGCTAAAAAAAAGCTCATCCATCCATTATAAAAGTAATCCATACTACTCCAGGGGGTTACTAAAGGCCTTTTGAAGTGAATAAAAATATCCAGATTTACAACTTTATAAACTATAATCAATGGCTTCCGACAATGGCCGTACGCAAGTCGAGTTCCGGCAGAAGAGTGACCCCTGACCCGACCCATGACGTATTGATGAACAAGGAAGCGCAGAGGATAGAGCAAAACAAAAAGAGAATCACGTACTTGACGGAATAAACTTAGTAGCTTTCATAATAATCCGTGTATTTTTAATTCATACAGAGAACACAATGCAATGTTTTAGTTTTACAATTAATTGATTTCTTACATGCAAATACAAATAACGTTAAATAGACATACTCTACCTGAAAATTGAAAGCACTGTTTGTTACATTTGTACCGTTCCTGCATTAGTTTTGTTGTTCGTAATTTGCCTCTCATCTTATTTTTAATAACAAAGATTAAATAAAATAACAAAAATAAATGTGTGATGTATATTTTTATTATGAAATGAAATTATTATTGTGAAATGATTAGCTAACTGTGTGATTTGTGTATGTACACTTCTGAAATACGTAACTTGGAAACAGTCACCTCTTATAACAGATCACTCCAAATTGTAATGTAGACATGCATTTTCTGTAAAGCTGCTTTGAAACAATATGTATTGTGAAAAGCGCTATACAAATAAATGTGAATTGAATTGAAATTAATTATTAAAATCGTATCTCACAATTCTGACTTCTTTTGCCGGAATTGCGAGTTATAAAGTCCAATTCTGAGCGGAAAAAAGACGGACTTTAATCTCTGAATTGCAGTTTATATCACGCAATTATGACTTTCTAACTTGCAGTTGCGAGTTTATATAACGCAATTGTGAGAAAAAAAGTCAGAATTGTGAGATAAAAAGTCACAATTACTTTTTTTATTTTTTATTCTGTGGCGGAATCAAGCTTCCATAAGAAACTAACTAGAGGAGTCAGAAGAGAGAAGTTAAATAGACCATCATTCCCTCAGCTGTTGTATTAGAAACATTTTTGTAATTAAATGCCAAGGTCATATAACAAAAAAGTATAGTGTTATATATGTGTAATTTAATTTTTCAAAAATGATTTTTTTTTTTAAGTGAGATTTAAAATGTTAATTACACTTGAGTCTGTAAAACAACCCCCTATAACATTTAACCAATGTGATTTGGATAGTATTTTATTCCGATCAACTCTGACCTGACCTGTCCATCAGCTTGTCCATCTGTCTGTCTTAGTCTCATTCTCTATTCAGCAGTGAGCCACAGCTGTCTTATACAGCATTTCTCAACCTTTCTCAGCTCTGACAGCACAAAAAGTAATTACCTCTCTAATTTACCTTGTCCACTTATAGAACATGTCTCGTTCTGTGTGTGTGTGTGTGTGTGTGTGTGTGTGTGTGTGTGTGTGTTAGTAACCGTGTCAGCAAAAATGTCACTGTGTAAATGTGTGTGTGGAAACACTCTTTTGTGGGTGGAATATGAGAATGCATTAATGTGTGTTTGTATTTGCATTTAAATGCGTGTTCATGTGGAATGCAATGTGTTTGTCTGAATGTAGCCTCCCCTTGGTCCAATTACTTCCATCCTCCCTTCCTCATCCTCCAAGCCTCTTCAGTTTTCACTCATCCCCAAATCCCTCTCTCCCATGTGGGACGCCCTGCTGTACCTCTCCCTGACCAGCCAGACCTCCTCTACCCTTCCCCTCCTCCCAATCCTCGTCCCAGGTGAGCTGACGACATCAGGAGTGCTTAATGATATACTGGAATATTAATTAGCTGTTTAGAATACTAATAATATGAGCAATTCAATGAGGTGGAAAAATGCATGAATGTCTGATCCCGTCTAAAACATGGACAGCCTCAATGTTATAGATTGAGCAACTGTATTTTGGACTCTTAAAAAAAAGAATAAAACATTTAGCTTATGTAACAGAAACAGAATATTCATTGATTAGAAATAAAATTAAATAAAACTTGATTTAATAAATAAATGGCTTTTGGAAAAAGGAAAATTGTTGAAGAAGTGGAGTAAATTATTCTATGTTTCCACAACTTTTGGTACTTCTGTGTTAGGGGTTGATTTTATTGAAAATCAAGTTTTTTTTTTAAATACAGGTACATATTTACTTTTCAAATGGCTTTTATTTATAGATTTTATTCCTAGACCCACATTTTGAATCTGAAAATACCCTAAAATACTATATTCTTTCAAGCTTTTTATCTTTGAGTGAAATACATTTTTAAACCCTTTCAATATTTATTTACATTTTCTTCATTTTTTTTTAATGACACGCAACACATAATTATACCCTTAATAAAGTTGCAGTGATCTTGGTTTACCTTGATGAAAAATCTAGATAAATATTAATTACTAATTTAATTAACTACAAAATTAATACTATTTAATTGCTTAGTTATGAATATTAATTCATAATATAATATTCATTATGAATATGCACACAATATTTCACCAGTGCATAATTTGCCACTAAAATGTAATTGTATTTTTTTTTATTTATTTTTTTTAAGTGTGAATTATGATTTAGTAATGTGTGTTACCTGCACCCAGATATCCCTGTTTATTTGTTGGCAACATCCAACAGATGTTTGACAGCTCCTGGGCTTTTGTTAAAACTACACTCCAAAAATCAAAAATCAAAAATCTGGGATGTTTCAACCCATGTTTGGGTCAAATATGGGCAAACCCAACCATTGGATTACATTTTTTAATTACATTTCTAAACCCAATGGTTGGGTTTGTCCATATTTGACCCAAACATGTGTTGATTGAAACAACCCAGCATTTTTTAGAGTGTACATATCAAACTTCCGCAATGGACAGTCGGATCAACAGAGGGGCGCCTACATTAAAAGTGCATTATGGGTGTTGATGTTTTTATCATCTTGCCAGCGGTGAATACCCCTTTAAGAAAGTTTATTTTCTAAAAGTGCACAGGGCCAAAATGCCAATAGCTGAAGAAACACCCAATTACATTTTGATGAAACCATATTTTTGGGAATTAACGCCTAGACAAACGATGGACAATAAACCAGAAATGAGTATGAACGAGTAAACAGGGTCCATTTGGACTTTAAAGTTGACATTGCCTTTTCTGCAATGGCTCACCTCTCCTGTTGATTAAATTCTTGATTCCATGATCGGAGTCCTCTACGTCTCCTGTCCTCCTCCTCCCTCTCCCTTCCCCAGTCTCTATCTCTCTCTTCCTAGCGCTCTCTCTCTCTCTCTCTCTCTCTCTCTCTCCCTGCTCACCTACTCGATATTCCAGCCTTGTTTCCCTGCAGTCTCCAGCACAACTTTCTGACCCACTTCCCATTTCCTCCCTGGCCCTGTGATCAAAGCCTGCAGGACGGCATTGCCTTGGGCAGCGGAGAGCGGGAGAGAGGGATGAGGGGATTGAGGAGAAGGGCTAGAGGAAGAGATGGATAGACAGGGAATATGGCACTCGGGTGGAAATGGAAAGATCACAGAACGAGGGAAGGGAGTTCGTACAAGTGATCTCTCAGTCCAAGGACAAAAAAATGGCAAGATCAGGTCAGCTAAGCTAGTGCAGCAAGTTAAGGTCATCCAAACATGTTCCCTGAAAAATGTCCACCTACAGTGGGTCTTCATTTTCACTCTCCACTAACATAAGAAACACTTGTTCGTATAATTACTTAAAGTGCCCCTATTATGGATTGTTGAAAATGACCTTTCATGTAGTGTTTAACATAGCTCTAAGTGAATGAAAACATCCTGCGAAGTTTTGACTCTGAAAGTGCACCGTATATAAAGTTATTGTCTTTCAAAAGTAAGAGTCGACTCTTGATTCAATGAAATTAATCTTTTTTCAAACAGGTCATAAGCCGTATCGTTGTGACGTCAAGACGAAACATTAGCATATTGCCCGCCCACTTATTGCGCGCGCAGACACCAGGGAAAACTTGAACCTCAAACCGGCAGCTGATTCCTGTGGATACTGGACAGCATCATGTCGAGAAGACGCTGTGCTCTACAATGTGAGGGTAAAGCCAGTTTTTTTTTCACTGCCCAAGGACGAGCATGTGAAGAATCAGTGGTTAAAATTAATCTTTATCAAGATATCACAGCAGTATAATCCTAAACTTTTGCTGTGTTCCCTTTATTTTACTGACGACTTCTCAGATCTCTGAGTTCAATGCAGGATGTGCAAACCGCTTGCTCTTGAAAGATGGTGTTCAAAATACTTAGTTTTGAGTTTTATATTGTGTTGGTCTCCTGCTAACTGGCTAACTCACATTATTACTGTCTTACTGAAATACTTCTACTAATCAGTTGTGGGCCACTATTAGCTAAAACTGTGTCTATCAATGCAGATTGTCTGTCGTTCTCACTACTTTGAGGAAAGTTTAAGCATGGAGCAAGATTTGTTTTACCAACGTTTCCGTTACATCAGTCATTCACGCTAGAGCCCGGCTAATGCACTGTTATTGATACAGTTTCCACATGTTCACCGCAATAAATTTGAAACATACTCGGTAAATAAATAAGTAACTTACAAGTAAAATAATCGGTTTGTAGATGGACATGCACTTGTTAATGCTGATGGTGAGGAATTATAGTTGCAACATCTCATAATGTACCTCAAACTGAGTAGTGTATCACTGAGAAACGTTCTGCTCGATGCTTTTGATGCATGTAAAACTGTTGTAGGAGACTCCAAAACAACAGGAAACTTTAAAATAGCATAATAGGGGCACTTTAAAGCACTAGGTTACACAAAAATGAAAATTGTCATTATTCATTATTTACTCAGGTCAAAACTCGGTTTCATGTTTTCATGCCATTAAATATGAATACAGACTAAAACTTTCAAGCTTCAAAAAAGGCACCATAATGTATCATAAAAGTGGTCAATACGAATCATGTGCTATATTCCAAGACTTTTGCAATTTGTGTGATCAGACATCTGCCTTAGCTTTCTCCAACACATTCATGAGAGTTCATTAAAAATGGCTAATTAATAAATAAAGCATCCATTTGAGTCAAAAAAATCTTTTCAATTCCGTTTTCAATTCCGTTTTCACATTTATTGACTCAACGTTAAAAAAAAATAATAATGATTGTGTAAGTATTAAGTATTTGCATCTCTTTGATTTTATTTAAATAATAATATTTTTAAAATGTCTTTATTTTAATTCCCTAGAATCCGCATAAATCTGTTAATTCATTGTGAAAACAATTCAATTGAATCAGTTATTAAAGTATGAACATGGTAGCTGTGGAACAAGCAAGAATTAATTAGTAAAAATGTATATGGTTTACATATAATAAATTGGACTTATTGATGATAAATATACACCTGGTTATTGTGCATTAAAAACACATTTGGTTTATAAGTACAACTACATAAATTTCATTCTTACAAATTTGCATTACATCAAAATTTAGTGTATGTTAAACCTGTGTAATCTAAATGGATAGAAATTTTATATGCAATTAAAATACATAAATCTTAAATATATAGGCCTTTTTTGGAAGCATTATTCACAGCAGTCAACAGCTTTGAGGAGACCTAAATTTGTCCCACAAAGCTATCGTTTGGCCTGAGAAGACTTGTAATATAGTGTATGGACCACTATGACACCTTTATTAAGGTTGTGCATCTTTTTGGAAGCTTGAATGCTCCAGTCTCAAATTCTACATGCACAGAAAAGTCACCAAAACTGCATTTTTTTTTTTTGGTCCTTTTCAGCTGGGCAGATTTCTGGTCACTATCTACTCTCATGGAAAAATCATACAGACAACATGAGGGTGAGTAAATAATTATCACTTTTAATTTGACAATGTGTACATTACAATACTCCATTTAGTAGGTATTTAGATGTTTTGTTTGAATGAGTCTCTGACTTTCTTCATATGGCTAATGATGAAGAGTTTAAAAGAAGAACAGAGATGTGGATAGAGAGAGAGAGAGAGAGAGAGAGAGAGAGAGAGAGAGAGAGAGAGAGAGAGAGAGAGAGAGAGAGAGAGAGAGAGAGAGAGAGAGAGAGGGAAGACACTGGCCCATTTGTACCCAGACCAGAGCATCTTGTACTTTAACATTCTCCCTGCATTCTGACAAAGAGCACTAATTATAAATAAATTAGGGACACGACACGGTGAGCCACAGAGGGACAGGGAGAGGCGCAAGAGAATGAATGAGAGAGAGGGAGAGAGATTGAGGGAAAAGGTGGGGGTGAAAGGAAAACGGGGAAGAAAAGAAAACAGATAAGAGGAGACAGGAATGAGCAAGGAGACACGGGCCGAGAGAAACGAAGAGAGAGACATGGATAAACAAGACTGGAATTACTAATAAATGGCTTGTGTGTGGATTGCAAAGGAGAATCAGAAACATTCAACAAAATATTTTAATTAAATAAGCGGTAGAGACAGAAATGGCCCTTTCCACATTTTGCAAAGAAACAGTAACTAAATTTAAAACATTTGTTTGGGGAGATGAGAAACACCAAACCAATCATATCAGATTTCAAGATTCATGCAATTGTATAAGCATTAAAGTGGTTTCAAAATGAGCTGCCTCGTTTTACTCCTGAGACAGTTGCCTATTAAGGTGGAATCCTGCCTCAAAAGGAGTCGCCATGAACTGGAAGTAGCAACAGATCTTTTCTTATGTATTGTAATGTACCTCTGAGTTAACAAATTATCAAAAAGGAAAGAAAAAATTGTACATCGGGGACTTCTATTCATCGATGGTTGATTGGTTGAAGGAAGATCTGAACGCGAGTTTGCAGTCGATTGTAAGAAAGGGGTGGGGTTTAAGTGGACTAAATGATTGGAAAAGTTGTTTCACCGCAAAATGACATTTTTATTAAAAATTATGAGATCAATTTTATTTTTTAAATGAAAATTATACAAGGATCAATAACATGCATCTAGAAAATTGATTGACTGTAAGTGACTGATTTAACTTATCCTCTTGTTGGGGCGTAACTTAAGTCAATTTCTCAGTAGCTTTTCAAAAAGCAGCTCTTCCTAGTTAAAATCACCATTATTTGTGCCCTAAAACACTACTCCCGTTCTGAAAAATAAAGTATATAATTTGATAATTATACATTTGACTGAGTGAGTATAATTTAAAACACTTAAAATGTAAGTATCAATAGGTAGAAACTTTATCATTCTTAGTAGTTGGGCTCTCTTGTAATCATCTGTGGTTGTATTATAAAATTGAACATCTCTACTCATGTTTTCACTGTTATATGGTAAGGGGCGCTGTTACGCATCTTCTGAAAGACTACTGAATCTCCAGATGACTCATCTTCAATGCCTCATTCATTAATGCAGAGTTCACACTGCAAGATTTTCAAACTCGTCAGATCACTGTTCTTTTCACACTGCATGATTATCTGGGGTAGCATTCAGTTTCTGCTGTGTGTGTGCACACTGCACGATGGATCGCCGACAGGGGGTTTCACACTGCATGACTTTACAATAGGAAGAATCGCAGACAACTGTCTGGTCCGCAAACTATGTTTCACAACCAAACACATGAGAAGTGATAAGGAAATAACGCTATCACGCGTGCCTGAGACTGAGGCTTTATTAGAAATGATAGCCCGCAAGAAGCTTGCGATCCAAATTGTCTGTGCGCTTAAAAGGAGAAAAAGAAAAGAAAATATGGAGGAGGAAATGATTGGGGAGCAGCAAGGAAGTGAAAGTGAAAATCGGGCCTAAAATCATGCACTGTGAACTCGGCATTAGTCAGTCACTTGTGTCATTCCTAAATGAATCAAGTGAAGGATTCAGTGACTCACTAATAAAAAAAGTATTTTTTTTTGTTTCTGATTGATTCAGTGTTTTAAAAGAAATTGGTTGAGTAAATTATTCAATGACTCATTCTTAAAGTTGGTCAACTGTTTAAGTCCTGAACGAATCAGCTCTTTGGAACAAATCCGTTTGACTAAATGATTCAAATATTTAATTTATATAGTCACTTGCCACCAATAATGTAACTAGCAGAAAGAGTCACTAAAAAATACCCACCATTAATGCACAGACTGTCTGGATCAAACAGACAGGAGAAGAGATGCAAACAGTAAAAAGTGCCACTACTCAACCAGACTGAATCTGATATATCTAATATATTCAAATAATAATAATATAATATACATATTATGCAAACAACATTGTGAACTGCCTACCAAGACAGCATTTTAAAGCAGGGGCAGGGCCATAATGTTTTTTGGAATTAAGCTATACACTTTTTTTTTTTTTTCACATCTAAACATTTAAATGGTAATAGAATGGTTTTTAACCAAGGCCACTGTAAACATAAAATATTAACTTACTGTCATTCAAGCTTATCAGCCCTGACTTTCAGACGAAGGAAAGAAAAGGGCAAGTTATCTAAATAGATCACACTTCAACCCTTTTGGCCCTGCAGTCATTTCTGTCCATATACAGCATGACCAAAGAGCCAGAGATGCTGGACCCGAAAGGCCTGGATCAGTTTTTATACAGCATATACTGAAGATGATTGACAATATCTCATTCATTTATTTTGTGCAATCACATTAGAGGTAAGATATATAATAGTCGGTAACTCCAGTGGGAAGGGAGAGGTTGATGCGCAACGTTAGAGGTGAATGGCAGTAACACAGACGGCAAAGGTCACAAAGGTCACCCATGTCTGCCCCTCGCTGACCTTCTCTGGGCAACAAGGCTATAACCATGGCAACTGACTCACAAACATATGTGATGTCATCTATTATAAGAGGGTGTTGCTAGGGGGAGGGGATGGTCACACACCAACACACACACATTGTGCTGTATGTGCCAGTGCCCGAGTCATCAGGGCCTATGCCATATCCAATGATCGTGTCAACTTCCCAGACAGCCATAAAAAAATGGAAGCCGAATCAAAATAATTAGCATTCCCGTAACGCAGGGACTGTCTGTGTGCCCCCTGGCAGCGGTGAGAGGGGCTTTCTGTCTTTCTCTCTCTTTTCCCTTCTTCTGTCTCCCTTTCCAGCTCTCTGTCTCAGCCCGTGTCATTTCAGCAGAGCAGCTCTGGGTGAATGAGGTGGCATTATGGAGGATGATAACGACAAATAGGCAAATTACCAGTAAACCTAAGATTGCTGTCCAGAGGTGGGTAGTAACAAAGTACATTTACTTCGTTACATTTACTTGAGTATTTTTTTGGAAAACTTTTACTTTTAAGAGTAGATTTAATTGTGGGTACTTTTACTATAACTCGAGTACATTTCTAATGAAAAAAACTGTACTTTTACTTCGTTACGTTGGGCGACGTTCCTCTCGTTACTTTATTTTAATGCAATATGTTGTTAAAAGCTAAAAGCGTAGTTTATTCTAAGCGCGCGCTCTCTCTTTTTTCTGGGCATGAGCGATGCTCAATTCACAAATGAATCACTCTTTTGAGTCGATTCTGTTCAAAGACTTCATCAAACAAGTTGGGCAGATCTGTCTAAATCGGTTCGCGAATCAGTTTGAATGATTTGTTCAGTTTCCTCACGCACTGAATCGTCTCGGAGTCGTAACAGGAAGATTTAAGAACATCAAGAGCGTTGAATGAAGTGGCGGTCCACAGTCTACAGTACAGTCTAGAAAGTAAATCTGCAAATGCATCATATTTTTTGCCAGCGATGAAGATCTTTATTAGTTGAACATCTTCGTATGTTACTTCGTAAGCTGTCTGTGAATGAATTATTCCACACGACGATACATTCGATTTCATTCAGGTAATACATTTTACAACCAAACAGATTATTACGCCATATAGCACTACTACAAAGTATGACATTACCCTTTTTTTGGACATATACATTACTTTATAGTTATACATTAAATAAGCTATCATCGTCCAGTTTATGAATGTTTGTACACACACAATGTGTGTGTATTGCGCAGTGGCGTGCGAACTCGACTTGAAAACGAATGCCTTTGCCTGCCTTATTAGACTCAGTTAACCAGTTTAAAGATGCTTTCATAAATATAGCCTACATTTAAATACATTTTGGAGAACAGACAGAAGAAGATCCGTGCATTTGATCGTTGGTTGTGTTGGGCATGACATGACTGCGAGCACATGTGAAGAGTTTTAACTCTTTCTAATCTGTGTCAATGGTTCCCACCCCTTACATATGAATGCAAAACTCCATAGAGTCACTTTATTCCGACATTGTCTAATAATCCAAATGTAATTGTATAAGTTACTATAATACAAACCAAAGGACAGGCAATGGTTTTCAGGCTACAGATATAATATACAGATATACAGAAATAATGTTTGTCTCTTCTGTTTTTGTTGCAGAGATTGCTTATCTAATTATGATAATAATAGTCATTTAAATGAAAAAAAAAAAATCTAAATAATATCATGTTATATATACAGTATATATATATATATATATATATATAGGCCTATGTGATCCAAAGTAACTAGTAACTAACTACTTGAGTAGTTTTTTCATTGGATACTTTTTTACTCTTACTCAAGTAACTTTTAAGATTATTACTTTTACTTTTACTTTGAGTAAATATTTCTATAAGTACTTGTACTTTTACTTGAGTACAGTTTTTGGATACTCTACCCACCTCTGTTGCTGTCAGACACAGCAATACAAAGACAAATGTATAGTATGGTCCAAAAGTTAGAGAGCACTTGTAAAGATTGTGATATGATAACATTAATAGTTGTAAAAATATTATCTTTCTAATCAATAGTAATAAGTAGGTGTGTAACAATATATCGCAATACAAAAATGCAACAATATGTATCGTGGATAGTGACAATATGTATTGTTTATCAAGTCATGTTTTCAGAGTTTTAGTGTCTGTAAATGTTGAATATAATGTATAATAATGCAATGGGGGAATATTTTTGGGTCCTGATAATGCCAAATGTCTTATGTTACCAGTTAAAAGTGGCCTACATTATTTTAAATTGATCTAGTCAGTGACAGAGTGCAAGCATATTCGTCTAAAATAATTCTGTATTTTCAGCTTAAGAATCATGAATACTTTTTTCTGGTGTCACCATTGTCCTGTGCATTGTCCAAGTCCAAGCCTATTAATTTACTTTACCATTCTATTCAATGTTATACCAAATTTAGGATTTTAAATCAACAGTACATTTTTTGTTAAAGGGGTCATATAATGGTACATGCACTTTTACAAGTTGATTGAAATGTGTGTTGGCAGTGCCTGTACACAACCATCCTATAATGATAAAAATCCATCCAGTGGTTTTGTTTTAATCTCCTTGTATGTTTTCCCGTCTCAAATCGAGCCGTTCGAGCGTGTGACGTCACAAGGTCGCACGCCCCTCCCGCGATTGTTGATTGACAGCAGCGTTTCAACACAGACCCGCCCTCGCTCGTGAGCGATCTGTCAATCATAGTCTGCGCGGAGCGGCGCGGTCATTGTTGATATGCTGGAGCACTGTCTATGCGCAGAATGGCGTCTAAGCGATTGTGGTGTTCTGTTCTTGGGTGTAATAACGAACACAGCAGTCATTTTAATGTTCCTAAATCCGAACCGCTGAAGACGCAGTGGCTGAGTTTGTTTTCGAAGGGAATATTCCCCACGAGCAACGTCAATGCTCTAATGTTTGCGCGAATCATTTCTCACTGCTTTATAAACGAGGGTCAGTATAAAGCTGGTTTTGCTAAGCAGCTGCTCATGAAAAAAGGATCGGTACCAGCTATTCGTGTTCCTGCTGAACCTCTAGAACAACTGAAGTGATTGTAACGTTTTATTAAACTTTATATTAATATTTATTTACATTAATCTTTGCAAATCGCTAGCTGCACGCTTCACAATGAATGCGTCTAAGGTTTACACTTAGGGTAGGCTACATTACGGCATGTTTTCTATGTATGATGTTCTCAATATAATTCATAATCCCACGTTTATACTGAACAAAGCGTTATGGTTATTGTGTTATTGTGTTACAAACGGTGTACACACAGAACAGAGAGGTGGGGTGAGCAAAGCTCATTATCATTTAAAGTCATATGCACTGAAACGGCGTGCTGAAAACACGCGAGCTGTTTTTGACCAAGTAAAATAAGTGTTTTCTTACAATACTAATGAGCGACAATTTTTAATTAAAGTATATTACAAACTTTTAATTTACACCCTAAAGAATCATACTAGCTTGTACAAAAATGGCATTATATGACCCCTTTAACCTTTTACTATATGTCTTTAGCCTGGGAAAACCCAGACAACTTCCGGCAAATTTAGATTTGCTCTGAAAGTTAGTCTGGCAAAGAGCTCATTCAAGCCCATTTCCAATCCGTCGAAATCGAGGCACCAATCAGAAACGTTGGGGCGGGCTTTACACGATGACGTCAGCGCTGGGATTTTGAAGCAGATTTTGTAGCCTACATTACAAAGATGGATGCCGCCGTCGAACAACACTCGTTCGAATCAGCTATCGCGTCTGTTTTAAGCGATTTGAACGTTTCCTTTTTGTTAAAAACTGAGCAAAGAACAATATTCGGAGATGTTTCTCCGCCGCTCTGCGTCATCTCCTTCATCGCTCTGATTGGTTTCAGGTCTATCCGCGACGTCCGTTGGTGACGCCCCTCTGGAAATGATTTGTCTATGATGCTTTGCCAGACCATAACTCAGTTACAACTGAGAATGGTCTGGTTTTAACCAGGCTAATATGTCTTGGAATATCGCAATAATACCGTATCATGATATGTATCGAATCATGACATAAGGGTATCGTTACACCCCTAGTAATAAGACTGTCAAACTACTGTCAACGTCTCAATCATGTGTTTGCAAATTTATGCCCCACAAAAACAAAATGAAAATGAATTAAAATAAAATTGGAAATTAAAAACATGCTCATCATAGAATGTGTATTGAAGTCATTGTATGACATTTTATGAATTTTCTTTATTGTTCCATGGAAAAAACATCTTATGGGTTTGGACTGAACTATCCCTTTAAAGGTGGAAAATGAGCAATTGGCCGAGTCACCAGTGATCAACTGATCTCAAAAGCACATCTAGAAACACAAAAGCATGCATGGAAAGAAACACGCACATGGATCTCTGATCAGGATGTCCCAAAGTCATCTACAATCAGTGATTTGCTGTGAATTAATGACTCTATCCTAAAACCCCACTCCGTCCTACACACATGGAAAGGCCCTTTCTAATTGGACATTGATTGTCAAGGCCCTCCAATCTCGTTTGAATATCTAGAGCATGTTAATTGAAGAATGGGATTGGGTGTATCTTCACGCTTAAGGGGAGGAGAGTGACATAGACAAATGAATGTACTCTCACAGACACAATTACAAGAGCTCACCCATGAGCAAACTTACACACCACAGCATAAACATGAGCTCACGGGGGGACTTCATCAAGACTTCATCCTTTTCCATTTAAAAAAAACCCTCACACAGATAATTTTATGGAGAGCTCAGAGCTGTCTGACTGTTACACATCAAACCTTCAGGTAATGCAAATGGTTTAAAACAACAAAAGACTGTTATTGGAGGAATTTAAAGCAAGATTTTCCACATTTTCTGAAGTATATGGCACTTTTTTGCCTGTTTTATCATCCACCAGGTGAAAAACATAAATATGATTAATTCATATATTTTTTTTATTATAATTATTCATTTTTGGGTAAAAATGTCTGGGTGATTCAATTGTGTATCAAATGAAGAAATAAAAGAATGAAATTAAGGAAAAACAGTAGTCTGACAATGTTTTATTTTAGCTCAATAAGTCTGTTAAAATTCATGACAAGACAAAGATATATTTATAATTCATGATATTCGTTAAATTGTGTACACAAATGTGTTTAATGAAATTCAAGAACAATAGGTTTTACTCAATTTTATTATATATAAATATGCATTTTTAAAGGTAAATAATTAAATGTTTCTTTTCTTGGATCTTTTGCGTCTTTGTATCTTTTCTTTTCAGGATCATGTTGTTTTAGTTTTATTAGATCTCAGCTGCGCATTCCCCACCATTGATCACAAAATTATTTTAGATTGTCTGCAGTGTATGGTTGGCATTCAGGACACGACCCTCCAGCGGTCTGCCTCCTGTCTAAAAGATAGGACATTTTCTGTTAATCTAGGAATATTTTTCCTCTACATCAGCTCCTTGATTATGTGGGGTCCCTCAAGGGTCGATTTTAGGACCCTTGCTATTCTCTGTGTATATGCTTCCACTGGGCTCAATCAGTCAGAGATATGGCATGTGTTATTGTAATGCTGACAATTTTATTTTCCAGTATGCTTGGAGCAAATTGCTTTGCTGACATGAGGTATTGGCTAGCAGACAACTTCTTACAGTTAAATGAGAGCAAAACTGAAGTTTTGATTTTCGGTTCCCCCAAGTCCTCTTTACCTGGACTAGTCGATCAACTAGGCCCTTGGTAGATAAATGTACAAGATCATGTAAGGAGCTTTGGAGTGATTTTAGACTCATCACTGCTTTTGCTCATCAGTGCTGTTGTAAAAATCATAATTGGTCCTCTTTAAACGAGTTTTCCTTCTCTTTAACATAGACTCTTATTTGCCATTGACCCACAATTTTTACAAAACACTCTTAGGCTGAAAAATTCCTGACCTTAGGTATGAGCAACAGTAATAGTGATGCTGGCTTTAGCAAACACTACTAATCAATGCCACAAGCATCGGCACATCAGAGTAAACAACTTAACCTGCCAGAAACGCCATTAAACACCTCAGTTCTTTTCATCTCTCTCTCTCTCCAGATGCACATCAATCACAGCACCACAGCATCATCAGAAAGAGTACATCTGAAATCATGATGGATGACAACTTCCCCCAGATTTCCCCTCCTGTGCCAAAGCCATTAAACTAAAGGCATCAAAATGCTCGGACGAATAAGAATCTCCTCAGTCTCGTGTCCGTCCCACCATACCGAAACCAGAGACGCTTTCGTAGTTTGACTGCGTGTGCGTGCTCACCATCATAATCCAAAAATTATTTTTGTTACAAACCCTTACAACTTAGGCCTACTTTCTTCTGTGGAACACAAATAGAGATTTTTTTTTTAAGTTTTATTTTAAAGTGGCCTATATTAGTCATGCACAATATTTCAAACCTTCTGAAGCCAAACAACAGCTTAGTTTGAGAAATAGACATTTAAGTTGTTATTCACTCAAAATATTGATTTCATGAAAAAAGTCATAATGCCTAACAATCTCTCATGGAAATTCGCAATCATTTCAAGGTTTGGTGTATTGGTGGCGAGTTCCTACAATCTCATTTGTACATTCATTTTCACAAAACCTTCATTCTTTCTTTATTTTCTAAAAAGCATGCTTACAAAACAGATTTTATGAATACGCCACCAAAATAGTTGCTTTGTCTTATGAAATTGGGTTTTAAAAGTCTGATTCATGATCAAATGGCTCTTTTGAGTGAATTTCAGAAGCATTTTTTTTTTTTGCAAATTCAGAATGATTCAATTTAAATCATAACATAATTTCCTAAGATTTGAATAATGAATGTAAATGCAATTAAAGATTTTTTTCTAAATACATTCTCTCATGTGTCTTGAGCAAGAAAAAACAAAAACAAATACCTTAAAAATATTGTTCATTTAAATTTTCACATAACACACAGAGCGCTTTGGACACATAGACATACACACACACACACACATATTGATACTCCAAAGCATACAAAATGTATACTCAAGTCTTTCCAGGCTCATATTTTCTGCCATAAACACATGCTATCAGGGCAAATGGCATGGGGCACAGGACGCAGCTCGAGTCATTATTAGCGGTGCCCTCCGTATTGTGTTGGGAATGAGCTGTGATTGCCAGTTATGTGTAATATGCTGTGAATGTGCATTGACATGGCTGACTGCTCAGCAATATACAAGGCAATTAACTTGATTGCCCTATCTCAGACTAACGCTACCAGCCCGAGTGAGAGAATGAAGACACAAAGAAATACGGCATCAGACGCTCAGCTAAAGCTAAAGCTATATGAGTGCCGGAAAGAACAGTTAGCAGGAGACAAATGCTGGCCAGTCAATTTTGCTGTGCTTTGTCAATCTGTAAGGATAGGAAATGCATGGACAGTTTGAATCACTGAAATGAATGTGTGGACTATTAAAGTGTCTTTTTAAGTTGGCATTATCAGAACCAAACTGCAACAAAAAAAAAAGACTTTTGAAGAAAATATTAGTGTTATTTCCTGTGTGTTTCCTTGCTGGCATGATGCTATGGTGTTGTGGGTGTTTGCCAGGGCATCCCTGTGCATCTACAGTACTTCACTGACAACAAATGTTCTGTAGGATTTACTTTGAAACAATTTTCAAAATTGTTTCAATTTTCCGAAATTGCTAAGTTTCAAATTATTTAAAAAAAAATGTCAAGCAACACATTGAATTACACATGAAAGTAGAAAGACTGACTATGTTCTTGTAAAATGTACTAAAAATTATCTTACCAACAAACATTTACAAACACACAGCATCGCAAACCTGTGGCAAGTAGGTTCTTGTTAGTATGGCATGTGGACTTACATAGATCATGCTCTTGAGCAAAATACGGTAAAGCAGGCTACATCTTCCATTCTATATACAAATTTAATTCTTCATCTTTTAGTTAAGTCAACAGAAGGAAAGTAGTCCTCGGATGCCATTTTTGTTATTTACTGCAATACTCTGACATTATTTCGATCTCACACTGATTAATAAGCAGAAGTTATTAGTTCACCAACAGCATTACGTCAATAATGACTGTTCTATGTTGTCGAACGAATGTGGTTTGAATGACGGATATGCAACAAAGTTATCACGTTTCAGGAAACAGTCATGACTAGCTTGTTAATTTCTCCAATGATGCATCATGTAAAAATTTTTTTGTAATTTTAGCGGTATAAGACTGTACAAATGCAACGGTTAAAGCCTGTTAATGCCATCGTTTTTGTTCTTTTTACCAGTTCATCAGGTTTTTATGTTACAAATTAAGTTGTTAAATTAATGTTTATTGGATGATTTTAGTATTATGTATATGGTATCATGATGGTGTTTGTGTGCACCTTCTATATATTACCATTTACCTGAGCTTGTGGAAAAGCAACTTGTGATTAAAGGTACAATATGTAAGATTTTTGTAATAAAATATTCAAAAAACACTTGCACAGTGTGATATATTTAATGCAGTTATGTACTTACATTATCCCTAAAGTTCCCAAGTATTTATAAATCCAGAGAAATTCCAGTTTTAAATAATGGCTTGTCCCTTGTCCTTGTCGCATTTCAATGACGTAATATCCGCGCTATCCTCGGTTTCCGCTTGTAGAAACCATACATTACTACATAGATGACTCATTAACGTCCGTTTCAATACGTAAGCCGCTAATGAGCGATCTACGTATACATATCTATGATACAATACGCCGCTGTTGTGTCGTTCAGTCATCATGGTTCACGATTATTGATTGGCGTTGGCGAGTACAGAAAATCCCAAAAAAAACGTAAACGTAGATCAACTGAGGCAAGCAGGCTTTGGGACAAATGGACAAATAAAACAAGGATCAATATCGGCATGGCATTTCCGAGATGGAGAGAGCTTCGCGACAAACTTGGACTTGACAGAGACTCTGCTCTCGCATGTGTTTTAATAGACTGGTGGTAAGCAAATATATATTATTTATTGCACACATACAGTTATATTGCACTTTGTTTGTACTTCAGTAACGCTTTTTATCAAGTCTGTTGACCACGTCTATGGCAGTGAAATTAAATAGAGTATGTGCTGCACAAAAATATTTAGCCATTATTTGCAAATACTGTGGGTTTGTTCAAACGTACTTTTAGTACGATTTTGTTAAACGTGTAAATCTGCGCAGCACCCACCAAATCATTTGACAAATAGTCACATATTAGAAACAGGCTCATAGCATTACATTTCACGTTCCTTGCAGCTCATTCATTACGATGACATAAAATAGTTTGATCAAACGTACAAGTAATACAAAAACTCATTTATTAGCTGATATATAATTTATATGATTCGTGAATTCCATACATCTCTGGATGGTGTAAACGACATCTCCCATCGTTCTACTCTCCTTCATAGCGTCATCGAGCTACGTCTTTGTTATTGTTTTGGAAAATGCGACCTCTGACGGCGAAAAAATAACAGATTGTACCTTTCATCTGATCATAACAGTGCCCTTACGGAATTTGTCAGATGGTGTGATTATAGCTTCCTTGATTTAAATGTGTCAAAAACTAAAGAATTAATCATAGACTTTAGGAAGCACAGTGACGAAACAAAACCGAGTGTAATACATAATGAAAATGTTCAAATAGTCCAAACGTGTAAGTACTTAGGCACAGTGTTTGACTCGCAACTGAAATTCAGTGAGAACACTGATAGCATTATTAAGCGAGCAAACCAAAGAATACACCTACTGAGGAAGCTTAACGCTTTGGGGTCTGTAAAAGAATTGTTTTATTGAGAGCCTAGTAACATTTTCTTTCCTGTGTTGGTTTAATGGACTATCTGTGAAAGACAAAAAGATCCTGGGCGACTTTGAGAAGGTATGCTCAAAAATCACTGGTACCCAGTTAAGAGATCTCTGTTTTCTCTAGAAAACACGAGTTGTCCTGAAAGCAGACAGGATATTGTGCCAACCAGATCATGTACTCAGTAATGGAATTGTTACCATGCAGTCAGGTCGGCGGTATTATGTGCCAATACGGAAAATTAACCACTATGCCAACTAATTAATTCCCTCTGCTATGTTAAATGAACAACATACAAGACGGTTAAATGAAAACACATAACTACAACAAAACTGGTTCTCGCACTCGGCTGCTCTGCTTCGTCACTGGCAGGTGAATGTGTGTGTGTGTGTGTGTGTGTGTAATGATTGGGTCATGTGTAAATGTGTGGATGTTATGGAAAGCATCTGTACACAGGGGGATGTATGACTGCTGCAGTACTTATTTATTGTTTATTTTATTTTATTATGATTTTTTTTCATTATATTAAATACATTGTGTGCTAATGTACTTTTTAACTTTAACCCTTAATGGATGGGTTGGCTGTAAAACTGAATTGCCCCCCTGGGGACTAATAAAGTAATCTGAGTCTGAATCTGAATTTAACTTTGATTCATCATGTGTTTTTGGTGGTTGTCAGTGTATTATAAAGGTACAAAATTAATTTTAGCACTTCAATTATATACATTTCTAAAAAAAAAATTAAACTGTCAAATTAAGTTAAATCCGTTAAATCTAAAATGTTGCTACTGTATTTTTATTTTTCTGCTAATGTTCTGGCAATCACAGCTGCCAGTTCTTAACATAAATTTCACCATTTTTTTTTTTTTTTTTTTTTTTTTTAAAGTGTACGGAAAACGCACCCATTGTTCCTGATAGGTGGTTGCTTGGTTAAAATAGTTGCCGAGACCAAAAACTCTAATATACACTTCTGCCCAAACTCCTATGTCTTCCAATGTTCTATAAAAAGGGAGTCCTGCTCCCAACAAACGCATTGATTCAGACAGAATTTGGCATATTGTTCTAAAAAAAAAGAGCAATATTTGAAAACACCACAGAGGTATTCACTCTTCAATTGGCTTACGTTATTCTATGCACTTTTCATTTATTATCATCTAAAAAAAAAACTACAGACTTTAAATGGTAAATGGACTGCATATATATATATATCGCTTTCACAGACCCAATGGCCACCAAAGCGCTTTACATATTGCCTCACATTCACCCATTCACACACCAACGGCAGTAAATGACACTATGTTTAGGGAGATGGATGAAAAACAATCTCCGCAGTGGGGCTTTGAGCCCACAATATCACATATCTGGCCAAGAAACAGACACAACCCACAGTTGTTTTGTTGAATGAAAGCCTGAGAAAATATGCCATACTGGGAGCCAACAATTACATGCAAAACACATTGCTAGATAGGGAAGGGGCCGACAAACAAACGTTGAACAAACAGGAGATGGGAGCGAACAGAACATCCCGAGGGATAAAACCTGCCGCATGCGCTTTCTGACTCACTCGCCAAGCTCATGACTTTGGCTAGACTGAAAACCACATTTCAAATGTGGGAAAAAAATATTCTATATCTATTTGATTGCGTATAAATGTAAGTGACATTTATACTACAGTGACATTCCTACTACTTTCCTACAAGTACATAGTATTAAAAAGGTGCGTTCCCGCCATGTCGTAATTTCCACAACTACAAGATTCCAACTTTGTGTAATCTCTGGATTTTCAGAGATTCAGTTTAATCATTTCTATAATTGACTTTTGTTAACGTCTTAATAATGCAAGAATAATAAGAAAGACATACAATACAGATTATTGTGCCTAGAACAAAATTCTGATGTTCTGCTAAATAAATATTGTTTATTGTCAAAAATACGCCATATGCTCTCATTGGGAAATGCGGAACAATTAGTCCATGCGTTCATGACCTCAAGGCTAGATTATTGTACTGCTCTACTGGGTGGTTGCCCTGCACGCTTAATAAACAAACTACAGCTAGTTCAAAACGCCGCAGCTCGAGTTCTTACCAGAACCAGGAAATATGACCATATTAGCCCGGTTCTGTCAACACTGCATTGGCTCCCTATTAAACATCGTATAAATTTTAAAATATTGTTGATTACCTACAAAGCACTAAATGGTTTAGCTCCGCAGTACTTGAGCGAGCTCTTAACGCATTATAGTCCTTCACATCTATTGCGATCTCAAAATTCCAGCCAGTTGATAATACCTAGAATATCTAAATCGACTGCAGGCGGTAGATCCTTTTCCTATTTAGCACCAAAACTTTGGAACAGTCTTCCTACCATTGTCCGGGAAGCAGACACACTCTGTCAGTTCAAAGCTAGACTAAAAACACATCTCTTTGACCTAGCATACACATAATACATTATAGACTTCTATAAATTCAATGTTAGGCTGCATAGATTAGGTCAGCCGGAACTGGGAACACTTCCCTTAAATCTTGATGTACTCGCTACATCATAAGAATGGCATCTACGCTAATATTAGTGTCTTTGTTTATCCCGAGGTTTTCCCGCAGCCTGCCGGATCCAGGCCGTGTCCAGATCTGACGAGGGAGCTTTGCCTGGACCCGATGACAATGCAGTGCTGAAGTATCCACTATCCTCTCCCTATGGAGGATCCCTTTCCCACTCTACAGATAAAGCGTTGTGAATTCCGGCTCGCGTACCCCGAAGTGATAAAATAAAACAAAATTCTGTATCAAAATTTTTAGGCAAGAAAAGTAGTTTGTTTAGGCTGGGTTGTATGAATTACAAACCTGCGCACAGCGCACATATTTTAAAAAGCACATAACTATAGAATTCTGAATGAGCATGTGAACGCCGTCTGCGTTAATCACAGGTTCGCGTTTAAAGTCTGATCATTTCGACGGAGGTGAATCAATCAAAGTTAACTTTAGCTGGAAGTAACATTATTCAAGAACCGCTATAACGCCAAAACAATCTGTTACCTTAAATGATATGTTTATCTCTGTAAAGCTGCTTTGAAACAATCCATTGTTAAAAGCGCTATATAAAATGAAGATGACTTGACTTGACTTTATTAATAAGGCATTTACATAACCATTGTTACTTGTTATATAGTGGTTTTCCCTATTGATTACTCAAATTATACAGATACATTTTGGCGTTAATAGTTTTGGCATAGAAACGCACAATTCCAAGTCCGAGGATGTGAACAGCACAGAGAACATAATGGGTTTACGTTAATTCCCACTAGCGCCCCTTGTGTCAACACTGACATTGCAACACATACGTAATGAATTGCATTCTGACAAATTTAAGAATGCAATAATGTGTGAAATCGAGCTTGTGTGGAATGGATTGTACGTTCACATTCTTGGGAGAAATGCGCTTCGGGCCTTTCAATCTTTTTTGTCAATAACCAGTTCATTCTTTCACTCTGTCCCATCCTATGTGTGTGTATTTGCAGGTCTTTCTCTTCATGTTCGTTTCAGGTTACAGTGTCAACGCTCCCTAGTGGCTCTCATTGGTTGCTGTGATGGTGTCAGTTGCCCCGGGGTTTGCCCTCTCACTGATCAGTCTCTAATCCTCACTGATGGGGGTCTGCCTGGGTCTAGCGCTGGGATTAGGGGGGCACGGGACCACATCTCTGGGGCAGCTGGCCGTTCCCTCCAGAGAGAGGAAGCTCAGAAATATATGCTGAGACAGGAATTCTGAGAAGTTGACTGAAAGGATATGCAGGCAAGACATTATTAACGGTACTCGTTAAGGCAAACATCATAATTATTATTATTGTTCACTTGAACAAACTCTGAACCTTAAGTATTAAACTTTGGCACCAATGGCACGTAACTCATTCAACACTGTTTGCGATTGATACATTTAGCTTTTTGGTGAGAAGAGGTACAAGGTTTAGCTTATGTAAAATATTTTTCATGTGATGGCCAATCTAAAGTAGTTTGTTCTGATCTCAAAGTTTTGCAAGAAAATGTACAAGACTGTTCAAAAGTTTGGGGTGAGTAAGATATGTTATATATTTTATTTTTTAATAATACTCATTAAAGATGCTTTTAACTGCTCAAAAGTGACAGTAAATATATATTTTATGTTAGATTTCCATTTCAAATAAATGCTGTTCATTTTGAACTTTCTATTCATCAAAAATCCTGAAAAATGTAAGCAGCACAATGGTTTTCAAAATTGATAATAATAAGAAATGTTTTTAAGCAGCAAATTAGCAGATGTGAATGATTTCTGAAGTATCATGTGATGATGCAGAAAATTAAACTTTCCCATCACAGAAATAAATAAAACATTTTAAAATATATTCATTCACATAGAAAATAGTTTAATTGTAATATTTAACTGTTTTTACTGCATTTTTTTTAATCAATACATACATTTTTTACATCATACATGTTTAAATATGCATGTAATTTAAAAAAAAAGCAATGGTTAGGTTTTACTTGTTTATAAAATATATAATATAAAATAGTAATACACACACACATACGTGTGTATACACTCACCGGCCACTTTATTAGGTACCCCATGCTAGTAACGGGTTGGACCCCCTTTTGCCTTCAGAACTGCCTCAATTCTTCGTGGCATAGATTCAACAAGGTGCTGGAAGCATTCCTCAGGGAGTTTGGTCCATATTGACATGATGGCATCACACAGTTGCCGCAGATTTGTCGGCTGCACATCCATGATGCGAATCTCCCGTTCCACCACATCCCAAAGATGCTCTATTGGGTTGAGATCTGGTGACTGTGGAGGCCATTTTAGTACAGTGAACTCATTGTCATGTTCAAGAAACCAATTTGAAATGATTAGAGCTTTGTGACATGGTGGAAGTAGCCATCAGAGGATGGGTACATGGTGGCCATAAAGGGATGGACATGGTCAGAAACAATGCTCAGGTAGGCCGTGGCATTTAAACGATGCCCAATTGGCACTAAGGGGCCTAAAGTGTGCCAGGAAAACATCCCCCACACCATTACACCACCACCACCAGCCTGCACAGTGGTAACAAGGCATGATGGTTCCATGTTCTCATTCTGTTTACGCCAAATTCTGACTCTAACATCTGAATGTCTCAACAGAAATCGAGACTCATCAGACCAGGCAACATTTTTCCAGTCTTCAACTGTTCAATTTTGGTGAGCTCTTGCAAATTGTAGCCTCTTTTTCCTATTTGTAGTGGAGATGAGTGGTACCCGGTGGAGTCTTCTGCTGTTGTAGCCCATCCGCCTCAAGGTTGTGCGTGTTGTGGCTTCACAAATGCTTTGCTGCATACCTCGGTTGTAACGAGTGGTTATTTCAGTCACTGTTGCCCTTCTATCAGCTCGAACCAGTCTGGCCATTCTCCTCTGACCTCTGGCATCAACAAGGCATTTCCGCCCACAGAACTGCCGCTCACTGGATGTTTTTTCTTTTTCGGACCATTCTCTGTAAACCCTAGAGATGGTTGTGCGTGAAAATCCCAGTAGATTAGCAGTTTCTGAAATACTCAGACCAGCCCTTCTGGCACCAACAATCATGCCACGTTCAAAGTCACTCAAATCAACTTTCTTCCCCATACTGATGCTCGGTTTGAACTGCAGGAGATTGTCTTGACCATGTCTACATGCCTAAATGCACTGAGTTGCCGCCATGTGATTGGCTGCTTAGAAATTAAGTGTTAACGAGCAGTTGGACAGGTGTACCTAATAAAGTGGCCGGTGAGTGTATATGTATGTGTGTGTGTGTGTGTGTGTGTGTGTGTTTAGTTTACCACTACAAACCAGACGACAATACATTCTTTTTGTACATTCTTCTGTCAAAAACATCTTTCTGTATATATATATATATATATATATATATATATATATATATACAGTAGATAATTAATATTTGTGCCGCAATGCTTGCATCACACATCAAGACTGTGTGTTTCTTGTGTTGTGTTGACTGTCAAAATGAAACGAAACAGACTGCACAATCATACAGAACCTCTTAACATAGAGAAGGCGGGCAACTCGAGGATTTAAGCGCTCTCCTCCCCCCTCTCTCTCCTCACCCCCTTTCATGAATTAAAAGAACAGTCTGCAGGGGGAAGCATAGTTAATTCTGATCAGATCTCTCTCTCCCTCCACTTCCCCTGGCGTCTCACTCGGCCTGACAGACATAGATGGGATCTGACAGTAAACAGCCGAGCGGATGCCTTGCGCGTGATTGACACGCAGGCAGGTCGCCGCGCGCCCGCCCAGCACCTAATCCTGCCCTGTCAGGTCTAATTGGAGAGGTGGAGCCCCGTGTCACCAGGGCAACTGATTGGCAGGACCCCGGCTTTGCATAGATATGAGCTGTAGATGAGGGGTGCAGTACTACTTCACTGCTAATAGAGATATGGAGACTGATATAAACAGACACGCAAACATTTATGCATATTTTACACACAAATGCACATTTACTTACCATACTGGACGAGTTATAAAAATATACTGACAGAAATTACAGACCACATATGCACACTATTAAATGCACAACGTACTATGGTGGCCTGTTAGAGGTATACGGTGAGTTACTTTAGAAGTGTGAAAGTGTTTCTGGCCCTGTTTACATCTGGTTTTAAGATGATGACACTAAATACAGGTGTAAACTGGGTCTAAAACGTTTTGACCTTGTCCACTTTCTACCACTTCCAGAGGTAGTCGAAAACGCATTGCTTTCATAGTGTAAACGCTCATGTAGTCGAATGTGTTCGAACAGCCACAAAAGACAGCCTGCTCTCCGCCTACTGACCTAATGCTTAAACATTATGGGACACGCGCTAGCCAGACGAGATTTAAACTTTGTCGGCTGAAAACCCAAGTTTAGTTTGAAGTCGAAAAACAAACCAAGCACAATGTTCTCTCGCCATTCCTGATTTCTAACACACACTCACTGTGTTCGGCTGGTCTTGCGACTGTCAGAGCAGAAACGAAAGCTACTGCTCTCCATGTGTTTTCTGTCGTCTCTGGGCACATTCTTATGTAAATTGCGCAAGCTTATTTTGTCCATTAGTTCGAAAGATCTGAAAAAAAAAAAAAAACTTGCCCATAGACCCTCCACTCGAACAAATCAGGACAGAAGTGGTTGAAAGTGGATGTATTATTCTAATTTCTAGTAATATTGCTTATACAGGGAATATACATTATTACAAGGGTCACAATTATTTTTGTAAAATGCAATGTGTACTATGACTCAAATACACCTCTTCTATGATCATGTTCATTTTGATATTTTTTCGGGGAATACAATAAAAATGTCAGGGTGATACAACTGCACTAATGTGATATGAGAAAATTATATATATATATATATATATATATATATATTTCATTTTCTCGCCCTTGTAGGGTGTACTCACTTTTGTTGCCAGCTATTTTTACAATAATGGCTGTATGTTGAGTTATTTTCAGAGGACAGTAAATATATACTGCTATACAAGCAGCACATTGACTATAAAATATATCCAAGTTTCATTTCTATAGTATTGTTCATTGAGAAGATATAAATGTTTGCCGAAACGTGATGGGTGTACTCACTTTTGTGAGATACTGATATATATATATATATATATATATATATATATATATATATATATATATATATATATATATATATATATATATATATATATATATACACAGTGCTGGTCAGAATTATTTGCCCCCTTGGTAAATATGATCAAAGATGGCTGTAAAAAATAAATCTGCATTGTTTATCCTTTTGATATATATATTTTTTTAAATGAAGTAAAATAATTGAAAGTGGGGGAAAATCGCATTATGAAATAAATGTTTTTCTCCAAAACACGTTGGGAACAATTATTTGCCCCATTTTATCAAATACTTTTGCATCCTTCTTTTTCCAAGATAACAGCTCAGAGTCTTCTCCTATAATACCTGATGTTTGGAGAACACCTGACAAGAGATCAGAGACCATTCCTCCATACAGAATCTCTCTAGATCCTTCAGATTCCCAGATCCATGTTTGTGCTTCTTCTCTTCAGTTCACCCCACTCATTTTCTATAGGGTTCAGGTCTGGGACTGGGATGGCCATTGCAGATGCTTGGTTTTGTGCTCAGTGACCCATTTTTGTTTTGATTTTGATGTTTGTTTTTGGATCACTGTCCTGTTGGAAGATCCAAACATGGCCCGTTATAAGATTTCGGTAACACTTTATTTTGATGGTCCCTTTTGAACATCCTGTTGACTATAAGTAACTTTGCAACTACATGTCAACTAACTCTCATTAGAGTATTAGTAGACTGTCTGCTTAATATCTGCCAACTCTTTATTGTGATCATGCTCCTCCAACAGACAATCTACTGACTATAAGTAACTTTGCAACTACATGTCAACTTATTCTATCAATAACCCTACCAGACTGCTAATACTCTACTAACACTCTAGTGAGAGTTAGTAGAGATGTAGGTGCAATGTTACTTATAGTCAAGTGAATGTGAAGAGACCATCCAAATAAAGTGAAACCAAGATTTCTAGCAGAGGTTGTCAGGTTTTGATTTTTTATCTGTTGGTATTTGATCGAATCCATGATGCCATGTATCTGAACAAAATGTCCAGGACATCTGGCAGAAAATTAGGCCCACAGCATTAAAGATACAGCAAAGTATTTCATTTTACACATGGGGTAGGCCTACTTTTTTATCCCTGTATGAACCAAACCCATATTAAGTGTTTGCTGCCAAAAAAGCTTCTTTTTTTTTTTCTTTTTTTTTAGTCAAGATCATCAAGTCTCTTAAAATATAAGCTAAATTGACCTTTTTATCACAAGGCAAGATTAGTTCCGGTTATAAAATGTCATGTGATGTGACTCCCCAAAAATGATGACTTAATAAATTCTAATTAATAATATTTATTAATGGTATTTACATTTTTATCCAAAGCGACTTACATTGCATTTGAGGTATACATTTTTATCAGTTCTTGCTTTCCATGTGAATCAACCCATGGCCTTGGCGTTGTTATTGTTGTTGTGCATTACTGTTTGAGCTACATTATAAATGTATGATATTTGTAAAAAATAATAATAACCTTGAAAAATTGTATAATTTCTTTGCACTATTTACAAAAAGACATTTATGTACTCATCAGGTCCATAAAGATTTTGTCCCAGATCCTGTGACATCAAGTGATGGCCTTGTAGTTGTGTCATATGGTTAATGTGTTTAAGTGCTTATCATTAGCATTTTTTGTTCATGTTTTGTATGTGTGTGTTTTTTTTAAATTATTATTATTCATCAAATCATTAGGTGCGTGTTTGTCATTTTCATCTGCAGCTGTACGTTGCCTCCAGAGTTTAAATCTAAGGGTGTTTGTTGCATGACCCCACCGTTACATGTGTGTCTGCTGTGGAGTGATTGACAGCTGCCACTGACCTGTAGCAGTCAGAAAGCCATGGTAGAGGTCACCAGGTTAGACAGCGCAGCGTTGCTCTAGAGACGACCTCAGCCCCTCATCTGCATACAAGCCTTCATTAGTAGCACCACGCAGCCTGCATAACAGCACCATAAATTAATAAGGCAGCTATAGGAGAGGGTGCGGTAGAGAGCACACTTAATTAGGGCAAGGTACAGTCACATGGGCCAAATTTAAGTGTATAAAAATATTGTAGATATTCCGGAAACAAATGTGTTTGAATGTGTTTGTTTAGTGCAACAGATGCTTTTACGATAAGCTTATCTAAACTCAGATCAAATTAAATCAGAGAAACAGTCTACCTAAGTGTGAACTGTACTAGTCTTATAGGTTCTTATGGTGGCTTTTGTCAGCTGATGAACACCAAAAAAAGCAGTGAAGAAGTTTCGTTAAAATATTATAAACATTTGGAAACAAATTTGTCTACTAAGTCAAAGTCATGTGGTGCAACCACCATGCAGAAACATGTAGAGAAAAAAGGAAATGATATCATTAAGAGACCTTGCAGACCTTCATGACTGTGTGTAAAGGTCAATTAAGTCTCTTAAAATATCTTAATAATTTGGCCTTTTTGTGACATGCCAGGGTTAGTTCAGGTTATACAAGTTATGTGGTGTGACTCCTAAATAAGTACTAATTTATTAGTACTTTTTTGATGTTTCAAGATTCACACACACGGGTTTCCTGTTTACAAACATGACAGGGTGCCCAGATTGGTGAGTTGGTCCGCTACTGCAACAACCTAAAGTATTGAAGCTTTCCTTATTGTTTGTAAATAACTGCTGACTCAATAAAACGTGGATCTGTTTAGTTGGATCTGTTTGTCTGTCTTTAATTTTGCAGTGTTACTGTGATATATGTATTTATTATCATGTTATCATGTTAGGCTAGTAATGTAATAGCCAATGTTAGCAGTAAAGAAAGCCCGCATTTGCTTTTATATAAGTTACGTTACTCTTGTTTACGTTACAGACACAACCACTATGCTACTAGCCTACTACACGAAACACGTCTTTTTTCTGCCTCCCGGTTGCGTGCGCAAGCAATGATGACGTTGCCGAGAAATCCATGTATACAACACCTATTAAAGGGTTAGTTCACCCAAAAATGAAAATTGTGTCATTAATGACTCACCCTCATGTCGTTCCAAGCCCGTAAGACCTCCGTTCATCAAAGTAGTCCATGTGACATCAGTGGGTTAGTTAGAATGTTTTGAAGCATCGAAAATACATTTTGGTCCAAAAATAACAAAAACTACGACTATATTCAGCATATTCTGTTGTCAATCCGCTTCAGTGACGCTGCTGACGTGTTATCTGGTGCGCCCGAGCTTCGTTTACAGTCTGAGGGAGACGCACGCTGTAAACAAAACAATCTTCGCAAACATGTCTAAGGATTTCGACACAGAGGAAGACTTGCATTTTTTTGCCCAGCCATATTTATTTGAACCCGAATCCACGGACGCACCAGATACACGTCAGCAGCGTCTTACGTCAGCAGCGTCACTGAAGCGGATTGACAACAGAACCGGAAGAGAATACAATGCTGAATAAAGTCGTAGTTTTTGTTATTTTTGGACCAAAATGTATTTTTGATGCTTGATGTCACATGGACTACTTTGATGATGTCTTTATTTCCTTTCTGGACAAGGACAGTATACCATGTATACATTTTCAATGGAGAGACAGGACTAAATGTAAAATATCTTAAACTGTGTTCCGAAGGTCTTACGGGCTTGGAACGGCATGAGGGTGAGTCATTAATGACATAGTTTTCATTTTTGGGTGAACTAACCCATTAACTCTTTTCTATTTGAATGCATATTTATGTATTTTATAAACAAGCAAAAACTAACCATAGCTTTATTTAAATTACATGCATGTTTATACATGTACACTAATACCCAAAAGGTTTTCTTTTCATGTTTTTGAAGTCTTTTTTTTTACAACTTAAAACAAATGACATCTTTGGACTCGTCAAATTTAAACTTTTGCGAAAATTCTATAAAGTTTTTTTTTTTTTTTACATTAGAAAACCAACATGAACATGAATAGTGCATTTCCACATGCAATTCACTTTTTTTTTAATCCTTTTCTTTATATTAGACACTCGCCATCATCATGCTGATTTCTAATGATCACATTATGGTCTGTTAATCCGGTTTCCTCTTTAACCTCTGAAAAGAGAGGAAATTAGCTCAGCCGTCACAGCAAGCAAGACTCCGCCGGTGAAGATGGACAGAGTGTGAGAGGAGGCTGACTGGGCCGCAGCGGGGCTGGAGCGCTGGGATGCCCGCTGTGCTCTGGAGGAAATTCTCAGGGCAATCGATGGTAGGGATTAAGGCTGGGTTTTGGGCTCAAAGGCCTGGATCTCGGCGTTATCCTCTAGGGGAACGTTGGGAGCGCAAGTGGAGAGGCGAGGAGCTAACCTGGAACTGTCAAGTGCGCATGAAGGGCTTCTGAAAGCCAGGCAGGAAGATTCGCAGGGGCCGCTTCAATGCACGGAGCCGCTCGCGCGTGCTCACCATGCCATGGCAACCTTATTCAATATTCTATGGAAGACGGAGCTACTCAAAGTTTGAACTTGGAGAAGAAGAAAAAAAAGCAGCCTCTGAGAAGACTGGATGTGCTTAACTCACTTCTCGCTACTTGCTATAGGATCATGCCAGGCATCCATATTGATTCTGAATGGTCAATGCAATCATCTTCACTCCGCGCTCCCCGGGGTGAAACCGAACTCGACGCTTGAATTCACGACTCATTACAAAACGAGACTGAAAAAAACACATGCGCACAAGAAGACCATGGGGAAATTACAGGAGAGCTATGGTGAATCTCAGAATTAAACAGCATAATTAATCATAGCGGAAAAAAGACAGCAAGAGAGGGGGAAAAAACAACCACATTGCTAATAAACTTAATAATAATTGCATTTCTTTTCCACATCAGAAAATGCAATCAGTTCAACCATGAACTGACTAACTAATCTGCATCAGCCGTCTGCCTGTAGTCTGTCTGGCCTTCAGTGCCAAAAACCAGTGAACTGAACACATGACATGAGCACTAAATCTATCAGAGAAAGTTGATTTCCAAGAGGTAAAAAATATATAAGTTGTCTTATTTTCCCTAATCAGAACAGGAACCAAATTACACAATTTACAGTGGTCACAAAAAAATATTTGAATGGTTAAAAAATTAGCTATACCATTCAAATGATTTGGACTTTTTAAAAGACTTTTTAAAAAAGAAATTAGACCTCTACTTTAAAAAGTGATAGTAAATACATTTATAATGTTAAAAAAGGTTTCCGTTTTCCAATAAATGCTGTTCTTTTGAACTTTCTATTCATTGAAGAATCCAAAGTAAAAATGTATCATGGTTTCCACAAACATATTAAGAAGAGATGAAACGGTTTAATATCACCATTATGGTGACCAAAATGATAACGGTTATCAATATCACAGTATTATTCATATGTGCTGGAAATGTATGTTTAAAAAGTACTGATACACACACTGAAATCATTTTACCAAGTTTTATATCAAAACCCAATGAACAACAAATCAAACTAGCAGCACTCTGCACTTTTTTGTTTGCCTAACGAAGTTCAAAAGTTCAAAATCAGTATTAATGTCACTTTTATAAGCTTTTCTTTAAACCAAATGGTTTCAAGGTTAGTTTTAATGGATAAATGATGTTCTCCTCAAGTTCAGATCAACCACAGGTGTAACTTAGCTAACTTAGTTCTTCACATTACCTAGTAAGAACGTTTTCCACAAACATTTAACTACCACAATATGTATTTAAAAGTCTTTTTGTGACATTTTTTTTTACTTGACTAGTAGGCCTACATTTACAGTTTACATCATTCTTTCAAATAAATGCTATTGTCTCATGTAGGCTAACTAGCATCGGTTCTACTTTAAGTAGGCTTAAGTTACCGATACCACAATGTCCACAATAGACGCTGATCAGAATCGTCTCAGTTTTGTTTAATTTATGATAATGAGTTATAGACAGCTTACTAGTAATTAATTAACCTACCTGTCAATCAAAAAGAAGCAACGTGGTCATTCCAACTGAGGGTTTTCTCCGTCATCGGTTCTTTCAACCGACCTTCATACCGATGTTTACGCTCCTGTTTTGTGTTCGTCGGTCTTTCTTTCTTGCTTCAGACATTTTCTGCTTCTTCGGACGTACAGGTACAGATTCTCCCGTTGTCTCCGCAGGTGAAGCATAATATAATAAGTGTGTTTCGTTTGTCTAATTTTCGCATCATCAAAAACACTTCGCTACTAGCGTAGCGCGCCTAAAGACTACAGACTACAGCCAATGAGCTTTAGGATTCTCTCTGACGTTTAGTAAAACGCCGCGCGCGGCTCACGTAATTACAAGTAAAAAATAAAAACTTAATTACAAGTTATAACATGGCGAAATAACGACCGAGTAATTAAAAAAAAAAAAACATTTTAAAGACAACTATTTTGAGCTATAGCCTATGAGCTCATTAGTATTAAAGTGCTAGGGCTAATTACAGCAGTCTTCATCTCATCTAAAGGCTACCATTCAGATGATTCTTCTCAAAAACAAAATATATTCCTAAGTATTTTTTTTAAATGAGCTCTAAACTGTTGAATGCACCTTAAGGTGTCCAAATACATTTTGGGGACACTGAAAATATAATAACAATTTCCACAAATGCCAAATGAAAGTTGGTGTGCTTGAAAGAAGAAGGAAACAAAATTAAAAAAGGGAATTATATGCAGTAACTGGAAAGCAAAATAGAAAAACGAATCCAAGTCTTGGGTGTTGCTAGCTGAATTTGACTGTTTTCAGCTGATAGTGCCAGCACCATTTACAGCGGGATTCATCAATTTGACCATCAGATGATCAATAGCAGCATCCTTACTCCCAGCCCTGCCATCAATCGAGGTATCAGAATCGAAACACCCACAGTGACCCGGACAATCGATGTGTAGTCTAAGGACAAACATGGACCTGAGGAATCAGACTTATCCTGGCTGTTCTGGAAATAAGAGAGATAGCCAGGGGTTAGTAGCCTAGTTGTTTTCACACATTTTACTATTCATCACTGTTGGCCAAAACAACGTTTTTATATTTATTGTTTCAGAATTGTTTAACTAATTCAATTATGAAACGGAGTTAATAAAACGGAAAACAAATATATATAAAAAATATTTTATTTGTATGGACATTTTATATTTATGAACACAATTTTTTGTCCCCCCAGTTAAAACTTTCAGATTTAAAATCTACCTTGACCATTAGAGAGAAAGATGATTTTAGAATTTATTAGAAATTTGGAAAAGGAAAATCACAGTATTCAAATTTAAGACTGAACTTAGATGTTTAAAACCATCAGATAAATCCAAATAAGCATTTTTTTTTTTTTTTTTTTTTTTTGGTTGTTGTTGTTGTTTTTGTATCTAATCAAACGTTATTGTTTGCAGTATTACGGATAAAGTAAGAATTAGGATGCTAGTTAGAGGTGTGTTTGGGATGCTGGTATGTTGATTTCGATGCTCCACCTGTGGCGGTATGAATCGTTTGGATTCGGACGCATCTGAATTCAACACTCGGAAAGACACGGATGAGCAGCGATACGTGCCTCGACTGATCATAAGACGAACCGGACATATTTACCTTCAGACTTTGAAACTTTCCGGAAAGTGGTAGGCGAGAATTCTGATCTACCGAGACAAAATAATAATCAAACAATGAATCTTTCTATATCCTAAAAATGAGCACACGTAGGCCTATCACATAAGGACGTTTACATGAAGTGTTTAGTAATTGCATACATTATTTCTACACAGCATGTGTGTAACCTACATAGCATTTATTCTTTTAAAAACTCAAAAATGAGCTGGAACATTAAAGGATGAATATGCATCTCTAATGAAAATTACTCATCAGCGTTTACAGGTGTTGGTGTGAGTCAGAGGTCCGAATGATTCAAATGGACAGAATGTCAAAGGTCCAGTATTGAAAGTTCAACAAGCGAGACACCTAGTGGTCAGTTTCTGTCATTGCATCTGAAACTCCACACGCAACTACTGTTTAAAATGATGATGTAAATAATAAAAATGTCAAATGCAAATGTCATAGCTTACTTTTATTGTGAGAGATCTTATTAAATAAACTATTATATTATTAGATAAAATATTATCTATCATAAAAATTAACCAAGGATGAAAAGTAGCTAGATCTAAACACCGATTAGGCCTGTTTTTTTTGTTTGTTTTTTACATAAATCCTTTGACGTCATGATTTTGACTATTCTTTTCAACTAATATAGGCTACTGCATTCATTCATTTAGGAAACTTTTAAAGATTTTACTAGTTATTATTGTAAAAGAAGAAAAGTGTACTTCTCTTTTAAGAAGTTGAAATAGCCTCAAAGATAAACTATTTCAACTGTCTGATAAACACACTCTTTAAAGGTTATAACAGGGTTACCCTGAAATACTACATACTCTTCTTGGGGAACTCATTCTTTACAGCTCAGATTCCCAATGACATTTGTATAACCCTGTATGGACGACCATATTGTTCTGAAGTGAGACGTTGATCAACATACTCTGGAAAGAAAGTAGTCAATGGGGCTATGGGTGATTTATGTCAGGCATTGATATCAGTGTCCAGCTAAACAAAATTTAACAAACCATTTAAAAACATTTTATTATGCATATTTTATTATTCTTCCTCAAATGCACCAACATCACAAATTCAGACTGCATAAATAAGATATAACAATAGTAGGGTAAGACGCACATAAATAATAACGGTAAAAACATATGTATATAGCTTACAGTAGTGGCCAAAAGTGATGACCGGAGGGGATATTTGTACAATATTTGCTTTTAATGATACTTCAGGTTCTATTAAACAATCAAAATGTGAGTAGTTTGTTACATTGGGAAGAAGAAAAGACCAAACTTAGAGGATATATTAGGGATCTTGAGCCCCTGCCCCTTTCGTTAACGTTCAATTAACGTGGAACGCGTACATTAGTTTTACTCTCTCTCTCTATATATATATATATACATGCTTTAGTCATTTATTTCTATTAAATTACACATTAAGGATTTTGAATTAATTGCATGAGTTAATGCTGGCATCCCTAATATTTATGCATATTTGATCAATTTAATGCATCCTTGCGGAATAAAGTTTCTCTCTCTGTAGACATTAGTGAAAACGATTGACATGTGTACACCAACTTCTGGTGTATAGATCATTATAGTACGAGAAAGTTTTGCGGCCAAAAAGCACAGATGTAATGGAATTTATGCACATTCAGCAACTATTAAATAAAGACATGAGACAGATTTTACAAGATTGATTTATTAACTATAATACAGGTCACAGAAGGCCTTTACTGTTTATACACCATTCCCATTGAGACCAATTACCAACTCCTTGGCAAATAATGACGTTTTTTTGTTGTTGATCTAACTTCATTTATTTCATTATTTTTTCAATTCTATTTTTTTTTCTTTGTTCATTTTTTTCTTCCTTTTATAATACTGAGAGTGGTAGAGCCCTCTCCCTGACCTGGTCTTGAATCATGCACTACATCATTGTGGCCTTTACACCATTCACAAAAAAAAAAAAAAACGGTTAAAAAATGTTTTGTCTCATTTTTTAATTATTAAAAGAAAACATAAAAAGAAAATCTTTTCTATCACCATTGACTATAGGGCAAAGTGTCAGACCCCCTAACGTACAAATAAACCATTCTGAATATAGTTTTGCTCCTTTCTCCTTTAACTTAACAGACAATCTGTCACCATTGTTGAAAAAATAACATGAAACAAAAAATAAAGTGATGCAGCCAAATCTGATTGCTGAACCAATATCACATTTTTAATACACGTTTGTCATGTCGCTTTTCGTTTTTCAGGTCTCCCCTGCCCTTTTTTATTCATCTTTTTTTTTTCTTTTTTCTTTTTTTTTTGCAGTCTTTGGCTGCGAAGGACAGTTGCCTCTGAAAGAATATACATTGAAAATACACAGAGAATGCAGCATTCATACACAAAGTACCAGGGGCGTATAGGCCACACAGCTCCCGATTTCCCAAAATATACCGTTACTTCTGCTCTCTGAGGGCAAAAGATGTAGTGTTTAAGCAGAGTTTCTCATCACAGCCAATCAGAAGTCAGCGTAGATGTTGACTGACAAGTTAAAAGGGGTCAGGGCAGTTGTGGTTCACTTACTGGTTGGTGAGAGTTAACATGTATTACAGGGAGAGATATGCACAAAAATGAAGTGAAATCTGTAGTGGGATACATTCGTTTATCTCCATAAACGTGACTGATTCACAGTTTCACAATGTCTGTTCCACTTGAAAACCATGTTCAAATCAACACAAAAGTCATAGAAAATGATCTAATTTGGAGCGAGTAAACAAGGTATAAGTGCAGAGGAATATTGTTAGAAACCATTCCTTGAATGCCAACTGATTTCTGCTTTTTTTTAGTCTTTCTTTTGCTACATAGTGAATCTGTGACTTTAAATGCATCCAGCATTTTCTAGTAAAACAAACAAAAATGTAGCATTAGAACGAAAACGAGCTGAGATTTACGATGCAATACCTGCTTTGTCCACTGGGTGGTAGTGTTGTGCTCCAAGAGCCGACAAAGGGAAAAGTCTAGTCACAAGCCACCAACGTTAACTTTCCTGTTTCCATGTCCGCGTTTTCTTCCGCTAATCTTTCTTTTTAAAACTTTGGGGATTTTATAAACAATGTCATCCTTCCGAGGTCAACTCAGAAGTACAGATATTTAGTTAGTCTTGAAAAAGCCACAAACTGCAAGCTCATATTCAGCATAAAATCGGCCTCTCTGATATCAAACACTAAAGACTTTATCTTTCCTGAAAGCAATTATTTCCATCCAGCTATACCACTATCGTCTCTATCTTCCTCCTCTAGGCTTCCAGTTCACTGACACGCTGCCATCTGAATAGGTACAGATAGACAGCGTCTCCTCTAGTGCAAACTTTCCTTTACCTTCCATAACTCACATTGTGAGGTAACTCTTGATTTAGTGCATACCTCCCCTCCAAATGCAGGTGGACCACAACCTAACCCATCCTTAAAAGTCACCGCTCAATTCATTTGCACAAAAATAGTCCACAAATCTAACATGAGCTAGAAGGGAGGGACTTCCTGCAAACGTGTAATAAGAAAAATAACACAGCTCCCAAATGAACAGACACTGAACAAAGTCGAAGACCCCCGTGGAACAGGAAATCGAGGGTTGTGAGGACACTCTGCAATAAAAGAAGCATTAGTCTTCCAGCATGTTCTGGACGCTCATGTGACAAGAGATACAGGCGAGGAAAAGACTTCAAATCCCAGAATGCTGTGCAAAAGCATTCCACACACATCCATCCCAGCAAAACTAGATCCAGTTAGTCAAGTTCTAGTTTTGTCTTGATTTTTGTCCCACTGTAAAAGGTTGTTACAAGCGAAACGAGATAAATAAGGGGTAGGAATGTGGTTGTGTTGCTGCATCAGAAAAAAGCATTTCTATTTCGTAATTTGATAGTAACAATGGTCGAAAGCTGAATGAATATATAGGCCACCCTGTTGGCCCGCTTAACCTTAATCATACTAGGTTGCGTACAGTGGTCACCCGAATACGAGGTGGGGTTCAGCCAGTTTGTTCATGCAACCCATTGGCTGACAAAAACAACGCTGAACCAGCAAGAGTGCGCCATCTACGTCACATGGACCCATAAGAAATCGGAGTTTGGGGGTACCACACTTCATGTGCAGTTATGTGTGTGTGTGAGGAGCATAAAGGGACAGAGCGCCGCTGCAATTTATGGAGAAGCATGATGCAGAAAGGGGGCGAGGAAGTGTGGTCGACGCAGCTCATGGACTCTTGACCTCTCCTAAGTCAGGCACAGCCGTGCAATCTCCTCGAAAATTTCTCCCATTCAATTAATCTCATTCAGTGCTCCCCAAGTTCTCCTCCTCGTCTGCAGGTTCACAGCGTGTGTTGTTCCGTAGGGGTGTGATGCGGGTGGAGTGGAGGGAGCAGGCTCTGGATTGGGGATTGAGGGGTGTGTGGTGGGGAATGAGGCGGGGACTGTTGGCCGTGGCTGAAGGGTGGAGCTATGGGGTGTAGTGGGGCGTAACAGGCGGAGTAGGCAGAGCTTGGTATGGACGAGGCAGAAGACAAGGTGGTGCTAGGAGAGGCGGGCTGTCCGGGGAGGCCGCTGGGTGTGTCGGCCAAGGCTTGATTGTAGAGGAAGAAAGCACACTGGTGGATAAAGGTCTCGATGATTGTCTGGTAGGTGCGTGTGGCCGTCAGCGCGTCCATGGTGGTGAAATCGGGCCGCATTAGCGTCGGCCAGAAACAGATGGACAAATTCTCGCTGGTCATCAGGTTCAGGCGGTGGTTTTGACTCACCCTGAAAGACAGAGAGAAACGGTGAGAATGGAAAACGTTTGTGCGAGCGAGTTTGATCGTGTGTTGCCCTAGGGATGGCTCCCATTCTCACTTGTTCAGGTGAGTGATGACGTATTTGAAGAGGTCGTAGTTTTCTCGAGGGAATCTGCGGAGCACGTCCTTCATGGTGTGGAGACGATGCTCTCGATCATTGATTTCTGCAGGGGGCCGAGAGGGAACACAGAATGAGACACAAACACATTTATTTTCTTCATGCTTCACAGGTGTTCACTTGTCCCACAACACACAAATAGTTTGAGGGCGACGAGACACACACACACGAGTTAGTCTTGACAATGGCTTTAATGTTTAAAGACCATCAAGACCAGAACAGTCTGTTTAATGTTCTTTCTGGAACAATTGCAAACATCATCTCCTATTAGTTTCTGTAAGGCAATAAAGGCACAAATCCCATGTTTTTTAGAGAAAGAATGAGTAGATATGTTTTGAATTATTAACAATTGACCATAAACATATCTAGCCATGTCACACACTAACGATTTCATCCCAGTTTCCATAATATTTCCACTAATGAAGCTTTTAGTTTCATTACATTTTATGCATTTTGGAATCAACAATTAAGACCCTTTCTATGGCATGGCGGCCGGGAATATAAGTAAAAAAGCATATTTCATTTTCAACATTTTTACACAAATTGCAGATTTCACAGCATTCGCCAAGCTGTTTCCTAAAACACTGTCTACATTTGGCTTTGGGACCTCAGATTGCTTAGAAGCAATGCTTGAGGAAGTAATTCAGGAATAATGAGTTCTAATATGCACAAAGGAAGCAACATGCTCCACCTAAATCAATAAACAACAACTCTAGGGAGGAGTAACAGTGAAAAGGTGTGTGTGTGTGTGTGTGTGTGTGTGTGTGTGTGTACTAGACTTCCCATCAGTCTCATCTGGGGTGACTGAGGGATTGTTAAATGAAGCACAGTGTGTCACACACACAAACAGTACATGTACAGAAATAATTGTGTAGTGTGTGCAGTCACACACAGACACACACACACCCTGGGTGCAGCGAGCTTGATGGTTGCGGTGAGTCAGAACGGCTTACATCAGCCCTTAACGCTGTGAGCCCTGTGTTAGAACATGTGACCACTACGGCAGATGTGTTCCTCCCTGGTCACACACACACTCTGATGTCAGCATTACACACTCTCACACATCAGCATTATGCATTGTGGCCCCAGATGCAGAATTACTGCAGTAACTACAAGGAAAATGTGCAAAACCACCATGATGCCAGAGCGTTGCTATATGGTTGCTAATAAGGCTGCACAAAAAAAAAACAAAAAAAAACATTTCACTCGATGACTTGAATAGCTCTATTTTTGGAAAGAATTAATAATTCTAGAATAGATTCCAAACAGAATAAAATATTTAAAAAATTACGAAAACAAGCTTAAAAATTATATTTACTCTCAAGACTTTTTTGTGAATGCAAATTAGGGCAGCACGATTATGACGATCATAATTGTCGATTATTTCCCTTGATATTATAATTGCGATTACTAATGTTGATTAATAAGATTTACATAAAAATACTCTTTTATATATAGACTATACATCCAAACCGGTTCAAAGAGGGCACCATTAAAAAGCAGTAAAACTGACGGACATAGTAAATGCATACTTACATTTTTATAAATGCATTATAAATCTGTATGCTCAGTTTGTGCATGCGCCTTGAATTATTATGCATTAATTAGTTGGTCCACAATGAAGACCGATTATTCAGAATGATATCTATCGATGCCGCTAGTTTGATTTTCTTAAGAAAGAAAATCTCTCCCAACTAATGCGGTAAACTATAAAGAGAACCATCTCATTTGGTACATTATGATAATATTAGAGGTTAAAATTAACAACAGAGCCCAAACTATTCAATTCAACTGCTATTTATTTTTCAGATATAATAATTACACACTCAAATAAAAACTCAAATGTTTGTAAACAACTCAGTTGCACATAGATAAGGTAGTTTTCATAAACGCTTGTCTTCGTGACAAACTTATACAAAGATACATTTATAATTAACACTATACAAGCTCCTCTCTATTTATAGGTAACTAACAAACGGTGAACACTGGAAAACTCTCCTGAGATAAATGCAACGTTAAGCGACATTGTTATTGGCGTCTTTCCGGAGTTGAAACACAGATTGAGCGATTACATGAGACATGATCCTTTTCAGCAAGTTGTCCTGTATCTTTCGACACACATTAATAACTTTTAATGTTCATGCCTGTTTTTTCATGCTATAACGTAGTAAAGTGGAAGAAAAGACTCGCTCCATGCTGCCACTTGAACTGAGGCCCTACAGCAATCTGTCAAGTCACATTTAAGAGTGTCAAAACGCCATTTATTGTTTGGATTTAGTGATAAAAATTGACATAATTTGAAAGCTAAGACTGTTTCTTATCAGAAGTAAACCACAACGCTCTTTGCGATTAGTGGATGGGAGGCGTTCTACAAATAATGGACCTGGCAAACTACGGGTGATTCATAGAGCCTGCTTTAACGTCACTATTTTTTTTAACTGTTAATGTGTTAATTTTGCTTTAACTTTGACAGCACTAAATTCAACACAAGAGAAATTTCCTTCACACAGTACGAGTTGCAGTTTTTCTGCTCCAAGGATATAATCTGCCATGATCAATGGCTGTTTTTAAACAATCAATGGTGAAAATAATTGCTTTTAATCAGCCGATACAGATTATTGGCCGATACATCGGTGCATCCCTACTTTATAAGGCTATGCTTTTAGCTGTACGCATATGCTAAGTGCTCCCATCAAAACTGAAGTAAACTTTGGGCTTAATACTCAGCATTAGGTATTTGAACAAAATCTTGACGTCAAGTACTAGCAGTAGGTGCAGTGATGTCGAAACATCAGTATTAAAACCTACCTAGACGTTGTTGATTTGAGACTGAATATGCAAATATCATCTAATCAATCAGAATAAATATCCGAAGCCACTGGCAATCAAAAAAAGCATTAATTCAATATCCCGTCGAGACGTATAATAGATGGCAGAACAACAAAGCAAAAGAATATTCAGAAGGCCTTAAAGAAGTGCAGGTGCTTCCTGTGCTTTAGAGACTAAAACAGAACAAGCCTGTTGGGCTGTTGCCACGGCGTCCAGTGACAGACGGACAAGAGCAAAGCCCCGCCCACCACCTGTGGAGAGTGACACGGCAGTCATGTGACCTGCCGTCTGTCCTCTCCCTCCTCACTCTTACTCTCAATGTTCCTGCATTAAACCAATCTTATAGTTTGGGCTTAAACTACTTAAAAGGAGTTTGCTAAGGAAAGCATCACTATTACTGAATATTGCAAGTATTTATTGTATGTTTAGGAGTTTGTTCAAATCCACTGAACGAACCCCACCTAAAAATGAAGGTTCGTTATCATTTGCTCACCCTCATCTTCTGCAGAACATAAAATATAGGATTTTGGATATAGGATTAGGATTTTGAAGAAAAAGTTTTGGTTACCATTGTCTTCCGTTGTATAGACAAAACAAACCCTGACATTTTTAATTTTGGGGGAAATATCCCTTTAATCTTTGGCATTTAACATGTCCAGCACATCAAAAACCAGTTAGATCACATTAGCAACCAAACAGCAACGTTTAGGCAATCATCCACAACACTCCATAGCATTACGCAATTATCCCCTCATATTTTCATCAGAAAACGTACAAATCAAAAAAAAAAGTATAATTCTTTGCGGCTCGAATTTTGGTCTCTAATTATGTTGGCATTTGACAGATTCAATGCACACACACACACACACACACACACACACACACACAAAAAAATGCAACTGACTATGATTATTTTCTATGTATACCAAATTTCTAAACCAATCTTTTAATTACATACCAAAATATCACTTGCAAATTGAGTGACACGACATCATGATTGGATACTAAATGTATCTTTTGTGTTATACTACACCAGTGCAGGTTTGGGTGGTGCGATTAGTTTTCTGCTGATTCAGGCCAGCCGTTTGTGAAACTATTTAAAGCATGGTAGTACTTGAGAGGGCTTGTTTATTGAGAAACAGTCTGGAGTGTAAGACTAACGGCAATCTTATGCTTAAGTCTCGTCACTTTGGGTTGGAGCAATGCCCGGAGTAGACAATGTATGAACTTCACACTGAGAGAGTGAGTGTGTTTGTGTAAAGTAGTCTAAAATGCCGCAACAGGAAAACGCACTCAGTCCATTTCTGCCAGCATGTTTCTTAGAGTAGATCCTATTCTACTCACTGGTTTATCCCTTGTTTTTCTTTTTCTCCCTCTAACAAGAGCTTTCTACTCACAGCGGGTTCACCAGAGGAGATCTCCAGAGCACACTAACCTCCGAGGACTACAACCAAGCATATTGTTTTCTGACAGTAAACATCTGGCCATGGAAAATCTTCCCTGTATCAGTGTTTGCATTGATTGTGAGAGTCTACATGTACAGACCTATGAAGGGTGAAGTCGTGGCCTAATGGTTAGAGAGCAAGAGACTGGTTAGTTAATCTCTAGTTAGATTAGCCGAAGGTTGCGGGTTCGATTCTCAATACCGGCAGGAAATGACTGAGGTGACCTTGAGCAAGGCACCTAAAAATGTCTGCCCACAGTCAGTTCTGGGTGTGTGTGTCCACGGTTTGCAGTGTGTGTGTGTGTGTTCATTACTCACAGCTCCTAATGTGTATGCACTAACTTGGATGGGTTAAATGCAGAGGACAAATTCCAAGCATGGGTTACCATACTTGGCCTTAATGTCATGTCACTTTCACTTTTATCTGCTCTCTCTCGTGTTGATACTCACTGAAGGCCTCCACCAGCTCCACCTGCATACTGTAGGGTACCAGAGGATCGGGCAGCTCCGAGAAGAAGCTCTTCATTGCTCCAGCCACTGTGTTCACAGACAAGTCCTTCTCGATCAGGTCAATGTTAGGGTCTATAATGTAGAGAAACAAAGAGAGACTTTGGTTAGACTTTCAAATGGAACTTGGTGAATCACTGCAGCTTCTCAAGTTACTTGCAATTTAAAGTAGTTAAATTACAGTCAAGCTAAAAAAAAAAGTCCACCCTGATCATTCTCAGGGTGTGACCAGCTAAGTGAACATTATCTCTCATATGGGTGTTTCTTTTTTATGTGCCAGGGGTCGATTTTTATTAAAACTAACAGATTTCAGCGGTTTTTCTTTCAGTGTGTTATATGATCACATTAAACATCTTATATACCTATGCATAAAAGCCACGTGAATGTTTTTGTTACTTTTCACACTTCACACAGATTTTATTGTTTTATCCTTGTACCAGACATTCAGTCAAAAACTGTGCTAATCAGACATAAATTATCAGTTAAACTATGATAATTTAAAGAAAAAGTGTAATAAACCAATCTTTTCAATATTCACTGTGTGATTTACACTACCATTCAAAAGCTACCAATCATATATATTATTAAAGTATTTTGAAAGTAGTCTCATATGCTCTTCAAGACTGCATTTATTTGATCAAACATACAGTAAAAACCGTAATAATATGAAATATTATTGCAATTTAAAATAAATGTTTTCTATATTTCAAAATGTATTTTTTTTCATGTGTTCAAAGCTGGATTTTCAGCATCATTACTCCAGTCTTCAGTGTCACATGATCCTTCAGGAATCATATACATCTGCTGATTTGCTGCTCAAGAAACGTATCAATGTTGAAAACAGTATTTTTGTGGAAACATTTTGATTTTGATCAGGATTCTTTGATGAAAAGAAGGTTCTAAAGAACAGTATTGATTTTCATCAGTACAGTACAAATTTTATCATCACTTTTGATTAATATAATGTATCCTTGCTAAATAAAAGTATTACGGGAAAAAACTGCATGTGTATAATATGTATAATTGACTTGGTATGGTTTATTAGGTAAAACAGTTTGTAAACTTGCAGTTTATTTGCCTAGCAGGGAGAAAAACAGCATCAGTGAACAGCTTGAGATGAATATTAGCAATCAAGATGAATGTCATTGGTGCAGAATGTTGTGCATCATTTCCAATTAAGCTATGCAAGTTATGCAAAAAAAAAATGTGAATGTTTTTAATTGTGTTTATTTATAATTAAATGCTAGCTATTAAATTAGCCTTAGAAAGACAAAGGAGTCATTTTCTTCCAAAAAAAATTATAGTGGCATTTCAATCACAGAATGCATTTTAACAATAGATTTGGATTTTATTACTATCAAAAAAACTTATGAAAATGGGAAAACGTCTAACAAAAAAGTTATCAGGGCCAAAAGTGCCAATATTTGAAGAAACACTCATATATTTATAGATGTGACCAGCACCATCATTTTGAGTCACTCTGAGCCCGAGATACATTATGGACTCAAAGTCCCAGGAATCAGTCCCATCTTTTCCAACTCTAGCGAAGCCCATGCGTCCCAGCCAAGTAACTGCCATTGAGATGAATGTAAAGGCAAATGGACACATTTCTCTAGGTATTATAAAAGTACTTGATCTGAATTAAATGTAAACAGTCTGTTTCTTAAAATCAGAGGGATCAAGGACACAGGACCATATGAGCATCTTTTACAGTCAGCTTCTTCCAAAATGCAGCTCCGTCATTCACACAACGCGTCTTCCTGAAATCTTCTGTCCCTAAAATCACTCTTGCTGTCTGGAAGCATCTTTTAATCTCTCGGCTGATCCTGGGTATCTCATTGGAGAATATGTGCTTAGCGTGCAGGTGCGAAATTGGTGCATGGGAGAGGGTGAGAGGTTATGAGATTCAAACAAAACAAGCGATGATTAAAACAACAAAACAATTTAGACCAATATGATGAAGAGATAAAGCTATAAAACATTCCCCGTTTCACTCATGCGCATTACTATTGTAATCTTTCAGTCTAGCGTGTTAAATCCAGTTGACCCCAGATCAGTTACTCTATACATCCTGATTGTATTTTATCAGAGATCGATAATGGCTGCGTAGCCCCTGATTGTGAAGCGTCTGACATTTCTCCACCTGCTCACTGGAGTTGTCTGAGATGCTGTCGAGCACATACCTGCACAGTAATTTCCACTGTAATTGTATTGTCACCTGGCTGTGCGGGGTTCTGATCGATTAGACACGAGCCTTCGCCTTCTATTAGCTCATGCCGATCCGAACCGGGCCCGACCAGATCAGTGGAGCGTGTGCGCTCGCGGTTCATTACCCAAACCAATCTGCTGGTAATTAACTGACCTTCTCTTCCGGCGCAAACACCCAAACACACACACACACACACACGATGTCCTGTAGTGACACACACACCGACATGCATCCACAATCAAGAGATTTGTCTATGTCTATTAGCTTTTAAAAAAAAGAAATAACCTTCTAAAAATAAAGTATTTATAAAAATTAATAAATTAATATATTATATTATATCCATATTACTGTGTTCTATTGTAAAATCTATATTTTAAATATTATTTTAAAATCTATTACAATATTTTAAAATGTAATTTACTCTTGTGAAGCAAAGCTGAATTTTTAGCATCATTACTCCAGTCTTCAGTGTCACGTGATCTTTCAGAAATCATTGTAATATGCTGATTTGCGGTCCAAAAAACGTTGATGATAATTAAATATCATGGATTTCAGGATTCTTTGATGAATAGAAAGTTCAAACGAACAGCATTTATTTGAAATAGAAATCTTTTGTAACATTATAAATGTCTTTACTGTCCCTTTTGATCAATGTAATGTGTCCTGAATAAAAGTATTAGGTAACCCTTTAGTTTAGGGTTCAATTCTCACTATAACTAGTTGCTTATTAGCATGCATATTACTAGTATATTGGCTGTTTATCAGTGCTTATAAAGCACATATTAACGCCTTATTCTGCATGAACATTCTACATCCCTTAATCTTACCTAATACCTAAACGTAACTACTTCCTTAATAACTATTAATAAGCAGTAATTAGGAGTTTGAGGCAAAAGTCATAGTTAATAGTGAGAATAGGACCCTAAATTTATAATCATTAGCCGCGTTTCCACTGCCGGGCCAGGGCCGGGCCAGGGCTAACAGCGAGCTGAGCCGAGCCAGTGGCCTCGGGCCTCAAGCACCGGGCTTGCGTTTCCACTGCCGGGCCAGTAGCCCCGCAGCGCTACCCTAAACCCCGCCCCTAACACGCCTTTCTGGATCAAACGTCCCATTTCAGCGGGTATTATGAATTTATTTATTTTTTAAGGTAGGAAGATCGCATGTATATTAACTCACCGGCCGTGGCTGCAATAGTGTCCAGATTGTCTCGCGAGTCGCCACTAACAGAGGGACGGTGACCCAGCACACTGTCCATCAAGTCGAACCATGGAATTTGGAAAGGTCCTTTTCTGAGCTCCGCTTTGTCCATTGTGCGTTTGAATCGCTTTGTACAATACTGCGCCCGCAACTTTTTTTTTTCCTGAACTTGAAGCGTTGCTCGCTGAATGCTTAGCTTAGAAAGTTCAGCATCGATGTATTTTATAACGTCTTCGTTTCTTCACACACCATCAAATTGACGTTGAACCCTTTCTTCTGCCCAAATGCTCAGAAGAGCTTTGGTATCTTCGACAGACCAGTACAGGCGATTCACCATTTCGAGCAGCGATTATTTTGCGCGATATAAAAAAAGTAAAATGTGCATCTTGCTTCAGATCATAACGTTCCATAACACCGATAAACTCCGCCTTTTACCTTGACCACGCCTCTAGCCCGAGCTGGCCCGCTTTGGCCCAAGGTATTCGACGAGTAGGCCCCGAGTAGGCCCCGATCAAGCCCCGGAAGTGACAGTGGAAACGCGACTGGCTCTGGCACGCACTAGCACGGCTCGGCCCTGGCCCGGCAGTGGAAACGCGTCTATTGACTCCAAACTTTTAAAATGGTAGTATATATTGTACATGACATTACATTGTTCTATTATAGTATATTACACACACACACACATATATATATATATATATATACACAAGCCACGACTTAACAAGCAAAAACAGACGCTGTGCTGCCTCTTCTCAAGTATGCACATAATACAAGCATACTCTATGCGCTCTGACATTATGCTTTCGTAATGGCCCTCGGTGGGCACTGCAGGATCAATAGCTGTGGATCAGTCCTGGTTAATTGAGCTTATCTGCTCTACAATGCGCTCATTGACGGAAATGTGATCCATGCACCGAGGAATAGCAGCCATTTCTTTGAAAGCAGCGAGGTCAGTCGGGTCTACAATGACTGGTCGCACTCAAACTTTTCCCCAAGGCAAATATGAGTAACAGAGTTCTGCATGTACTATGATATCCATGAGATGTCTTTAGATTATGCTGCTACAACAGCAGGGTAATGTGAGAGTGTGGATGTTAATGGGGGCCAGACAAGCAGAAAAAGAGAGGGAAAGAGAGAAGGAAGGTGGAGGGTGTCATTGATTATAGTTTGGTAATGTTCTTAGCTTCACTAGATTTAAGTTAGCGAAGCAATTTTGAGTCATTTGAGCACTTTCTTTGCAGTAACAATGAAAGTATCAAACAGCACCATGGTATTACAATGGTTTATGGACATGTACCATATTATTTTGATGTACTGTGTAAATCATACATATTATGATGTAATATCACATTATACATCAAAGAAACATAGTATTACCCTCTAGTATTACACAAAACTCAAAAAGACTTTTATGTGGAACTGAGTGCCCATGAGATGGTAACCAAGCAACAGATTTTCTCAGAATTGTGTGATATAAACTCACACATGCAAGTTATAAAAGTACAGATTGCAAGATATAAACACTAAATTTAGAGGGAAAAAAAAGTCTTATTTTTTAATTCCGTGGCAGAAACAAGCTTCCATACTTATTAGATTAGTATAGTGGAGAGTGGACAGGAAGTCCTGGCACATTTTGTTCTTAGCCTCGATGATATGTAGCACTGCAAGGATATTTTGTATCTTAGCCCTCCTTTTTGCTCTTTTAATCACATAACTTCTACATCTACATTCCACTTCTGTTATCACGAAACCCACGGCATACAACAAAAACACAGCTCCGAAAACACGCTGTATAGTTGGTACTACATTTGGTTTGAAATTTGCTTTGTGACCATTATACATTAAAAAAAAAAAAAAAAAAAAAAAAAAAAAAAAAAAGAGTATATCCTATACACTATTAATGAAATTCGCAATGACTACATTCGTTATGTTGTAGCTGTCATGTGGCCAACGGCATCAGTTGTGTCGCTTTGCTATTCACTTCTCCTCTCCACATAGTAAAGAGTTCATCGAATGCTTACTTCGAAATTCTGACATACTCATTTTTCACCTACTATATAGTACGGAAGTAGGCATTCTTCTTTTTTTTGTTTTATGGCGGGTATCAACCAGCTTTAAGGTGCAACACTGCCACCTACTGTTTTGGAGTTTCAATCACATAGTTACTGGTGCTGGATTATTTACGATGTTATCACATACAGTAATAACTCTTTCCCCGCCATTGACGGAAATTTGCGGCTTTCTGTGTTTTCACTGTTGTACGATAGGGAACGCTATTACACATCTTCTGAAAGAATACAGAATCTAGAGTACAGAATTAAAAGACAAGCAAAGAAGCAGAAACAAGCAAAAACATGTAAGCAGATGCATAAGTAAAATAACGTGATCATCAACATTAAACCACATTTAAATCAAAACTGTCTAATGTTACTGAATGAAATGTCGACCCAGGATGAGCTATAGGACTGTGAAGCTTTGAGGGTGTTGATGGACTCGATCTACTCCATCTATGTTTTGATCGTAGTTCTGAATCCCATCCAGACGTAGTCTTTGACAAAAATGTTTTTTTATCAGCTTTTTGCTTAAAATGTTTTTTATGAAACCTGCCCACATTCAAGTATTGATAAAACAAGAATGCATTAAGCTAGAATAAAATGTTTTTTGCTGTTGTGTAAAAGCAGAGGGTCTGTTCTTTCTTTTGATATTATGCATATTCAGATATTCATACAAAATATTCTCGGGGCCCATGACATTTTTGTGAAAATTATCAAAATTGCTGGAGGTGGCAATTTTTTTTTTTTTTTTTTATAAAAGAATTAAGTTTTGTGCTATTTATATATATTTGTCATGCCAACAAAGCACACTAAACACAAACTGAAAAAAAGAGAGATTGAAAGAAAAAGTTAAAGAGACAAGTCATGTGACTCACCCTGGTCAAACTGCCGCTGCATGCTTTCCATCTCCGCCTTATTTCCACTAACCCTGTAGATTCCCTCTGTGCTCAACCCTGTGGGAGAGAGAGTTGACATTAATAAATGAGTTTTGCACTCCATTCAATTTACACAGTCTCAGAGTTTGATAAGAGCCACAATGGCGTTATCTCCAGCTCAGAATGTACAATGAATTTCACATATTTAATTTATATCTGAGGTTGCTAATTGTGCAACCACACTCCGACTGTCAGATCTTCACTCTTTGACTTATCAGTCATACATAAAGAATGAGCGCTGCCACGGGCAGAGAGGAGCTTGTGTCTTGTGCCCCGCAGATGCCAGAGGACGGCTCAGCTTGGCCCATCTCACACAAGCAGAGAGAAAACAAGTACATCGATAAAGAGTAAGACAGCGCGAGACGCAGAGAGACACTCTCGGAAATGAGTCGGCGCGTTGCCGAGGCAGACCGCATTGATTGCCTCACCTCTCCCGATCAATTATCCATAAAAGCTTTTCTGTAGAGCTGCAAGAAGGGAAATGTGTGTAAAGAGGGAAGGGTGTGTTTACGGCAGAATATGAGAACATGGGGGGAAAAGAAAAGAGGCGAGAAAAGGGCCGTAAAACTCATGAAAGATCAACTTTCATACTATGTTATAGATTTTTGCTGATCACAAAATTCTACTTTTTACATCTAAAAATGCCGCAATGCACCTGGGACTGGTTGCAAGTAGCCTAGTTTTGACGAAAATGGGCACTAAGTTACAACTTACGCACTAATAAATATTGCACCGTTTTTTTACACCATTAAACTTAGTTGAAGCATACTGCGTATAAACTAAATATTTACGAAATCCTCCCATCAGGAGTAACGGTTGGAATAAAATAGCAGACTGACTGAACTGCATCAATAAGCTCTTGTTTTACCTGACAGACTTCAATAATTTAGACATGTATGATAATGCTGCTGGCATTTACACTCGCTTACATTTTAAGAGAGAGAATATCATGTGAATATATTACTTTGTTAGTGGCTCTTCAACACGAACCCGTCTAAACAGAGCGCCGCTGTGTGCAATCGTCCGGGTTGTGCTTGTCAAATAAAATCATAATAAATAAATGTAATTGTATCAGGATTTAATCAATATTAAATCCTGACTGTATATCAGGATTTAATATTTATTGATCCTTATTAAATTTCAAATACAGTTTCTGTATGTCATTTATATACAAAAATATAAAATACGAAAATCCTGATTAGGTATGCATTATATTTAATGGAAACTTATTTTTACTTATGTGAGGCAAAAGTAGTTAGAATGAAGGATAAACTGAAATTCAAGGCATTTCAACACAACTTAAAGGCTGCTATTGGATCGCTAAGGGTAAACGTCATTTACAACACATTACTTTAAGAAGAGTTTACGACCTACGCTCTGCATTAAGAACAAATGGTGCAATCGAATAAAGTACAGTTATTTACAATCTAGATAGAAGTTACTAAGCCTCTAGGGTGTGGACTCTACGTTACAATTTAAGAAAGAACTTATAAATGCACTAATTTATAAACCCACTGCTGGTCTACCAATCATTCCAAGGCCTATTTAAGGAAAACAAAAGAAATTGTGATATACAACTAAAATCAAAATATATAGAGAGACTGTTACAACAACAGTTTAACATGAGAGAAAACCATTCACAAGGCATGAAGCACACATACATGTTAAATTTTGTGACAACATAAAAGTGGCCCATTAATGGCAAGTGACAGTTTCATCAGCTGGTCTGAAATTCTCACTCTGTCCCCAGGCTACTAGATCAACCTTATTGAAAAGCCCTGAATGTGCTTTTTATTACCAGTAGGCTAATGTATCTATGTGCTTCACAACTTGCAAGAATAGAAACTCGCATGTTTCGATGATTTAAGGGCAAGTTGATCAAAATGACCAAACTACATTCAGATGAGCTTTCCAAGTATCCATACATAACAGAAGCCACAGGAATATTTGAGGGAGAAAGGAAACATCCTCTGAAGGACAGTCAAGGACAATACAAGGAAGTCACCATATTTCCAGTTTATTATATAATTTTTCTCATGCCTTTAAATGTCCATCCCTCTCAATCTTTTGGCCTTCGTACTGAACATCCAGTCCATTAGCAACGTCAAAGAGAGCATCATGTTAAGACATTTTAAGAAACGGAGAGCACTTTGAGCCTCATGGGCTTCTCTAACTGAGACTCACCATGACCTTTTTGCTTCAAGCCCTACTAATGCACAGCTAACCCCGCAACATGTCCAAACAAACTCCTGCCGCTTCCTGCCATCATCTTCAGCATATCCTCCGGGGGCCAGTTTCAGCCAATTCAGCATTTCTCCTCCTCCAACGGCTGTCACATTCCCTGCTATATTCCCTCTCTAGAACTACAACTATTTCTACTGTACATAATGAGAATTATATTAAAAATAGGGTCTCCTAAGTTACCTGTGGGCTGAGACTATATACTGTATTTCCTGTTCCTATACTCTATCTGGACTAATTCTGGAACGGGTGCTGTCAACGCTCAGGTTTTTGTGGTAAACCTCATGGTCCTTAAACACCCAACACTCATTTTGCATACCATCCCATTGCAACAGTGAGAAAAGGACTGACAGATAAGAGAAGGATAGAAGAGATAAAGAGGAAAGAGAAGTTAAATGTTGAGATGTAAGTGAGAGACAGATTTACCTAGAAGAATGAACAGGAAATGAGAGGAACAATAGAGGAATGCAAGTATTTTTGGTCCAGAGGGCAGAACGGAAAGGACAGAAATTGGATCCCTATAGAAACTATATAAAAGTGAGGTTATGTAACAGGCTGTGACTGTGCATTCATTTCTGCCCCATCAAACACAAGAAGAAATAGGAGAAAAGGATGTGAATCCTTCTCCATAAATAAATAAACTTGGTCATTTTAGAACTTGACAACCCAGCCGTACACTTTATAATACTGAAAAGAGTGGGTCGGATATTCTTCAAAAACTCCCCTTCTTTGTTACAAAGAATGAAAAACAGGTTTGAAACGATATGAGGGTGAATAAATAATGCAGAATTAGTGGATGGTTTTTGGATGAACTATGCTTTGAAAAAAATAAGTGATTTAGACTAGGCATGCACTAGTTTTTCCAAAGACATTATTTCTTTTATTCAGCAAGGATGCATTGAACTGATCAAAAGTGACAGTAAAAACATTGATAATATAATAAAAGATTTCCATTTCAAATAAATGCTGTTCTTTTGAACTTTCTATTCATCAAAGAATCCTGAAAAAGTGTATCAACATTTCCACAAAAATATTAAGCAGCACAACTGTTGTCAACATTGATAAGAAGAAGAAATGTTTCTTGAGCAGCAAATTAGCAATATTAGAATAATTTCTGAAGGATTATGTGACTGAAGACTGGAGTAAAGATGCTTGAAATTCAGCTTTGATAACTATTAACACATTTTAAAATGTTATTTATTCCTGAGTTAATTTATTAACAAATTTTGCAGTGATTTTGATTAAATAAATGCAGCCTTGGTGAGCATAAGAGACAACCAATCCCAAAATTCTGAAAAGTGTTCTTTGATAATTGGTTAGTCAACATTGGTTTGAACAGCTAGTCGTTCTTAAAGGGATAGTTCGCCCAAAAATGACAATTCTGTCATCATTTACTCACCCTCAAGTTGTTCCAGCCTGTCTATATACTTAATTTCTTCTGCTGAACACAAAATACGATATTTTGAAGAATGCCAGTAACTAACCGAACAGCTGTGGAGCACCATTGACTTTTTTTTCCCAATACTATGGAAGTCAATGGTGCCCCACAACGGTTTAGTTACAAACATTCTTTAAAATGTCTTATTTTGTGTTCAGCAGACGAAAGAAATTCATACAGGTTTGGAACAACTTGAGGGTGAGTTAATGATGACAAAATTTTCATTTTGGGTGAACTATCCCTTTAAGTAAACCTATATAATTAGGCATGTTGTTTTAGGCAAGTCCAGGCTCCCAAGCAATCTGAACTTGCAGACATCCACAAAAAGCTCATCAGAATTTGCATGTCATTCACATAACTCATCTTCACATAGCCTTCCACTTGTGATTTAATTAATATTTGTACTTATTTGATGATGCTTGAAGCTATAAACTAATACGGTTTATAAACTAATATATAAACAAACAATCTAAATAGCTGACCTTATAAACCAACTAGTTGGTTTTTACATGACCACCGTGGCGTGACCCATCCCTAATTTATACAGCTAAATGTAATTTTAGATTTTACGAAGCAGTGAAAGACACAGTGTTGCTATATGTACAAGACTGAGCCGGCATGACTAAGCAGATCTTAAGCGCTGCTGTTAGCAGGGACTTGCTTGACATGTCAAACTGACATTTTTCTACAAAAATCTTTGTAAAAGCAATTCGGTGTGATTCTGATAAGGTTGTGAGGTTGTATTGTTTTGATGGGTAAGGTACTTTGAGTGAGCGAGTGCATATTCTCTTGTGTTCACACTGAGAGTACTATCAGCAAATCACGCTGTAGGCTGTTGTAAAAGGCAGTTCCACCCACAGAGCACAAAAAAAGAGCTGAGCCTGAAAGATTGTTCACCATTTCTGCTATGTGATATCGATCTCAATGAGGGAGTTATCAGGCAGAAAATTACCGCAAGGGGCTTGGCAACTTACACACATACACAACAGAACATGAAAAAGGTGGGAGAGGGGCGGGGTGAAAAGGAAATGAGGAACAAAGATCAGGAGCTGACTTGAGAAAACTATTAATGACAGGTCCATTGACTCCACTCTGCCCCTAGTGGTTCACACACATGATCCAAAGGGTGGGGTCGAGTGCTCTCTTCAAGGGTCAGGGCTCTGAAATGCATACACTTCAAGTAGTATGCATGTAATAATACATAAGAGCATGTAGTGGATTCTATAGCTATGAATTTTTTTAATTTTGGGCTGCCACAGAGAATGATAGGAAACACATTTTTGTCACGTTTTCTAGGTTGCGCAGTGTTGAGTTTATCTAAACTACAGATGGACTGATGCATCCCAGAGGGAATACTGATGTGTTTTCCGACACTCAGCATTACAGAAAACACGGCCGGAGCACATGCACTTGCTCTCAGTTGATGAGCTTAATCCCTGGAAGCTAATGGCGCTAATGCTACCGACCCAAATCACAGCTGCGTAGTTACGCTCTTAACAAGCGCACATACCTCCATACATGCATAGCATTACCATAATGCTAGATATAAGAGGCTCTTATTCGCATACTAAGCTCTGTGGGATCATTTAATATGTTAAAATTAATTCATTTTAACATACAGGTTAGGTATATACCCTGTTGACAAAAACATCAAACCAGCCTAAGGTTGGTCTTAATAGGTCTCCCAGTCTGGCTAGACTGGTTTGGTTTGCTGGTTTTCGAAGGGGTTTCTAGTCAAGCTGGGACACCAGCTAGATCAAATTAAATCAGCTAAGATTTCTACTTACACTGCTCAGAGTTGGATTTAACGTCAGCCTCTAGCATCAGTTACTAGCACACCTCTTGAGGACAGGGGAGTGAGGTTTACTCACATAGCTCATACTAGCTTGCCTTCATTACACTCAACTCAGCAAACCTCACTCCCATCCAGGTCATGGCACCATTACAACTGTGCTATTAGGATAACTTGCAGTGGTGCCTTGACCCGGATGCCGAGTGGGATTTGAACCAGCGTCAACAGGCATGGGAGGCAGGCACACTAACAAGCAGGCTAAAGACCACAGCCACTAGCTTCAGAAATGTACATATAATTTGTTGTTACCATTACTCTTAAGCAGGTTTATCTATCTGTACACATTTTGTGCAAATGTAAAATGTATGTACTCCACTGTTAGTGGGAAAGCACATTATTTTGAGTTGAAGACAGTTCACCAGCTGTCAGTTCACAACTACCATTTCATAAAAATGGGTCACACTGTTTATGTTTGCATGCAAGAGTTAGCATCTAGCTAATTCCAATACCTCACTCCGATGTAAAGATAAAACATCAAAATGTTGCCTATGTGCCACTTACCTGTAATCTCAATGTAACGGATACACTTTTCGATAAAGAGTGGAATGGGCCGCTCAGCCGAGACAACGTTGGCCAAGGGAACTCCAAAGTAGTTACTCTCCGGAGGTTTGGACAATGATGACTGACGACCCTTTGGCCGCGTTTTCTGCAAGACAGGAGAGGAACACATTTTGTTTTGTAGTAAAATGACAAGAGCTAAGCTAGGTGCAATGCACGCATACTTGAGCCACACATAATTGCATACAAAATGTATTTTAACATCTTAACGTGGTTGTCAAATGTTAATGGAACATGTTCATAGTTCACGTAGTTACACGTAGTTACTCTGAACTTGAGGAGAACTGACTTCATATATCCGCTAAAATCACCTTGATACCAGTTCATTAAAAGTGAAATGACTAGTTTTGAGAAAAGGTCTACCATCATTAGTTTCCACTTGGTTTTATATTTTGTAACTCATGCAATGAAATTCATTTGTTTTTAAGTGCCATACAAGTGTCCAAATATTTACTGGGGACAGGGTGCATAAGACCACCGTAGACATGGTCAAATCATTCACGTTATTCCAGCAATGTGACATTGTATATGTCTTTGAATTTGACTTTTGAGTTTAGAGTTCTGCAGGTGAACACACTGCTCATTCCTCCCTCCCCGACTCCTGCCTTCCCATAATGCTCTGCAGCAGGGCATCATGGCTTGTTGGCAAGTGTGTCTGACGATTATTAGGCCCAAGTCTGTCTGCTCCATAGCTAAAAGGCATCCCAGCTTCCTGGTACATCCGCAGGTCAAAGCTCTGCTTTTCACACATTCAGGAACCATGCCACATTTGCCTCCCTCTTTTTTTTTTTTTTTTTACATCTCCTTACATTCCCCACTCCTCTCCTCATTTTCAGATTTCACCTAAATCCCTACTGGCTCCTCTCAATAGACGTTTACATAATTACCACCCTCCCCTCTCCAAGCTCTCTGTAAAGAATCTGTGCTCCAATTACAGTTCACAGAGAGTATTACTGGGATGGCAATGTTATGCAAAAGTAATGCGTTCACCCTGCAATGCAGGTCACACAGCAACCCAGACTAAGGCGCACAAAGCAAACCAGTTACATCATGTTAATAACTGCTACTCCACCCATTTGCAACTTCAGACATGACAGGATACTTCACTGTTACAATTTGAATGGATACAATGTTTAACTATGTTTTATGCCTCACTAACCTGAGCACAAAGTATTCAGTTTTGGGAAACTTCTCATTGCAACCAGTCCCCTAGTATCTCTACCATGTAACCATTCGCTTTGCAGATACTGGTGCAAAGTCACGGGGGCATTAGAAATGGAACTAGGTGACGCAGGAATTTAAAACATTCCACTTGTTGGGTGAGGAGATTTTAAAAGGCTGAGTTAACATTTCCGGCCTCGCAGTCCAACATACTAAGAAAGAGAGAGAAAAGTGCGGATGGCATAGTAGACAAAAAGTAGACAGGAAAGGCTTATTCTAACTCCTTTAACATCAAAAAAGGGACAGTCTTTGTTGGACAGAGCTTAAACCAGTACAGATCCCTGGGGCTACTAGGCTACTGCTTTTTTATGGGTTCCTTTATGGATCAGTCCCATAAGGCAATTAATGCAAGCAAGGTGATTTAACCCAATGGCCTCATTCTAACCCTACCGAAATAATAAAGACACTGCTGTTCAATGAGAAGAACTGGTGGCTCAATGCTTTCATATGCCCTTAGGCTGTCACATGCTCAAAGAGAACAGCAGTCACTAAAATTTCTGCTTGTGTGAATACAGTGTATTATGGGAGTGACGGCGTTAGTCGTATTCCCAGCAAAAATTCTAAAATCGAAAGCAAGCAACCTACAAGGCATTGTTAAGGCCATGCTGTAGATGGAACTATAAAGTGAACAGCACTCAACCGCCATTAAAAAAAAGTGTTTGACTTGACTTAATTTCTTTGCTTTGTCTTACTTAAACTCTTTAAAAGAAACCACTATTTAATGGACATGCACCACAGTATAACCAAAAAACAACCTTGACCAAAGCTTGGCACACAGGCATCCAGATAAACTAAAGGATCAAAGTCTGTGCAACCATGAAACATTAAATAAAACAACTGGGTCTTCTCTCTGTGGATTTACTTTCTGAAAATTAAGTAAAACACAGCCTATCAGGCTACTGCACCAAGCCTGTAATTTGCATTTAGAGCATGGGTCAAAGTCTTTCGCTAAGCAAAGACTTTTCAACAAGAAAAGAAACAATGCATACCACCATACCTCAAAATGTAAAATAATCTTTCAAATTTCAAATCTTACCTGAACAATCAATTTAAAGGGTTGTGAGCACAAAAATGCATTTCTCAAGACATTAAGAGTTAAAGTATGTATTGTGAGTTCATTTTAATTTCATATGGAAGTATCTGGATTAGGGTTGTGCCGATGGACGATATCATCGTCCATCATGATGGCTGACCGACATCACGATGGAGAGCCACCATCGTGATGCCACGCCCCCCACCCAGACACACACTAATCTTAGTCTCTAAACTTTGCAGGGATTGCTCTGTAAATTAAATTGAGAATATAACTAATACATATGCATGCTATTTTAAATACTGTAGTCTATGCCAGAGACGTGACACACCCATTTCACACACACCCCGGTCTTAAAGTAAAAAGATGACTGAGAAAAATAGTAGTATTTAATTAAATGCATTTATGGTGAGATTACTACATTTCATTTAATTAAATGCATTTATGATGAAATTCATTGCCATGTCAATCTGTGTTAGCACAGCAGAAATAGACTCGGTGTGTGGCTAAACGATCTCTGCACTGCTGTATACGCATCACTCCTGGAACGGATCGCCGGACCGCATCCGCGTGCAGTGTGAAAAACCGTGCCAGGCTGCACAAATATTGATCTTGACATTGTTAGCCTCTTGTCTTTTTTACATGTCTTACACTGTACATTTAACTTATATTTAAATATTTAATTTTGTACAAGAAAACAGCCTTTATTAATGAATTATTAGTAGCCTATTGTAGTGTCTCAGGAAATCTTGCTCATCTCATCTAAAAACACACGGTTTCTACTAAAGAAGTGGAAAAACAACCACTGAAATAAGGTAAAGTTAAAAATACCAATTGCTATGATAATCACTCACAATACTTGAGTTCACATCCAGTGTAAAGTGTAGTTGGGCCCAAACTGACTTTTAAAATATGATGTATTTAATAAACAAATATTTTGAATCAATTAAATCAATTGAGATCATCTTAAAGTATAAAGTTAGCCTGTAAATGTGATCTTTACAATATATGAGACCATGAAGTATAATTCCAAAATATATGTTTTAAAATAATACCATAAAATTTACCTTTGTAGTTCTTCTACCAAGACTTCTCAATATATTCCTCCTCTTTGGGTCCTCGCCTTCTTCATTTAAGGAACTGTCCCCTTTCTGTGCACCAAGCTCATCCTCTTTAGTCTTGGGGAGACCTCCAAGCTCATCATCACTGCCAATAAAGCTTGTGCGGAAGCTGCTAAACTTTCCAAGTCGTTTGGAGCGATCACGATACAGCCTAGGTTTAACTCCAAGAGCAGACAGCTTTCGTCTACGCTCTAATGAACTGCTATCAGCCTCGCTGTCTGATCCATTTCCTGCACCATTAGAATGACTCTTGTTTGCATTGCGAATAGTGATGATCTTGCCCTGTGTGCTGTCATGTGGTACAGAATAAATATTCTCCTCCTCTGTGGGACGAGGCTTTGATACTGCATCCATGGGCTCAGCATAGTCAGATGGATCATAACCACCTTCAGTTCCTGGTGGCCAGGTGACTAATGAGCGCCTGTTAGGTCCATGTAGGCCCAGGTCCATGTATGAACTGATGTTTTGGGATTTGGGAATGTCAAAGGTGACATTGGGCTTTGGTCGCACCTGAGGTGGGACTTTGTTGTTAAGCTTGTTTTCAAAAGTGTTGATGTCAGAGATGAGCGAGAAGGCATCACCCTCCAAATCAGGGAGCTTGAAACCTCCACCATGGGTCAAGGTGCCATCATCCCGTAATGTGGGATAAGGTGGGGAGGGCTCAATGTCATCCTCTGAATCCAGCAACGTGGTGCTTGGAGAGCCACACCGAGGTGAAGAAACATTTTCACTGGTGACATTCTCTGCAACATTGTCATACATATGTGTTGCCTCTACAATGGTTTTTTTCTCCAATACCTCCTTAAAGAATGGCTGGAAGTGGTCTATCCGATGCAAGCCTCCCACCACACCACCAGGTCCACAGATCACAGAGCTGAAACGTGCATCAATTTCATGGGCCAGTTCCTCCCCTTGGGCAAGCTGCTCTCGGACAACCTCAGAGTCTGCGAGTTCCGATTGAGTCTCTGCAACAGCAAGCAACTGTACTGGGATAATGTCTTGGACCTCACAAAGGAAGGCACAAAGGGTTTCCATGGAAGCCTTCCGTTTGGCTGAGTACACTGCTATGTAACCATGCACCAATTTGCTTTTACGTAAGGAAAAAGATGAGTGGTAAGATAGAACAGCAAGATCAATGCTTTGCCTTTGGCCACCAATAGATAAATCCAACAAAACTGATGTTCCACTGGATAAATTGGAAGAGGGCCGACAGTGCTGGGGCAGAAAGAATGGGGAAAGAAGCTGGTCAACATCATAAGGATCTCCACACATTAGACACATTACAATTCGTAAGTCAGCCTCTGTGCTCTGCTGAGAGTCTCTGAAACCTGCAAGTGCAGGCAACAAGGGTGGGGAGCTACTGCCAAGACTAACTGACGGTCTTCGTGTGTCTAACAGACCTTTGAGGATCTGGTTTAAATGTTTTTCATTTATATTGCGACTATAGCCCACACCTGGGGAAGCAGGCTCTAAATAACTGCACTGAAATTTGCTAGCCACTTGTTGACCGTGTTGGATGAGGCTTTGTGCTGTTTCACCCCCAATGTCAGAAATTGAACCAACACCTCTTTTGGTGACCAACAGGAGAGACAAGGGAAGCTGACCTAGATTAGTGTCCCTTCTGCCTATGGTTGATTCTCGTAATTTCTCAATACTGTCAACAACATAGGATAAGGATTCCTTTGAGTTGTAGAGGCAGATGCAACCATGTGGGGTGAAAGTGGGGGTATGGAAGGAGTTTACTGGAAGGCGTACATTTCCTTCTATAGGTCGAAGAGCCAGTTCATATGTCCTTCCATCTAGAACGTACCGTTCATCGTTGGTGCACAGTGCTCTGATCTCATTAGCTAACTCTCTTGCAAGTCCATCTTTGCCAAGAATTACAAGATTAATTCTATCTACCTTTCCCTCACCAAACTGTGATTTTGAGCTCCCATCAAAGGAATATCGAGTGGGAAAACGAAGGGCTAAGTGTTGCTCAATTTTGCCATCCACACAATGTGGACTACAAGGACAGGTTTCCTTAGTTGGGTGGTATACAAAATGGATATGCTTGAGCACCAGGGCATCTCTCTCAGCCTGAAGCTTTTGGAGGGCCTTGAACCTCTGCTCCTCTCCAAGAACCTCTTGGATGGCACCCATTTTTTCTTTACTGGGCTTAGCATCAACTTCAAGCTCATAGAACAATTCAGAGTACTCCAGTAAAAGTTCTTGGAAGTCCTCTTTGGCTTGATCAATAATAATCTTCTGGTATTTGTTATAGATATCAAGGTACTCACACTCCTCCAGCCACTGATAAAACTCCTCGTTCATGATAAAGCTACGAGCTTCCTCCCAGGGTTTGCCAGGTGTAACAAATGGCGAAGACGCAAGTTTCTCTTTGAACTCCCAACGCATTTCTGCTCTCTTTCGCTCGTTGCGCAGGTGTTCTAAGTGACTCTCATAGATTGCCTCTGCTGCAGGGGTTTCCAAAAGGTCCTGGGGAATGCGTTCATCCTCCATGTTGTCAATGTGTGGTGTTATTTCCCATGGTGTGTCATCCAATATGACAAACCAGTGGGAGAATTCCCGCTTATTCTCGAGAACTTTCTGTACTCCTGACCAGCTTAGGTGATCAATCTCTTCCAGGCATGGAACCAATGAGTTGAGAGCCTGTGGGAGTGTGCTAAGATATATTTTACGCCGCTTTTCTATGTGCTCTTGCTTGAGTCTGTGTACATGTTGCTGGAATAGTTTCTTGGCCTTGGAAGTACCCTCAAGGAAAACATACTCTTTGTATTCAGGTGATGTCTGCATTCTACGATTGGTGTTGGGCCATGTTTCATTATGGTTCTTCACAATGCGGCTAACCAGCCACTCATAGCGGTCCTTAGCGGATGCTATTTGCTGACTCTGCTGCTTGAGGGCTTCAAAGTAAGGAATGATCTTGGGCTTCCCTCTACTCTTATCTATCAACTGCACCAAGGTAAGGAAAGCAAGGTCAACATTGACGTTAGAGCGTGCTGAAGTCTCAACAACCTGCAAATTCTTCTTGGCCAAGGCAAAGGTGTGAGAGTCTTTAATGTACCGCTCAACCCCTTCATCACACTTGCTCAACACAAGTACAACTGGCTTCTTGGTCTTAGCTAGCTGGTTATATAGATTGGTGACGAACTTCATCTGGTCATCAAAGTTCCGGTTCATACCCCTGCTCACATCTACACAGAGTAAGAATCCATCCACTAAAAGCTTGCCTTCAGGCATTTGCTTTTGCTCAAAGTCTTGCTCTAGTCCAAGTTGATCTGTGCAGAAATACATAAGCTTCTCAGCAGAGGCCAGTTTGTTGGAAGCTGCCCGCTTGATATAGGGCTGTAAGGCAGTACTTCGATGTGGCTGGAACGTTTGGTCATCAATAAACTCCGTCTGTTCCACCACATGCATTCGACACTCAGCGCCCTCCTCCAACATTCGTACCGCCTCGCCCCAAAACAGGAAGTGGTCATTGTTTACCACTCTACCACCAAAGTCACTTGTGCTTAAAACAGATGTGTGGTCCAAATAAAAGTCATCAGCACTGGGGCGAACAAAGCGATTACAAAGGCAGGACTTGCCTACCCCACATTGCCCCTTCTCCTTTTCAGTTCCGGACAAACCTACCACAACAAGGTTGTAGGTTGGTGCCCGTGCATCTTGTTTTTTTGCCATCATCATCGAATGACAGCGCTCATCTTGCCATTCCCAGAAGCTCTAGTTTGAAAGCTGCTGGGCTGAGGTTCCATTCAAATGATTTCAGGCCTGGAAAATAATTTATTTCTAACGATCCTGAAAGTTGCTTTAGGGTTTTTTTTCCATGTAGGGTCAGTATGTCCAATCCCCTTGATCAAACTATAAATCCACAGTCATCTGGCCATTCATGATTTTGGCAGAGGCTTGGGGTTTGAGGGTGGGGGAGAGGAGTCCCTTAGGCAGGTGTGCTGCAGGTGGTAATATTCCAGCCCATCTCCTCTCTTCAGGGGCACTTTGACACAGAAATATTGTAGGTTTCAGGTTTGCCCAGCCTGGATCTGACCCTGCAAAAAATAAAACAGACATTACAATTAGATTTTGAAAAAAATAAACAAATAAATAACTACAAGAGAAATACTTTAAATAAAGAAAAAAGTAACAATGAATCCACTACATTTTCATCTATGAAACATCTAAGAATATTGTTCAAGTTTGATCAAATATGACTATAAATCTATACGTTTTTGCATCAAAATGAATGACTTTGTATTGGCTGTTGGAAATTAACTACAGTACAGTAAGGGATGTGTGACTGCAAAAGTTACAAAGTATTTGATTAATATGGCACAACCCATCCCCATTTCATTTCAGAAGTTGCACAGGGTTGTTTATGTGTTATGATAAAGGTATCAATTCCAAGGAATAAGAGAGGCTGGTAACATATCAAAGTCAAACTTTTTGTATTGATTCAACCCTATAAGGCATCACATTCTAATCCCTGAACATATACACTTACACACACATAGATGAAAGCTGTTGTAAGTGCTTCAGAGATACAGTTTTAATTAGGCAACCAGGGAAACACAAATCGTCCTTAATAGGAAGCACTGGATATTGGCTGCTTTACAAAAATCATCTCAAAAAGTCTCAAAAATAATTTTTAAAAAGACTTTAACAACTCCATTAACAGGGTGAAACCTTGTGGATACCAAAACAAATTAAGTCAAGGCCTGTAGAAATCTACGAAAGAGAACAGAACCCTCTGGACAATAGATGACAATACACTGTTCTTGAAATTCAGAGCCCCAATAACCTGCCAAATGCAGAGACAAACCAAAAAAGACGTGGCTATAATGGAATGGAACTCCACAAAATGGAGTTAAGTGTAAAAAGTATCCTCAACCTGTTAATAGTTATTTTTCTTTTAGTTTAGAAAATACAATCATTATTTATACATATTTATATATATATATATATATTTGTCTTTTTAGATCAAGGCACTTCAGTTGGAACATAACCGGATTGTCATAGTGGGAGTCATCTAAAAACTACGCCATGGCAAGGCACTACAGAAGAGGTGCCACAGACCTCCATCTCCCAGATCAACAGCAGCACCTGGGAGGCAAGACTAGGTAAATGTGCTGACGACAGCTCTTCAAGCACTACATCTAGCAATCACAAGTGACACATGATTGCAGTTGCAGATGTCACTGTCACAGTCTGGGCCAAATGTAATGATTCTGCTGTGGTGCATTTGCTCTGGCGAAATAGCTTCTATACTGGCCCAGCATTCTTGAAATCACAAGACGTACAAGTTATACCACTGCATTTGAATTTATGACATTTCATAGAATGGAAAAAGGTATCAAAGTTTGAGCCTTAGCATGTCGTTCAATGTAGGATTGGTGATAAGACCAGTGGAATCATGATCATCTCTCAGAAACATTTTCAGCTTTTGCTTCAGTACGATTAGCCAGCAATCAATAGACACTTGCAACAGAGCAAACACAAAAGTGAGGTACGCTGGCTTACCCAGAGAAAGGGGTTTGAAATGTCAAGGATGGATTTGTCATTGTACTCCACCACTACAGTAAAAAACAAGGTGGAGAGCCACTGAGCAATGTAGTGCTGTGGGTGTGGCAGTGTAACATTTGTTTAAACACTGACCAGCTCCCCTAACACAACAGCTCGGAAACATCATTTCGATTTTATATGTTAAATATTACACTTGCACTGCTCAGGACCCAGGTATCTCACAGAGGAAGACCCAAGAATCTCACAGAACCCCAAAAGATCATTCAAGACCATAATTAATAGAAAATAATTTACTAAAAAATGATATATTTTATAAAATACATAATAGCATTATCCTTGCTGTTGGGCAGAAACCTTGTATCTTCATATTTCATATTTTATTTTATAAATCATTACTTCTTGTCACCCTTTGCGTCTGTCTGTGGGGTTTGCATTATATATTATATTTAACAAATATAAAATGATTAAAAAAAAGAGTTTGTGACTAAACATGTTGTCAAGTCACAGCCAGTACTGTCATAAATAGCCAGTGCATAGACTTCATCTTTTATAACAACATTTTTGCCAAATGACAGAAAAAACTGAGCACCCACATAGTTACAATAAACGTTATAACCTGTAAGATGATGAAAATGTTATGCGATGCACTTACTATCTCAAATACAACCGTTTTAAATGACAGACAAAATATGTCCAACATCGACTGGTCAAAAACCTCTTAACTCCATTTAAGCTTGATTTTGGTAAAATGTTAATATATTAATGACACATACAAGTGTCTGACCATATATAAAGCCACAATATCAACTTTAACAACAGCGTTTAATTGTTAAAAAGATTTTCTTCCATTTTTTTCCAAGAAGTTTTTTCCATTTCCTGAAAACAATCTTATACTACCATTAAATGATGATAACTTACATTATTACACTATTTTAATGTATAAAAACAAAAAGTAAAAAAAAAATACACTGCAGTACAGTAATGAAAATCGCCATTGACAATGTATTCTGTATAGTCTTTAGATTTTAGTCATTATATTCATCCAATGCAACGAGACTTAAATTGTTCTATTTTTTGTAGTTTTCTGTAGCCAATCAGAATCATGAGGACATCGCTGAGACCATCAGATGTAGTTATCAGTTAGTAGGCTATGAGGGAGTAATTATATCATATAATTATATCATCCATGCTGATAGAGGGCAGGTAATCATGTAATCATGCTCAAGAACAGGTTGCCATAAGTGGGACCCATGGTAATGCTTTCCGTATTAAATATCCAAGATGTAACAACGAGGAAGATACGAGAATGCATTTTGTGGTGGAGAATGCTTGAAAATTCATTTTACCAGAGGAACACTTGAGAGCTCTCAAGTACAAAACAATGACAGCTGCCTGGATACAGATCAGCAATGACCCATGTGTCATTGACAGACACACATACACATGCACAACCAGGTGGTGACTCCAGGCTTCTGGGACCAAAAGAAAAATATCAGTACATCTATTCTGTTGGGTCACCAACATGACAAGTGATGCCATGCTTGCTGGTTCAAGACCAATTGTAAAAGTCATTAGTCTAATTAAGAAAGTGCTCATTATTCCTCAGCTCTTCAGGACCTGGCTCTCTGAAACACTCACTTTGCCGCCAGCACAAGAGCCACATCTGATCTGTCCCAGCTGTGTAATTCTGTGCATTGCTTTGTCTTTCCATGTTCAGCATGCTATTAGTGCTGTGAACGAGATAAAATTAGAACAACTAAAGATGAGAGCCAAATCAGCCTGTGTTTTTCCACTGATGGACTAATGCAGCAACAAACAAATCATAGACATCATAAACATGAAAACAGATGGCTAGTATAGTTGATACAAAATCAACTAATAAACATTCAAGCACTTCAAGCAGACATTCAAGCACTAAATAATTGTTCCTGTCAATGCACAGTTGTCGAACAATTGCTCTGCTCTTCAAATTTGGCAATAATTACAATTTATAATAGAAAGGAAACCAAAGTGAAAATGTTCACATGCAAGTTGGATTTGGCTACCATAGCAATAAAAATGTGATAATGCTCCTCCTACTTGAGTCGTGGAAAAAGTCTTCTCTTCTTTACAAGAAAGTCACTCGAGTCACGGAGTACCAGATGCCAAAGCTTAGACTTTATTGGTGGAGACAACAAAGACGCATGCAGAACATCTAACCTTCTTGTTCAAAATTCTCAATCTTATACAGTCTAAGCATTTCTTAAACATTCATTGGCTTATCTTTCATTTTTATTAACCCATCCTCCTTGGTCTGGTTTAATTAATTCCTTATCTTTTTTGGCTTCTTTTTAATAGGTGGTGTGCCACCAAGTTGGTCTATTTTTATAAAGAAACATTTTATCATTATGCAGGTGCAAGCTCATGGCAAGTTCAGCTGAAATTAATAAGACCGAATGTGAATCACAGAGGCCTAATATCATGGTTTCACTCATATCATTGTGCAGACTATTCTACAAACATATCTTAAATGTCTAATAAAAATGTACTATACTTGCACCTTTGCTCGCTATGAGTCTGCATCAGTGTGAATTCAAAAAAGTGTGCATCGAGGGCACATAGTGGCCTTCTGAATTTTTTTTTTTTTTTTTTTATAAAAATGGAACACCCTACAATCTTATAGACAACCATAGCAAGTCTGCATATAATTGGGAACCACTATGCTAAAGTATCATCTAGCAGAAGGCAAAGACAGATGTTCCAGAATCCACCACTCAGAGGTTAGATACAATCATATCCATTGCCATGTTTGGATAAGACATGATATGGTCCATCAAGCCAAAGCTTGGCTAGCATGTAGCCTGCAGGCTTGAGGACTTCACCCTATCTTTCATGTTGGGACACAGTCACTAATAGATGAGGATATGCCTGGACTTGTCCTCAAACATGGCCTATAAAAGAGTAGAAGTGTGAAAAAGGGAGAAGGGGGTCCGGCTGGCAGGCGTAAGAAAGATCATCTGAGAGATGGTCGTTAACTAAACCAAAAACAGCATGTAGGGTGAAAAGGGTGCGAAGTTCGCACTTGCTGTTAACGGTGGGTTGCCGCTAACTAAATGACAGGGGCAACAATAAGGGATCAGGGCATTCCAAAGCTTGTTTAAAGAGTAGTTTAGTCTTTTAAGGGACAGTTAAGGTTTAAACCCCACAAGTTTTCTGAGCTTTAGGCTACTGTTAAAAATAGATCACATTCCTCTGGCCTTGGGCCTGACCTGCACATAAGCTAAGAATCCTGTTAAAATGGCAGGAGCCAAACTGATCACAGGGAGGAATCCATACAATAAAGTCTAATAGATGTACTGTAAAGCTTTGCATGACTGTTTCTTTCTGATCTTAAGGTTATGGTTGCATCAGATAAGAACACGCTGTTTTAAGAGAAGTGACTAGACATTTTTTAGTACACCTTTATGATTTTTTGAGTGCTACAAAGGCTTTTTGACTTTCAGCCCCCTGACTTTTGATATGTTAGCAAGACTAAAAAGACAATGAAAATACAGACTAGAATGTTGGATGAAGCCAGAACATCCATTTCTGAAGAAAAAAAAGCCCATTGTTAACTGATTGTTTAAGTCCCATCAGCCTCTAGTAATGAAAAACTCCATAGTCAACACAATCAAACTCGAGAACAATACAGCCCTTCTGAATGTGTCTTAGGACAGTAAAATGCAGCAGACAAAAGCCATTTCAAAGACTATAATTAATACCAACAGAAATGAAAACTACAATTTGTTTCCTGTCAAACTACTTTGAAGAAGCCTGTCTAAACAGACAGTCACACACATAATTAGGCCGACAAGCTGTAAACATCCACTTACACACACTCTCATAGATCAATTGGACTTTTATATTCCCTTCAAAAGAAGCCAAGATTGAAAACGTTGCTGAACATCAGTAAATCAGAGATATATTGTTTGTTGGTTATTGTTGAGAGAGTATTACCATGCAATAATAAGGTGCTGGTGTTTTTATTATTCTTAATGACGTACCACAGCGCTAAATTTATGAGAAGAAATATTGGTCCAGCATTAGATTTATATGAAACAGCATTCCACTTCTCTAGCGTGTTATCTTTACTGTAGCCACGCAGCATAGAAAATGAGAGGTCATTCATACGGTATCCCACAGGGCTGGTGCCCAGGCCCTTTCCATTTCCGACATGTCCTCGTCAATGCCACACTTCATAAAAGAATTATGGCGGACAGAGCTGGCAAAAGTGACAAATCAAGGCAAAAGCAGAGTAAACACAGTTTAGTTTGACTGATGCACCCCGCAAACTCATTCCTCCAACCGAATCGCCACTAATATGGTCGTAAGAGCAGATAGTCTACTCATCCATTTCCCCCCCACCCTGATCCCTCTCGAGACCTGGACTCCATTAGAGCACTGCCTGGGGCGCTGAGGAACAGAGCCTTTGCACGGACAACACTTCCAGCTTGGGGAGAGAGTCTAATGCTGCAGTGGAGAGAGCAAGAGAGAGATTCATACAAGGGTGGGAGGATGAACAAAGGGGAATGAAGATGTGTAAAATATTAAGCTAGAATGGCCAGGGAGAGGGAGAGACCGTATTCTCCATATCCAGAACAGAGAGGCTAAAATAAATGTTGCTCAGCTACTATAAAACAGGTGATCCAATAGGCATAATGCACACCAACCAGGATGTCAAAAAGCAAAAGACATGTCATACATATGAATCCCATTAAACGTAAATGTACCAGCTTCAATCACATACACAGTGCATTAGTTACACCAATACACCCATCAGGCAATTTAATATTTGATCATTTTCCAACCTTAATCAAACACGTCAGAACCAGATAATCAAGGTCTTCGGGATTATTTGAAAACGGCAGCCAGGTGTGTTGGAGCAGAGTTGGAACTGAAGTCTGCAGGAAGGTAGCCCTCCAGGAGCAGGGTTAGCTACCCCTGGTCTAAACCAGGGATTTCAAACCTAGAGGCTCCACGGCATTTTTTTTTTTGGACACACGCAGCTCAGGTCATGGATACTCTACTAATCAGCAGATGAGCTAATTCAGCTGGTTAAATAAGGGGGACATCCAAAACGTGCAGTGCGGAGGACGCTCAAGGGATAGTTTGAAAACCTCTTGTCTGAACTATACTATACAACTTTGTTGATTAACAAAAGTGGCAGTTCACCTTTGTGTCAGTACTTGTCAGTTGACCACTACTGTAGTAACAGAAACACAGATAAGCCCATGAATCAAAGCTCGTACATCATAAACAGCCAGGCCACTACCCAAGATTATAATCTCACCCTGGCTGGCAAGGGTTTGGATGCAAAGCACACTGGATTACTCTGGATTAATAGAGCACTCTTTGCATCTTTACATCACATCCAGGATTGCTAGCTTTTCAGGCATGATATAATGAAGTTAACCACATCCACATATACACACACAAAAAGTAACCATTGAAACCATAAAACCTCTGACCTAGATCTTATCACTGCCTGGTTTCACTGTCAAAATTCGTTTAACCACATCAAATATCATCCTCCTCTGCTCAACTTTAAAAAAAATGACCTTTTGGCTGCAGAGTTTTGCTTGTGCTAGAATCTTGTAATGGCAAGGTGAGCAGGGGATTTCTTATTGAAGCTAGATTGTGATCATGTCCAATGACAGCTTCCCTTAGTAGGGAGAAGAAAGAAATAAAGAAAGAATGTGTCCGAGTGTCAGAAAAGAAGGGTTGAAGAGAAAGGAAAACAACAAAACAGAGAAAAAATTGGAAAAAGTGTAGAGCAATGAGAAATAGTTGAGGTTAGCTGCTGTAACTCTTTTCTAACACCATGACTCTCACGATAAAGACTAAATATTTCTCATCAGGGAGCCGCGCGTGATGACAGCTATTAATTCCTCACATCAGCAGGCATGGTGGCAGGTTTGACAGCGATAGGGGCTCCCTCTTTTCAGCCACACAGACAGACACTGTAGTCCACGCCAACCTCCACAGTCCACAACACCTACTGTGCAGCCTTCGCAAAAACAGACGACCTTCATTTGAAAGTCCCTCATGGAGTCACTCTTCTAAATATGATTTTACTCTTGCCTTCTCTTCCTACATTTTGGGACAGTTGCCAACAGGCCAAAAAATTCTGGCAAGACCAAATCTGAACTTGAGGATGCTGTAGCAGGTGTTTAAGATGGGCAGTGTTGGTTGGGGACTGGTTCTTTTTGGGTATATTTGTGTGGCTTCCCTCACTTGAGAGGGAACACGAAACCTTTATCTAGTGCTCTCAAATGAAAATGAATCACTTCCAGTCACTTGTATTACTGCTGGCAATGTGAATGCCCCCTTAAGACCAGGAGTAATCAATCTGAAGAATCTCCAACCTTTATTAAACATACCTGAACCAGCTAATCAAGGTCTTCAGGATTACTAAAAACTTCCAGGTGTGTTAAAGCAGGTTGCAGCTGAAGTGTACAGAAAGGTGACCCTCCAGGAGCAGGATTTAATACCCCAAGACTAATAAAATATATACACTATACTGTATCCATTCAAACACTAAAATGTGTACTACAGACACACCCTCAGTACTCGCATAAACAGGCAGGTGCAAATGTACACAACGCTACCACACAAAGAGGCAATTGTAATTACACAATGCCTCCTTCCTCCAGGGCTGAACACTCCCTTCCCAGCTGCCAATCTATCCCACTAACAGCAGAGATTTACAGGCTAATTGGCTAGTTAATTGTGCTAAGGCACAGGTGTTGGGGGCTGGTGCTACAAAAAGAGGCAGCCAAGCCATGAAAGTCCTTATCACTCTCAAACCATGAACCAAAGACAGATACTTTGCTTGACTGAAACTAGTTTTGTTAAAAATCTAATGTTGCATAACTAGAGCCTAGATACAATCTCTGTCAAACCTGAATCCATGTTGTAGCACCCTGTTTCACACTTCTTGACTAATGAATTTCCACGACTTCTCCATGACCTTTCTAGTTGTTCGTGAGTACTGGATAAGGATTTTAAGAATCATTCCAATTGAGAGTGATTAGCTGAATCTGGTCTGATTCGTCAACCGGTTTGACTGATTAATTGAAATGTCTACAGAGATTCCATGACTTCAAATACTCTAAGAAATTAATTCCATGACTTTTCCAGGCCTTGAAAGTCCCTGATATTTTCCATAACCATGGGAACCCTGTTGGTTCATGTGTAATGATATATTGTATATGTGTTATGCAATATGTAAACACCATAACCTATGGGAGACCAGCACAGAAGGGTTACTCTATTTCAAACAGATGGTTCTTACACACACATACGCTACACTTATAATGTACCATCTGCTCTTGCAATGATAGTGAGTGTCAAAGTCTCTAATACACACACACACACACACACATATGCACTCACTCATTAACCAGTCTGGTCTCTTCAAATTAATCTATAACATAAAACACTTTCTTCTTTGATGTAGGCAAGAAATATGTTCTTGCACTGCTGGATTATGACACCAATTAAAACAAATGACAAGACCGCTGTGTGAGAGCTTCAAGTGTGAAATCCTACATTTCTATGGCTACATTCACAGCCAGTAGCTACATTTATATGGTCAGCTTTTGTTTCAATCGGAATGAATTAATTCTGATTGATGAATCATAGTGTTTACATGAACGCTAAATAAAGTGATCGGGACGATGTGCGCATTTATATGTCACAAGCTTTAAATTGGAATTGACTTTTTGGCATGCGCACAATGCATGCACTAATGCACAAGAATACAGTTTCCCGCTGTTTGCGCATACTGACCATTCTCCTACATTGCTTCTTTTCTTTGTTTTAAAGAGCAGACATAATATTAATCTATTTCGGTTCCTAATTAGGAAATGATGAGCACATGAAGCTTTGTGCCGTGCTGCTTAGATTAATAAAGCAGTAAAATGCCCCTTTCTGCGTCCCCAAAACAAGGTGTCTGTGGATGAGAGTCCGAAACAAGGATTGGTGGGATGTTGTCCTGCATGCTCCATTTCACAGACGATGAGTGGAAGAAGAATTTTAGAATGACACGACAGTCGTTTATCACACTTCATTCAAAAACTACAAGCTTGTTCCACACGCCATATGTCATTACAACATTTCTATGTCATTACACCATTGCAACATTTCTATATCATTGCACATGCACACAGTACTTTCCAGTTTCGGTTTTCAATCCGATCAAGTGTTTACATGTCCTCTCGATCGGATTAGAAAAGGTTTAAATCACCCCTTACAATCCAAATGATGTTTAATCGGATTAAGCCAATTAATTCCGATTGTCGTGGTTACATAGACATTTTTTTCTGACTGTGCTATTTGTCCCATAACAATCAGATTATTAGGGTCCATGTACACTCACCGGCCACTTTATTAGGTACCCCATGCTAGTAACGGGTTGGACCCCCTTTTGCCTTCAGAACTGCCTCAATTCTTCGTGGCATAGATTCAACAAGGTGCTGGAAGCATTCCTCAGGGAGTTTGGTCCATATTGACATGATGGCATCACACAGTTGCCGCAGATTTGTCGGCTGCACATCCATGATGCGAATCTCCCGTTCCACCACATCCCAAAGATGCTCTATTGGGTTGAGATCTGGTGACTGTGGAGGCCATTTTAGTACAGTGAACTCATTGTCATGTTCAAGAAACCAATTTGAAATGATTAGAGCTTTGTGACATGGTGGAAGTAGCCATCAGAGGATGGGTACATGGTGGCCATAAAGGGATGGACATGGTCAGAAACAATGCTCAGGTAGGCCGTGGCATTTAAACGATGCCCAATTGGCACTAAGGGGCCTAAAGTGTGCCAGGAAAACATCCCCCACACCATTACACCACCAGCCTGCACAGTGGTAACAAGGCATGATGGTGCCATGTTCTCATTCTGTTTACGCCAAATTCTGACTCTAACATCTGAATGTCTCAACAGAAATCGAGACTCATCAGACCAGGCAACATTTTTCCAGTCTTCAACTGTTCAATTTTGGTGAGCTCTTGCAAATTGTAGCCTCTTTTTCCTATTTGTAGTGGAGATGAGTGGTACCCGGTGGAGTCTTCTGCTGTTGTAGCCCATCCGCCTCAAGGTTGTGCGTGTTGTGGCTTCACAAATGCTTTGCTGCATACCTCGGTTGTAACGAGTGGTTATTTCAGTCACTGTTGCCCTTCTATCAGCTCGAACCAGTCTGGCCATTCTCCTCTGACCTCTGGCATCAACAAGGCATTTCCGCCCACAGAACTGCCGCTCACTGGATGTTTTTTCTTTTTCGGACCATTCTCTGTAAACCCTAGAGATGGTTGTGCGTGAAAATCCCAGTAGATTAGCAGTTTCTGAAATACTCAGACCAGCCCTTCTGGCACCAACAATCATGCCACGTTCAAAGTCACTCAAATCAACTTTCTTCCCCATACTGATGCTCGGTTTGAAATGCAGGAGATTGTCTTGACCATGTCTACATGCCTAAATGCACTGAGTTGCCGCCATGTGATTGGCTGCTTAGAAATTAAGTGTTAACGAGCAGTTGGACAGGTGTACCTAATAAAGTGGCCGGTGAGTGTAAATGCAGCTAGTGTTTGGGATTTACAACTGTATTTAATAACAGGTGTGACTCTTATATAACATTTTATAGGAACAGAATATAATCTGTATGAATGACTAACCAATGTCAAGCATCTCTTCTATTCTCACGATAGTCATGAATAATGCCTGTAACCTTGAAGACTGACTAAAGTTAATAAACATGGCGAATGGATCGTTTTATAACTAACCCACAGGTTTATATATTTATATATATATAGCAAACAGCAGCATTTGGGTCACGCACAGACCACAAAACTGAGCAGCTTTAGTAGACGACAGTAACTGGATCTAAAACCTTTGGATGACATACAGCTAATATTGCCATTTTGTGTGTGTGTGAGAAATATTTCTTAAATGATTACTGACAAAAAAAAAAACCAATTGTTTTCTTGTTATTCCCCGGACTGACAAGGCCCTGTTAAAGCACACTATCAACCACATTTTCAAGCTACAGTTTTAGTTTGTACTTCCTGTCAGTTGGCAGTTCTGCTGATAACCAGAGAGAGAGGAGCCTTAAATATTGTAATCTACATTTTAATGGCATTGCAATAAACCTATAAATTCCAATCCTGACACAACCAACGTGAACCAACAAGACAAAGTAAGAGAGAAAGGACTATACAGAAGAACAATACAATGATCTGACAGGGACTTAACTGGGTTTGGTAGCAACAGTGGTTAACTCATGGGGCATGTTCACTTAAAGAGCATTGTAAAATTCTCATATAAGCCCAGACATGCTGCTAGCACCTAAAACAGGAGATGATGGTGCACTTTCCCCTTCTGGTTAATTACACTGTGGAAAACATGGGGCGGAAGTTCCCCATGAGAATTAGAGGACAGAAAAAAATCATTAAATACTAACAAAACAAACTCAAGGCAGAGGATAAGACAAGAGTAAGTAGAAGGGAGCAAGAAGGAAACCAAATGCTAAGCGAACGAACACAAGCCATCTGACTCAGTCTCTAGAGAGTGAAAGCAAACTATGAAAACACCTGAACCTGCCATGGTGTCAATTAGAGATAATGACTTTTTACTTGTTGCCACAGTAACTAGCGCTTGCAGCAGTGGCGGATGGATGTGAAATTTTTCTTCTGCTTGTTTTGTTCAGAAAGGGCAACTCAAAAAAAGACCAAAACAATCAAATACTTTCAGTCTCTTTAAAGGATTAGTTCACTCTAAAATGAAAATTCAATTCTGTTCCATTCACATGTTGTTCCAAATTCCATACGACTGACTTTCCTTTGTGGAACAAAAAAGGAAAAATACTGAAGAATGTACTGGTCATTCTTTTACATCAATTACAGGCTCTGAGGGTTTCAAGCTCCAAAAGCTGATGTGCAACAAAGTCTTCTGAAGCTATATGTCAGCATTGTGTGAGGAACAGATTGAAAAGTAACAAGTAACAAGATATTTATCATCAGTATTGTGACGTACATCCAAGTGTAGCGGATAATAGAAATAAAAAGTAGGGTGGGGAGGGACTTGGTTCTCTGCATCAGTTGTTGAACGGATAGAGGTAGGTCTGAATGCGAGCTTGCAGTCGAAGAGAAGTTAAGCAGACTTAATGATTGGTGAAGTCCGGCATATGTCACCAGAAAGAAGTCTGTTGATTTATTGGAAGATTGGGTTATGCATTTTGATTACAAATTACAAGGTCAAAATAACGACTTAAAGGGTTAGTCCACCCAAAAATGAAAAATCTGTCATTAATAGTGTCAGTCTCTGACACTGTTCACGTGGTCCAATACTGAGGCGGCGTTCTGACGTAGAACCTGGAAGCGCTGCACTGTGATTACCATGTGAAGAGCATCAGAGGAAGAGAATAAATTGTTTAAATTGTTGAATAAAGTTGTTCAACGCTTCATAACATTCAGGTTGAACCACTAGTCACATGGACTATTTTAACGATGTCTTTACTTCCTTTCTGGCCCTTGAAAGTGGTAATAACATTTCAGTCTATTGAGGGGTCAGGAAGCTCTTGGATTTCATCAAAAATATCTTAATTTGTGTTCCGAAGAGGAACAAAGGTCTTACGGGTTTGGAACGACATGCGGGAGAATAATTAATGAAAGAATTTTCATTTATGGGTGAACTATCCCTTTAAGTTTCAGTCTGTTAATCAAAAACCTATTGTACGACTTCAGTAGATTTCAAAAATATTTTTTTGCATCCTTTCTGAAGCTTGAAAGCTTTGGTCCGAATTTATTATTTCATTGAAAAGAACGACCTGTACAGTGTTCAAAAGTTCTCCTTTTGTGTTACACAGAAGAAAGAAATTCACATGTTTGGAACATTCTTTTTTTTTCATTCATTTCTGTAATACATCACTTTCTGTTTTGCCAAAACCAGTTACCCAAGGAAACAGTTAATTGCCAAAAAAGACAGAGAGAGAGAGAGAGTGTATATGTGAGTGAGTGAGTTCACAAACAAGAGAGGGAATATGTGTGTGTTTTTCTTCCTTGGTCAGACTCGCCTCTGCTTTGGCAGTTGCAAAAACAGCCCTGAGGCAGCCAGAGGTTGGAGGGTTTTGTGCTTGCTCGTCCATTTTAAATGGGCATTCAGACGGGGAATGCCATTAGCCCCATCCTGCCTGCACTGACTCAGCCATGGGCGGCAGAAACCTCAGACTCCTCAGAACAGCAGATCAGCAGATGTCCAACCTTGCACTTAATGTGAAGGGCCTATCGGATATACCTGAAGAACCAAACGCCTATTTACACCAACAACACATTTAAATTTAGAGTGCCACTAGCAACACCAAACAACATGTGGCTATCTGTTAGCATTCCCAGGGATCTTAAGAGTAGTTCCTCTGAAATCCATCATTTTCACATTAAGTATCACAGAACTACTAAAATATTTACAGGCAATCACGAGCTGAAAATATAATTTAGCACTGACAAGTTGTTCGGTTTGGTTCTGATGACACTATGCAGATTTAGGGAACAGTTTCCTAAAAATGAAAAATGCAAATGGTAGATTTTAAGTTTCAAAAGGAAAAGTACCATAAACCAACCTAAAAATACTAAACTTTCCCCCCTTTAAACTGATAATCGTCTGATATAGTGAGCTGTTAAAAGTGTTAGCTGCTTGACACACAAGAATAAACCTCATTGGTTTTAATTGAAGATCAAATGTGTTTGCGTGACACGCAAAAAGAAAACCTCATTGGCTGTTTCAGGCCTAGGCCTAAATATACTTATGGGTTTGAATCGACATGTGGGTGAGTAAATGATCACAGCATTTTAATGTTTTGGTGAACTAGCCTATACCTTTAATCATTGAGTCAGTTGAATTAATTTTAAAAGATTTGACTCAAAAAAAAGTACGCATTCATGAATAGTTCATCGCAACTTGTTTTACAAAGGAGATCTAGGGTGGATGTCGAGATTTTCAGTAGGCTAAATGAGTGTCAAGTGCTGAAGTGTTTGCACGACCATAAGGTGTCAAAATCCACTAGAGTTCAATTTAAGACACTCTGCAAGAAACTGAAGCACCCCACGATCCCTCATCCAAGGTAGTGGACTATTACCATCCGATTCACTGCAGGTGGTGGGGACACGGCCACATGTCTCTAATGTTCTGTTCCAGTCCCAAACAGCATGAAAGCAGCAGAATAAACTATCTGTCCGCAAGAAAACCTCACACATTCACAGCACAGTGGTACCCTCTGCCAACAGTGCAGCCAAGCAGAAGAATAAACAGCAGCTTGAAGGGCTACGGAGGCTGAAAGTGTTAGCGCGGGCTCCGCTGGCCAGATTGTGAAGGGACCTCGGAGGCGTCTGACAGAGTAGTTCTACGAGGAGTCGTCAAACACACATGCATATGACTGTTCGAAAAAGGTAAATGACAACCTTTAGCTTGTGTTAATCTGATGCTCTCCCGTTTGAATTTCTTCGCTCTGCTTCAACATGCTCCTGATATCCTCCGCTTTCATCTCCACCCCCACACAATGTGCATTTTCACAACCTCATGACTGGCACAGCCTCTCACTGCCAACACTTTTTTCCCAGGCTCTCTCAGGCTCGAGCTTGACCACACCTCCCGCCACTTTACAACCAATCTTCATTCAACGAGCATTTGAGACATCTTTCCCACCCTCAGATGATCACTCACTACACCAGGGCTCCAGACTGCGACCACATGGTCACATTTGCAACCTTTTTTCTTGCCGGTACGCCTAAATTTTGTTAGAGGTCGCACTGGCGCAACTGATAGAGCGGTCATTTCTGTTGCATATGAAAAACATCAAAACTGCAAATTAAACGAAAGCGGAACAAAACCGCGTTTCTCATTTAAGCTGCGCAGCGCGGAGAGTTTATCAGCTCAGAGCAATAATAGACGGCACAGAGCGAGCTCAGAACAGGTTGGTCTCGATCACGCGACATGTTACTACACAGCGGCGAGAGATCCACTGAGAAAGCGTTTGTATTAATATCATCTCTGCAAGATCTAGTGAGAAGCATTCAAATTCAGTGCAGAATTCTCTGTTATAAACCATAGATTCTCTGCGCTGAAGTGGAAAAGAGAAACATTGTGCCATGAAGCTATAAAAGGCTTTTCAGTCTACAAATCACCAACATTCACCATTGGATTTAATGTAGTAACGCTAATTATAACAAAGCTATTGAATGTTTTTAAATGATTTATTCACACTTTTTTCCAGCACTTCAAATATCTAAATATTATCCAGTTTAAATGTTATGACCAAAAAAAGTCATTAAAAATTATATTTACATTTTTCCCTATAAAAATTAGGGTACTTGTTCCGGTTGCCGAGAAAAGTTAATTTGATCTGCATCTCAACTCAAGCTCAGTGCTTAACTGTCAAATGCGCATTTTTTTAATAAATAAACATGTAATAATATTAGTTACTGCCCTTATTAATGCAAACCAATAGTAATTGTATGATTAAAAATCATAGAACCATAAAGAAGCTTTATTTTTAAGAGTGTAGGCTGTAGTCCACTGTAGTAACAGAAGAACCGAATCAGATACAAGAATGTGGTCACTTTTGAAAATATTAGTGTTTGCTTATTACAAATGTTACAGTAATTTCATTGAAAAACAGACACCGCTTTCATCCAATACTGCTGTTAGATACCTGCAAAAACTTCAAGAACTGTTTACTTTATTTGCATCTTACTCTTCCCCTGTATTTTATTACAGACTGTTTACTTGTCTTGAATAATCACCTGAAAGCTTTACTTTAATTTAACTTTGTTGTATGGTTTATAAACTTTTTTGATCTATTACTTGTAATTTGTTTCTTTTCTCTTTTTTTACTACACACTGAAGGCTTCACGCAATTGATTTAATTTAATTTGTTGTATGATAAAAGTATTATCATACATAAAGTATATTTACATTTATATTATTCAACTTTTAAAATAGCTTTTTCTACTTGCCAACTTGATCTATTGCTTGTAATTTATTTCTTTGTTCTTTATTACTGACTGAAGGGTACAAGAAGTATGTTCAATAGTATACTAGTTTTGGCTGTGGCATTGAAACAGATTTAGAGAATTGAGAAAAATGTCTTCGGCATCGGGGCCATCAATTAAAATTTCAGTGTGAAGACAGCCCAACATTGTTGTTGGATATGTTAGATATGAATCTATTAATCTGGTTTCATTTGTTAACCAACAATACCCCGTCTTCCTCTCCCTCAGCCCGCCTAACATCTATTGATTCCCACATGTGATCTGTTGACTGATTCAGCTGAGTTTTTTCATCATGGAGATATATTTGAGTGCTATATAAGCATTTAACACAAGCTTTGACAAGAGGCAAAAGGGCGACTTGACAGGTCTTAGATTTTCCTGCGAGATAACGTAAATTACACTCAAGCTCTTGAGACTCAGGAAGGCAAGCTGACAAAAACGACCTTCAACTGGGTTAATTCATAATGCCCAGTACACCAGAGAGGAATGGAGTGGACTTGGATAAAAATCTACTCTCAGACGAGGGAGAAAAAAGTAAGGGCTGGAGAGAAAGGAATAAACGAATTAGGCCAGATAACCCACCGCTCTGACTGCACTTTGTGAGCAAACAATATGTCAGAAATGGGTAGAGAACAAGAGCAGCAGAGCCCTAAGTGCACTTTCATCCATTACTGCATCCAGCTGCACAAATGAGGAACTTTAGAGAAACGGCACAACAATAATGTGAAGGTTAAAGGAAATGGACAAAATATAGGCTTCCACAGAGAGGAATTTCTCAGAACCAAATCTCCAAATGTACAGTTCAATATTTTGAGTCAGAAATTGTTCTCAGCGGTTCGATCCATGAGTTTAAAATTAAGAAAAACCACTGAGTCAGGTTTTTAAAAGAGCATCCGATCAATAAGCTACACCGGAAGAATAAAAAAAAACACAAAAAGACTACAAGTAGTGAATGAATGACGTTTTCTCAGACCTGTGAAGTATGTATGAAGAAAAACTCTAACTATGATCAATGAGTGATTTTTTTATGAGGGATTTATAACTGACAATATTTCTCTCATGGCCAGGCACACTGTAAAAACTTCTTTTTTTTTTTTTTTTATATAACAAAAATTATTGGAGTGCATTTTACAAGAAAATACAAATTTAGTCTCTCTACTTCGCAATTTCAGTTTTACACACCGTTTTTTTTTGTAATTATTTGGGAAATTTACTAGCAATTCCTGAGTAAAAAAAAAAAAAAAAAAGATTTAAGTAAATCCTACATCATTTTTTTCCAGTGTATTTTACACATATTAATCAGACAAAAAGAAAACATTAGTAGTGCTTGGCTGCGCAAAATACGCAAAGTGTTTTGGGTGGGCTATGCAGTCGCTAAGGTCTTTACCATGGGTTAAATACAGTTATTCAATATTCTGGATTGTTTTATCGCCTGGTCACAAGTAACATCACACTTCTTTTCAACAAGTCGGTTGACTTGATGTATTAATAGCGCAATCTGTGTGGGACGAGTTACGCTACTATTAATACTTAATAACTGTCACCGTCCCGTGTACGGGACGCCTAACTTTACTTCCCTATATTACTATTAAATCCTAATCTAATTATGACAAACTATATATGGTTGGAAAGGTCTAAGACTCCTAAATAGATATTTTACTGCTGTTTTTTGCTACAAATTATGTAGGAAGAGAAACCGACGAATTTTTGACAAGAGTGCACCTCAAAAAAATCTGCATCATAACAGGAATTCTGACCTTTGTCACAAGAAGTTGACGCACACACCTTTAAAAATTGAAAACTTTGGTTTCATGCTAAAAGTTCATAATAAAACATATAATCTAGTACTTTTCAATAAAAAATTATAATATAATATTATCCTCTTAATTAAAAAGTATAATATATATTATCCTCTAAAATATAATATCTTTTTTTTATCGCCTTTGTTATTACATCACATATTTTAGTAGTTATCATAAATTAGGTATCATTTGAAAGCTTACAAACTCGTTTTGAAATTGAACGTTGCGTTACCATAGAAACGGTACTCTAAATTATTTTACCTCCCCTTTTGGGCATCATTATATTTCATAATTTATGTATCAAAACCTTTTCTAATCCTGACAAAACACATATTGTCAGAAAGGTCTAAGTCTCAAGATTCAAAATTTTGTGACAGAATTGATATTTGGACAGAAATGTATTAATTTGTTAAGGCAGAATGTATACAACTAAATTCAACGGAATGCATGTCACCCGGTGGCTATTTTTGGTACTACGCCTAAACAAAATTTCATGGGAACTTCCATTTTTGTGATATCAACTTCAAATTTGGAACACAACTTGGTTAGATATATGGCTTTGATTTTATAGTAATTTTAGAGTAAAAAATATTTTGTACAATATATTTTTTATAAAATAAAAAATATATAGTACAGTATATTTGATTTACTGTAAATTTAAACTTCCATAACCTTTTCATACTTTAATTTTTTGAAGTGTTTTCACGAATGAGTGTTTCCTTTAAAACAAGACAAAACTTAGGTCTATATTCCAAAGCATCCTTGAATTACAAACAATTTAAGTTTGAATAGTGCATTTTAACCCCCATTCTCAAAAAGGGGGGTGACAGCGAAGGGGTTAAGATTAAGGGCTTTGAGGAAATGAATGATGTCTGCATTTATAAAAGCACTACTAAATACGCAGCACTTGATGTTTAGACATCTCTTTGAACAAATGCCCATCTATCCCCTATGAGCTTGTCCAATTTATCCACTCAAACGCTCTATGAATATAGCAGCAGACTCAATCTTGATTAACAATTCTACTCCTCCACATACTCTGATAAGCTTCTTTTTGCTTCTCAAGCTAACTGTAATTACTCTATTCAACATCACTTTACTTAAAAACTCTGGTGGTCTGAAAAGACTGCACACTGACTCATGCCATAAAACTACAGTAAAGCGGAAGAAGGGTTTTCCATCACCCTGGCCTGTATAGCATTTCAGGGTACAAGCCAAGGACATTTTTACACAGGTTTTACAAATGCAATTAAATCATGAATGCCTCACCTATCATTTACAGCTCTGCTTGGTAGGTAAGACACTTTCTACTGAGGAATACAGTCAAAGGTTAAATTAAAGGAAACAGACCGAAAAGACAACCTTATGCTGCCTTTTAGGATAAATTGTTTGGCCAAAATAATACGCAATAGCATTACTGTACAGTACATATCCCAATAATGCATTATAATGAGCTCATATTAAAATTTTTAAAAAAGATGGAGGAAGATGTGAAAGACAGATTATAAATATATGCATAACTCATGTAAAATAAGCTGCCTTTTCTACTAAAATATTTGTGTCCTATGTATATTCATTGTTTTAAAAAATATATATTTACCATCTGCATTTTAATTAGCGTTCTGAGCTTAAGCTATTAGACAGTTTGCATTGTTAAACTTTCTCTATGCATTTTTAACATGAAGTAGGTCTAATTTTTATCATTTCATTGCACCATGTCTAGCTTTTTTTGAAGACAAGAACACATCACAAGTTTGGGATCAATAAGATTTCTTTTTTTTCTTTTTCTTTTGGACAAATTAATTTATTTTTTTTAGCCGGGATGCATTAAATTGATCAAAAGTAACACGATTTCCACAGAAATATGAAGCAGCACAACTGTTTTCAACATTGATAATAATAATAATAAACAATGTTTCTTGAGCAGCAAATCAGCATATTTAGAACGATTTCTGAAGGATCAAGTGACACTGAAGTAATGCTGAAAATTACCATCACAGGAATAAATTACATTTTAAAATATACACAATATTACTGTTCTTACTGTATTTTTGATCAACTAAATGAAGCCTTAATGAACACGAGACCATTCCTAGTCACAACGGTAGTGTATGTGAAGTTGTGAACACACCCTAAAAACGTGTCTGATCACGATAAGCTCAACCTAAAAACAGTCTGATTATACAGGACACCCTTAAGGCCGATTAGTCAACTAGGCCTAGTCGTTCATACAACTCACCGACTAGACAGTTTTGAAAATGGGAACTGAAACTTTAGTAGGCGGTATGCAGCGAGATGGCTAACTAGAAGGTGCCATGGTCCGGAATTTATACATCGCAATAAAAAAACGTGACTGCATATGTTCGTGACTGCAAAAAGAAGGCCTGTTATTTTTCTTTATGAATCAGTAAATCCACATTACAGATTCTGCTGCTGCTGTGCAAGCTTAATCTGACTCAGGTGACCCTATCGTGCCCCAAGAACACACCCTATTACTCAGCTAATTGTGTGAGACAGACAACAGCATCCGCCGAAATAGTCCTCTTAAACGCCCGCCAATGGTTTATCATTATCAGTGTTCTGCAGTGTTTGTGGTTTAGTGAAGCGGAACTAGAGGATTCAGTGAAGAGTCTCTCTGTTTGTAAGGCTAAAGCACAAGCATTGCTGTGTTCCTGAGAGATGTAAGGAATACCTCAGGGGCTTCTCCATTTTCACACAGCTGATCCTGTTCGACCGCTCAACTCAAATGTGCGTGTACATACCTGCTCCTATTTCGCCATCATGGTGGTTGTTGGCACATATCAATCTTAAACTACACGTGTAAACGGGTCCGACCTATATGGATTTTTTGAGAGCTATATATCAATAACAATATTATTGTGAAAACACAGCGTCTTCTGAAATCCTGAGTTAAATATTACCTTTCCAGGGTGAATTACACCAAAATCTATATTTCCAAGATATAAACTTTCAAAAACAAATTTTGTACAAATAACAACACATGCTGTTTGCCAAGGAAAGCATCACTGTTAAAATACTGTTGATGATCATACTTTTTTTTAAACCTGTGAGACTAAAGGCGCCTTGTCAAAACACCATTCAAACTGCTTGCTACAGATGCGAAAAACGCAGAAAATCGAACCCGATCCGATTTTTTTTTAGCCTGGCAAGCCCAAATAGAGGTCTCTGCAGACAGTAATAGGAGTTACCAGATCAGGGGGCGAGGCCATAAACAGAGGGGCGTTTTCAACCGCGTTACCTGATTTGCCCACGTCACAGTGTGGGTAGGTCTTAGGGGTGGGGTCGGGAGAAGGGCATCATTTTCATTGCATGATTTATAAACACCCACCAGTGTGAAAACACCCACAAATTTAGAAACACCCACTTTTGTTCCGCAGACACCTCCTACTCGGCAAGCCAGACCTACATCAAGATGTTAGGTCTGGGAACTCACAATTGGCATACCTCAATCCGAGGGGCGGGATAAACTGTTGTCTTTCAAATTCCCTCGGCACGCAATAGGATAGCGCTACAACCAACCAGAGCAACGAACGGCTGTGGATGAGTGAGTCCCATGCGTTTTCCCACCAGCGGAGCTAGTTGATATATTAAACTTTTGCTGTATCCGGTCGTCAAAACTCTGAACACATCTTCCTTTTTTAAGAATGACTTAAGTGACGTTCTCTTAACTCCAAATCATCCAGAGTCGCGGCCAAAGCCGATTCGAAAGACCGCTGTTCGCCAGCAGCATCTTCTTTGTTTTCAAGTACCTATGGAAATCACGCGGAACCGTCACAACTCTGTCGTCATTATGTTAAGCCCGCCCGCCGACTCTATACACGATGTGATTGGCCTGACCAGTTTTTGGTTTTTCCAGCTCAAAAGTCTATGGAGAGTTGCTAGACCACACTTTGCTGCAAAATAATTTTTGCTGCCGCTAGGGTGCGTCTAGATTTCTAGGCTAATTTTTTTTATGACGGACGAAAGTTTCGGACTCCGTGTGCAAGGGCCTTAAGTATAAAACGTAGAAACATAAATGATCACTAAATGCAAGCTGTTTGTTGATGACAGATTTGCTTTTAAGTGATCAGACTTTTGTCTGTCAGACAAACAATAAAATAAAATAAAGAAATTAAAAATTATTAAATAAAATAAACATATGTTGGCGACGATAGCCTTGTGGTATCCTCGAAAACCTTTTATTCCCTGATCCCGTCTCTCTCTCTCTAAAAGGCAAAACCTAAGAAAATAAATCTTTAAAAACATTTTTTTTTAAACAAAATGCTGCTCAAAAGTTTTTAAAGTCTCTTATTCTCACCAAGGCTGCATTTATTTGATCAAAAATACACAAAAAAGTGATATTGTGAAATACCATTACAATTTGAAATGTTTTTTTATTTCCTCAAAGTGATGTCAAAGCTGGATTTTCAGCATCATTACTCCAGTCTTCCTCTTCAGTGTCACGTGATCTTTCAGAAATCATTCTAATATGTTGATTACTCATGAAACATTTCTTATTATTATCAATGTTGAAAACAGTCGTCCTGCTTAATATTTTTGTGGAAACGGTGATTCTTTGATGAAGCGAAAGTTCAAAAGAACAGCATTTATTTTAAATGGAAATGAAACATTATTCAGTTAACATTACTAGTTTTCTTATCAATTGAATGCACCTTTGCGGAATAAAAGTTTTTTTATTTTTAAGTAGGCCTACTGACCTCAAACTTTTGAACTCTGAACTTTTGCACTGTATATTTATTTATACACACATAAAAAAACAAAAAAATAATTTTTCGATTAAAACTAACGAGAGAGTGAAACATTTCTAAGGCGTACCACAGTTCATGCTGTGTGCGAATGACCATAATCATAAGATGACAGAATGGAGATTCGGCTGATCACGTCCTCAGACTCAGAAATTATTTGTTTCTATAGCAACGCTCATAACACCAAACAGATCCATCTGCAGCTTTGTTGTTGTCACAGCAAAACACTTAATCTTTACATTAAAAAGCCTTCTATACTTCAGCAAAATCTTGCAACAGCAAAATTATTTATTGACCCACTTTCTTCTCCATAAAATAAAATAAGCATTCAGCAAGTACTTGCGTTAACATGCAAACCTCACATATTGCAAACGAGACAAGACTCAAAACAATTACAGATTCATAACCTCATCCAAAGATAATCACAAAAATCACCTAGTGAAGCGCGCCGAACAATACAGGCAGACAATGTGTTTCATGCTTTATGAACAACTGAGCCCTCACATCTCAATGTTGTGTGAAGTAAGAAAAGGGAGGGAAGTGGAGGAAGGAAAAACTTTCACAGGCAAATGAACCTTACGTCTTATCTGATCGAGCGAAATGTGGCTAGAGGTGGAGGACGGAATGATTGCTCTGTCTAAACGGTCTTGCCCAGGCATAAATAAACAAATACGTGCGGAGGAAAACACAAACACACACACACACACACACGGCGTTCTGGGCGTCTGTTTTGTGTGAAGTGCGGGCGCTACACGCCGAGCACAAAAGAACTCAAACCTGACTGCAGTGACAACACAGCCGCGGCATTTATCAGCCATGGCATGTCTGCCTGACAGCACCTCCCTCCTCACACACAGACATTAATGCTTTTCTATCCGGCTGAGTGTGTGTGCGCGCGAGAGAGAGAGAGAGGAAGTGAGCGGAGCGGACACTGAATATATATTCATTTGCATGCAGGCACATGAACGAAGTGTCTCTGGTGAGGAAGATAAGGGCTTCTTTCTTTCAACTATGTGTATGTGAGTGACAGAAAAAGAGACAGAATGAGAGAAGAGAGATGCGTTTCGGGCATAGCAAAGGACGCGTCGCTGTAGGCAATCATTGGACGTGTGTGTGTGTGTGCGCGCGCGCGCGCGTCAGGAGCTAGGATGCACAAAGCAGTTCTGCGACTGACGCGGACAAAAGCTAAGCAGCATAAATATCAAAGCTGTGCTCTGCGGCTAAGTGACCAAAGCGAATGCAAGACATACATTTTCTTGCAGCCGTTCACAAATTGCGCTCAAAGAAATCAAAATTGTAGTTCTGTGACATTCAGTCATTGTCTGATAGTTTGAAAACATCCATGCTATATAGGTATACATCTAAAAGTTGACAAAATTAGCATTAAGCAACTAAACGCTTCAGTAAACAGTTTTTTTCTTTCTTTCAGGAAAACACCAACAATATTAAAGACTCATTCTGCACTGCACAAATATTTGTCCAATCAAATGCTCTAGATTGAAAAAGTCCCTCCTGGTAATTCCTGACTAGTATGTAACAAATTATAAAGCTGTGATGCATTATGGCAAGATCCTATCTCACTTCCTCAATGCCTGCTAAAAAAAAACATAGCACACTATTGTGATATCTTTCCCTGGCAAATCAAAAGAGCTTTTCTTAACCTGTTTCCACTATGTTAAAGCTTCAGTCCGTAACTTTTTTAAGTTAAAAATAATCCAAAATAATTATATTAAAAAAAACTTATTGTGCCAGTGGTCAAAACTATCTGCTTGCCATAGCTAGATTCAAAACGGTAAGCTTGTAATAATGATTTTAATTCCAGTGGTACTGGTGGGTTTCCGCGGGAAATTCGAGCATGTCTTTGCGTCATGACGTCACACCTGTACACATAAAGAAGGAGTTTCGGCTAGCCGGCTATACTGCGCGTGACGAGATGTTTAGATGTATAGGCTTTTCTCGCAGCACTTTACATGATTAAACTTATGGCATCCAGAAAGATCCAAACAACAATCATCAGTGTCAACTGGAGATTCAGCAGTTATAAAACCCAAAAGACTTCGTACTTCGGATTTAAGGTGGCTAGAGAAAGAGAAAGAAACCGTCTCATGCGAACACAAGGATTTAAACATCGGCGGGGCTTTTGAAAAGTGCGTGAACTCCGTGTTTTGAAGGGGTTCAAAACGGAAGAAGAGACGGCTTTTTTCTGCTGAACAAGTAAGACATTTCAATAGTTCAATCGTGTAACAGTACGTTTTCTTAATTCACACAGTTATGGAGTTTCCTTTGTTGTGCCTTTCTCGTTTTGCTATTATGGAGAATATGAATTCTGAACTACACAGGTAACCATAAAACACATTAAATTTAACATTAGTCACGCAATGCTGATGTTGTTAACATGAACAGTTTGAGAACAAAGTAGGCTATAATTTGCACGGTTGCTGTTGATCGCGTTGATTAAATCTAACGAAGCTTATCATGTCGAATGCTTTTTCCCCCTTAGTTGGTCAGAACAAAAATGGATTTTACTTACTTGTTCAGAAGACATTTTCTTATGAAAATTCTTATGTTGGTCAAACTTTCAAAAAGTGAATCTGTGATTCTGTATGACAGTATCCACACAGCGCGGTGACTGACAGCAGCACTCGCCTCAAAGCACTGTGTTCATCCGCGCTGTTTCATGCCGATTTACAACCCACGTAAAGATGATAATTCCGCGAATCACTGCAGTTACAGATTTCGAACAGAGAGATGGCGACAAAGAGGACAAGCTACAGACTGCAGCTTTAAGCTAGTAGGCAGAGCTGTTAGCTTGTTAGCTGAAGGCTAATTGACAACACTAAGAAAGAGAAATGTTTAATTTGAACATTTTAATATTATAATGTAATATGTAATTTAAAAAGCTTGTTCTAGCTAATCAAAAGTGCTTTGCTTAACCAAATACCACTATGCTAAACAGGCTGTAAGCTTGCCGACCGAAGCCCAATTGAAAATACAAAAGGCAAATATTTAAATTGACCGTTAGGCTTTGGTAATATGATGTGATAATTAATTTTCTAGCTAATCAAAAGAGCTTTTTAGAAACTGGTAACACTATGTTATGTTAGTAGTCTAAGCTGTTAGCCTGCTAATCAAAAGGCCAACTGAAAACAAAAAGGGAAACGCATAATAAGACCATTTAGCTCTGTTAATATAATGTGATGTTTTCTAGATAGTCAAATGAGCTTTCCTGAAGCAGTTAATGCTATGATAAGCTAGTAGACTAGTAGTAAACGGAACCATTTTAGCATTTGGTTATGAAATATTTTTTGTCATTTAAAAAAATCTTGTTCTACTTAATAAAAAGAGCTTTTCTAAACCAGTTAACGTTATGCTAGTCCGCTTAATACAAGGCAAATGTTTCATTTGACCATTTTAGCTTTGGTAATAAAGTTGTGCACATAACTAAAGGCTATTAGCAATTTAAAACAAAAAAACTACCCCGCTTCTAATTTCAACAGGAAATGAACTGCACAGAAAACTGCAAAAGAGACCTCAAGGGATCCTTAAGGAACTGCGCTAATGCATTATGCTTGTCTTTTACTGTCATCCATAATCAAAATAGGGTACGATTTCTCCTGCCAAGTCTGCTGCTAGAGCCAACAGCTATTGAGAGTAGTAGGGACAAAACGGCAATTCATCGTATCGTTCTCAGCAACGATGAACGGCAGCACCATTCAATTTCTGGGACAGAGCTGGAGATCTAGGGAGGATAGAGGAGGAGTACAGACTGAGACGCCGCGCTGATCTTGGCTCGGTTCAGGGAAGGTTCTGTGGGGCAAAAACAATCTAGACACGGTAAGTACAGCTTAGCAGAGCTAGCGGGATTTGTAGTGGTCTTTAAGTGAGTCTGGGCGAGGGACAGTAATCCAGGGGATGATGGGATACGTTAAGGGAGAATTGAAGAAGAGGTAGAGGAGCTAGCAGTACCTCTGGGCCAAGGGAAACTCAAAAACGAGTAATTTAATTTGCACACTTTTAGGCCAACAAAACTTTGGTAGATCTGTCCCATTCTGATACAGTGTCTGAACGTTGGTCATCCAACGTTCATCGTCCAGGTACAGAAATGCTCATTTTGGAGGTAAAATTTTGGATTTATACCTTGTAAAATGGATTAAATGGTAAACATTGGTAACTTGAAGCCCAATTAAATGAACACACAGGGAAACGATGCGTTCTAAAAGTTCGTCGTCTCTACACCTTGTGCTCACATCTTTTGTAGCATCTCAGGAGTGACACAGCATTTTTAAAGTGCAGCGTCTCTTCCTTGCACTTTTTCCATTTCTCTGCCCTGCATCTCATGCTGATGCATTCCACTGCACTGCATTCCCATAGTTTTCAATGCAAGCATGCTCTAGATGGACATGTGACATGTTGACCATTGTGCTTGTCTCGTTTCTTCTGTAGCGTCTCAGGAGTGACACAGCGTTCTAAAAGCGATTTCTTGAATTTCTCGATTTCTTGGCCTAAAAGTGTGCAAATTAAATTACTCGTTTTTGAGTTTCCCTTGGCCCAGAGGCACTGCTAGCTCCTCTACCTCTTATTAAAAAAAAAAAATCAATTTCACTGCCCTGCGTCTTGCGTCGTTGCATTATATTGCACCGCTTTTGGATTGTTTTTATATGTAAGCATGCTCTAGATCAGGGGTGCCCAACAATCCTGATCCTGGAGACCTACCTTCCTGCTCCAACCCTGATCAAACACAACTGAACCAGCTAATTCGCCTTTGGCTAAGCCACACCCTAGAATGTAGATTGACCAATCACAGCGTAGCCAAGAACGAGCTCCCACAGAGGTCCGACACTTTTTCACAGCGCTCCATTGACTTTAACACAGGCGTCTCATATTTTTGGTCTCGGCAGGCTATTACCGTCGTAGTTTTATCTAAAATATGGTTAAACGTTGTGTCTGGGGCATTTGTAACACAGATACGCGTTTCCCAGAGAGGTTGGAGGGGGGTGTCTGTTTTTTTCCCTTCCCAAACCGAAGTGTCGTCTAGCACACGCTGCTAATAAATACAACGTTATACTCGCGTAGTCCGTTTGCTTTGTAATAACGATTATAGAAGTGAATAGAGACCTACCCAGCTTTGCATGAACAGTGTTGCTCCTTGATATTGTTAGTCCCAGCCTCCGTCTCGATTAGTAGGATATCTGCGGTGGTTCATTTTTTGACTCTGATGCTTTGGCCTCTATTTGGATGCCTTGTTGTTCCTTGCGTTTCACCTGTATGTCGTGAATATAGCCTTCGAACGTATATTGCAGCCCCTTTTGCCTACTTCTATCGGACACTTTATTTGCCTACTTCTATCGGACACTTTACACTTTATAAAAGTTTGATAAAATTTCAGCAGGAAGAGCTGTCACAGCATAAGCCATGTTGATACCAGGGCCCAGATGAAGTTTGTTTGTCGGACATAGCAACAGTAACTAAGGGGGGCGGGGCTTAGCCAAAGGCAAATTAAGATCTACAGGAGCACTTGGCAACCTTAGCCATTTCTTCACTCATTTTCACTTTTGTTGTCGCATGTTTTCTCATCGAGCTCCCCCTACAGCTGTGCGGCGTATATTTCACAATACTTGTAAAAAAAACTCACTTGCGGCACCCTCTTCCCGCTTTCTACCGCTGCTCATGTGCATTTGTTATTATCGGAGCCGGCCAACTTTATCGTGTGGAGCTATGTCTACCGAGGTGGGTAATACATCATACACAGTATCATAGAATTATGTAGAATTGCCATAAAGCAGTTCGTGTTTCTCGCTCGTTCTCGCTTCTCACGAGACTTCCTATTTCCAACTTACCGGGACGTTAGTCCCCATGTTGCACTTGCAAGGTTGGTTTTCCGCCTGGGAATGCTGGGGGGAGCGGGGAAAGTCACCATTCTCTCCAGAACAGGTTATTTAACCATCCCAAATGATTTCTAAACGGTTTTATTAAGTTGAAATAGTTGCCAAGTTCCCCTTTAAAGACAGGTGTGTTGGATCAGGATTGGATTTGAACTGCACATAGATATGTCTCCAGGAACAAAATTGGACACCCCTGCCCTATATGGTCGTGTTTGACCATTGCACTTGTCTTTTGCATTTATTTGGTCTCAAGCATGACACGCGTTCTAAAAACCCAGCTGAGATGAAAGTGCACTAGCTAGCATGTGAGCTGCAGTGTTGCACAAAGTTTGCTCTGAGAATATTTGATCGAATTGGTCAAGGCCAACCCACACACACACATGCGGGTAGATCCAGCTAATACATATTAACCTGAGCCGGCGGTCAGGGCGACAAGTAAACATGTTGTAATTCTGATTAAACAGGGCATTCAGGGTCATGAACACCGCTGAGAGATGACAGGACTCTAATCGCAATAGAACATTTTTTGATATTAATATTTCAAAAACTGCACTGTAAACACACACAGTATGACTCCTCCGGCATAATCAGACTGTAACGTTTGAGGAATTCTTTATGAGAAAAAAACATAAAACCATTTTTTTAGAAACACAATTTTATTTTGATTTTGAACCGTGGTGCTCTGTTTCTGGATGATACGGTTTTGACGTTTGGAAATTCAGCTCATTCCTCAAGCTCTGTGAGACAAGACAAGAGGTCACTTTCTCCAAGCTCTCTTTGAACCACGACTCTTCCCAAGCCCGCAGTCCATTCGCGGCCAAAAAAAACAGCCCTGAGCACTCTGGAGTCTAATCAACAACTTCCACCCAGCCATCACACTTCCAGACTCCCTGTAGTAAAACAGGCACAAAGAAACTTTGGGTAGGAAAGAGAAGAAACAGGTTGAAGAGACAGACAGGCTTGCAAACAAAAGCTTCAGGTGAGAAAGAGCACAACAGAAAGCAGACAGACCGTTAAAGAGAGCGAAGCTGGTGATTTGAGGTTTCAGGAAAAGGAAGGAAGTAGCGGGGGAGAGAGGAGCCATTAACATTAAGAGCTCATTTTACCTTTAGCAAACACTTTGCCCGAGCACGACCCTGATGTAACAACCAAACGGATGGCTGCAATTAACCAAGGCCACTTACGTTCTGAATTAAGGCATCATCTAACCTACAGCGGCCTATCGATTAAACGGCCTGCCTCACTGAACCACCCGGGGTTGCAATAACACAAGAACTTTGAGCATCACTGATCGCGTAGACCATTTCTTTGTCTGTTGCTTCTACTAAATTAGCCTGTGAAACTTGAGGGAGATGAACTTGATAACAGAGGAGTTGTAAGATAATTAAACAACGCAGTGCAGGGATTAACATGGCACAGCGTAATTGTGGTGCATGTAATTATCCATTACTTCGAAAAGCAAAGCAGTGTGTAATGACGCATCATGAATATTTTTATGACTATGCCTGTTTTATCATCCAATCAGACAAAAGTTTTGTGGGTCATGGTAAATAAGAGTGTCTACGATAAAGAAAAATAAATATCTTAATCTTGTAAAAGTGGCAATTTATTACTTTTACACTATTTTCAAGAAATGTTTATATAATAATAAAAATGTCAAGTGGTGTAACCAAGAAAAGAAAAAAAGTTGAATTTACCTTGAATACATGTTAGTGTACACAACTTCATTTAGAAGGATAGTGAGCCCAAAAATTAAAATTCTGTCATCACTCACTCGCCCTTGTGTCATTCTAAAACTATAAGAATTTTGGGTAACACTTTATTTTAGTGTCCTTGTTACACATTTCATAGTTACTATAGTAATTACTAAAAATGGTCTATAATTACTTGCAACTAGTCAGATTATCTGATATTTTAAGAGATTTACCGAGTCATCATGAGCCCAGTCTATAATATATATAATTTCCTTTTTTATGTTTTTTTTCTTCGGTTGTACCACATGACTTTGATTTAGCGGAGAAAGTATTTTAAATATTAATAAGAATTTAAAAATAAATCTTGATTATAAAATCTAAAAAGTTGTTTTACCCTGACATTTGATATCAGGGTAAAACAACTTTTGTGGTATCATTTTTTTTTTATATATCACCAAAAATATCGCAAATTGAATTTTAATTGAGAAATTAAAAACATGGTCATCATATTAAAAACCATAAGTATGAGCAATAGCAGTAGTGACACTTGCCTTAGCAAGCACATCTAAATACGGGTGTTTGCAAAAGGCGTGAGCCAATAAAGAATCTGGATTCACACTATAACACTTTCTAAGTGATCTGGAGAGTATTTGATAGGCCTGGTATATGTCATTACATGAGACTGAGCATTCCAGAAGCACAAAAATCACCCTGGGGTCTCAGGGGTGGAACATCTACACATATACACACACCCCACTGCTCAGTGAGCGAGCACATAGTCTAGGGTTATGCACATACAAGGGCACTGGGATGGCTCCAGGCTGCAGGAACTGAGGAATGTGGGTAAAATTCAGGGGGGATGGGTCAACTGCAGCTAACTGGAGCAATAGTGTGTCAGCGAAAGAGGAAAATAGAGAGGGAGAGATACGAACAGGGAAAGTAGGAATAAAAAGCACAATAGGAAACCAAGAAGGGAATCTGGTGAAACAGATACTGGCTGCAGTTCACGCAGGGGTCGTTGAGAAAAACATCTATTCGCTGTGATCAGCAACTTAAAGGTGGTGTGAAAGTTTCCACGGATTAACAGATAGGCTACTTGTTTATCAGTAATTCAGGAATTTAGAAATGTTTATTAGCAGTTTATTCAGTAAAAGACGAAGCTCTTGAAGCACTTACAGAACACTTGCTGCAGGGAAAAACTTTCCAGCTAGAAAATTGCGTCTAGAAATTGACTGATATTGCTTTAGGACCAATGCCGATACTGACGATTATGTTTCCAATGAACAATGCGGAGAACTTTTTATTGTTGTTGTTGCTTTCTGACAAGTTTGGGGTCAGTAAGATTTTCTTTTTAGAAGTCTATACTTTTATTAAGCAATGTATGTTTATGTATATAATTTATTATTATTATTAATTTTAATGCCATGTCAGTCCTAAAAGGGCCTTATGTTTTTTTTTTTATGTAGAAAACAGTGCTTTCAAGTTTAGTGACCCAAAAAAACTGAAAATTTAACAGAAGAAAAACATTTTTTTTTTAAATAAGATGATGCTTGTAAGTAAATATGAAATTAAAATTAAAAAAATAAAACAAAATATCAATTGAAGAAATTTCAAATAAAAACTTAAGAATGCTATTGTTTACTGTTTCATTTTATTTAAATGTTTCATTTACAAATTCATTCTAATCTTTATTTTAAGATACTTCACTGGCGCATTTCTTAAGACAAATATAAATTAAAATGGAAGTTTTTTTTAGACGTTGCAGTCCTTCTGCAGGTCCAACACTCTCAGCTGATTTTCCAAATGCCAGTAACTAGCAATGAAGTGCATTTTAAGGGTTAAAATTTGTCTTCTCACACACAAATTGTTAATATGCATGCAAAGCCCTGGTGAAGTGTCTGGGAAAACATGGCCCTCTGCCCTGCCATTGCCAAACAGTCCCGCACTGTGAGAGCTAGCGCATCACTAATGCCTTCCAAAACGAGGAGAAATCACAGACCTCCTACACTCCACTCTGAAACAAAGCTCATACCTCCTAATTGTCTGCACTTCACCCACATGCTCCGTTCATTCTGCACATCCTCTCCATCGGCCAGACACTCTCAAAGACTGTCCATCTATCGCTTCCATCATCATCCAATTCCACGCAGGGAAATAGTGGGATGTGATTTGGGCGCTTAACTTCATTACGCCTCAGTCTGGGGCCCGTAGATTATGACTAATTAATCAGCTTACAGTGGCTTAAACACCACTACACAGAAAGGATGAGCCTTATCTGTCAACACGCTAAAAAGATTTCACTCCCGTAATCTTTTCTTCCCTTACCGCGCACGACACAAATTCCTCCTCTCCGCATCCTTTGTTGCACAAAGATTAGCTTGACACACGCAACACAACCAGCTGGAATGGACGCCGCAACTTGGCTGAACGCTTGTGCCTCCGAGGCGGAGATGTGAGCCGCATTGTGTGCCGGAGGTTCTCCTCTATGCTATGATATGCTGTGTTAAGAAAGAAAGAGAACAAGGAATCAAGCCGCTTGGCTGAGAGACTAGTGGGGACCTAAGAAATCGGTTTTTGTTTTTTTCATGTTTCCCATTTGAATTTGTCTGGATTCCATTTTACCATTTAATTGAATCTAATCAATAACAGTTATTAAATTTAACAAATAAGATACATTTATCCACCAAATTCCATTTTATAGTTTACCAATTTCAGCAGTAATATTTCCTCTGGAAAAAATAAATAATGTTTTAAAAAGCTGTATTATTATTACTTTGAAAAGCATATTCTACTGTACAATAGTAATATATTTCAAGTTAAAGGGTTTGTTCACCCAAAAATGAAAATTCTGCCATGTACTCGCCCTCATGTCATTTCAAACCCTTAAGTCTTTTGTTCATCTTCAAAACACCAATTAAGATCTTTTTGATGAAATTTTAGAGATTTCTGTCCCTCCATTGACAGCTACGCAACTACCAACTACTTTGACGCTTCAAAAAGTCCACTTTATACTCAATACAAAAATCGTTTTACTCTGTTCTATTTGTACACTGAATATGGGTTGGAGCTCTTAAATTTAAACTCTCAAAAAGCACCAGATTGATATGATGATAGTTTTATCAAATTAAATAATGAAATGCTGGTGAAGTGACTCAGCCTTACACAGTAATACCATTTGTATGACTGGATTCCACAAATACGTCTGTGTTTTCTGCATTGCGGAAATCATAGAGCCCTGGAGTACGTGAGCCGCACAGCCATTTCAGTATTGAATGAAGTTAACGTATCAAAGACGTCACAGAGCACTAATGGCAACGCTAGACTGAGGTGGTATTTACACACAACAACAGGTGAATTCAAAAGACCCAAGGCAGAGTAGGTCTGTAATTAGAGCAATTAAATGGGAGGCAGTAAAAGGTGCACCTTGCGACAGCAGAGGCGGGAAAGCACGGGGCGTCTCTTGCGCCAGTTGTCGTAGTTTAACCCAGACTCATAAGCATGGCATTTTTGTGCCTCGGCTGATGTTCATTGACAGTGCTTCGTCATCGGTTTGGAGCCCGTTTGCAGCGCTAGGTGAGATTCCTCGCTCTGAGGCGGGGCAAGGCGAGGCGAGGCATGCAGAGACCCCCCCAAATGCAAAACCCATAGTGTTTCACAGTTGGACGATAACTGTTGACATCACCCAGCCCTGCTGAAACCAGGAGTAGCTGCTTCCTGTAAACCGGTCTGTCCGGTTCATCCACAAAAAATTTGAAAGACTTCCTATACTCAGTATTCTCTCTGTTTTCCCCCATTTAATCTGATGGGGAGTCACAGTGTGAACTAAAATAAGCTAAAAACATTTTCAAGTCAACGCCATACAAGAGTGCCCATGATAAAGAAAAGGAAAAATGTTCAACTTTATTTTAAATCTTTAGTTCTTAAAAATGTTCATGTTGGTTTTAATAGGGTTTTTAAAGACAATTTCAAGAAAATTTAAAATTGAATGGCTCATAAAATGTCATGTGGTGAAAACATTTATATACAAAATACACACGAAAAACATGTTTGTAATTTTTACAGAAAACCTGTATAATTATTAGAGTCACTGCGTGAAAAACCACATATGATTATATTTTATCTGAATAACTGGGTTTCTTATTTTTGTAATCAGTAATGTATATTAGACTGTTTTTTCGCACATTTTCTGTTATTTAGCTCATGTTTATTGCATTATTTGCATTATGTTTTGTTTTTGTGTGTATGACTGCACCGTCTGCGTCTATATACGAGTATTGCCCATAACAATGGACAAATGTCCAATATTAAAATCACCTGATTTTTTAAAAAGACAGTTAACCTTGACACCTGGTTCCTTTCTATGATGTCTATATTCCATATTGGTCACACCACATGACTTTAGAAGACAAATATTTCTCAAATATTAATAATTATTATTAACGTCGCAGCTTTCAGTGGCCAAAGACCACCCAAGAGGATGTCTGACTGACATGTAAAACAACCATCCCATGTTTAGGGGCCTGAAAATGTAGATTCGATGTCCCTACGATAACAGACCGCCGTCCAGCTAATCAATTATTCATTTAAGAACGTTGTGCATGTTTACCGCAACAATGGCGCCGCGAACTTCACATACTTCACATCCAGCGTTTAGTTGATACTGATAAGCACACATTGTCACAGTTTAAAGCACGATGGCTTTCTTCTTTAATTAGGGGGTTTGACGTAACAAAGACTTGTTTCCAGGTGGACCGTTTAAGAACGCGACACCCGTCTCCCGGAAATCCTGTAGAATTCAACTAATAAGATCACGACTTAGAAAATCTCAAAGTGTTTCCCATTTTGTGCATCAGATGTTCATCCAACGTTGTGAGAGCACACCTGAGGCTGAAACTAACACCACCCTGACATTTTCACTTTTTTTCATTAATTCATTCATTTAAAAAAAGTAGCTTAATTTTATTGACTCCCTCAACAAATCACAAGACACCAGATACTGAGCAAACAAGTGTTTGAGATGATGGACGAGTAGGAATAGATTGAGGAAGGGAGGGGAGAAGAGAAAGCAAACAGGATCTGTAATAATTTGCAAGTATTCATGCATCAGGGCTTATGCCAATTTGTCAGATCACTGGATGGACGCTGAGCACAGTTCATCAACCTCGCCCTATGCCAATGAAGACACAGCTCCCAGCGCCAAGCAAGACTCGCACACTCCGCCAGGCCTTTAGTCAACCTGTTCAAAAAAGCAGCACATCTGCAAAACACAGCACTGACGACACGAGAACCAAACAGAAGGAGAGAGAGAGCATCAGATAAGAGGGGATTTATCCTACCCTGCAACAGTAATTTACCAAACCGATTCTCCTGAAGCCCATCAGTCCAGATCTGTGCGAGATTAGACAGTGCCCGGCTTTCACACGGCCAATCGCAGGCCGCCTCTCTGCTACCTCTTCTATTCAAACTCGAAAAAAACCTGATGAGATTAAACTGAACACCATTATTCTCGCGTTTCCCTCCAGGAAAGCACCAGACTGTTGAGTGTGTGATCTGAAGATCTGCCGTTTGTAATCGCTTGCGCTCGCACCTCTTCCTCTTTTGATCCCGTTTACGTTCGTTGCTTTGTTTGGTTTCCTTGTTCCACCCTGCAGGTAGTCAAGTACCCATAATGCCCGTCAAAACTGTCTCCACAATCCTCTCTGCGTGCAGGATTTCTGTCTCGCTGCATACATGAGATTACCTCTCTTTTTTTCCCCCAGTCAATGTCAAATTCTTCCTGGGGCAGAGAGTCGCTCATTGACAAACAGATCTGGACATGTCGTTTCTAACAAAAAAAAAACAACCAGAAACCAGGCCTTTGGATATATTCTCCAATAAGTGAAGTAAATGTGAGTGGCGCTTGCACACGCAGCTCAGTGCCATGATGCTACAGTGTTATGTGATCAATAGCGTGTTGCTAAATTGCTAGCTGGTAGTGTTAGGCGATAGCATTGCTGCAAAATTTGAAGCTAGTAGTTTATTACATTAATAAATAGCAAGATGTTAGCTCTGCTAGTTTTTAAAATATGTAGTTTTTCAGGTTTTTACTGATTAAAGTCGCGATGTAACAAGTACCAACAGATCCATATTTTAATGGACATCTGAGTAAACGGATTATTGAAAAAAAGGGGGTTCTATTCACTGGCTGTTGATTGGATGGAAGAAAATCTAAATAAGTAGAGATAAATAAGAAAGAGGCAGAGATTAATCAGACTCTCAATAAGTTAGTGATTACGTCTGAATCATCAAACAGCTCAATCACAACGTATTCAGATTCTGTTATCCATTTTGTAGAGTTTTTTCATTTATAATTTATTAATTTTCTTTCAATTTATGTTGATGCATGGCATCGATGTTATTTCCTCAACTTGTCAGTGCTGTTTCTAATGCCCGTTTCTCCTCCCAATCTCCACAATATTGCTTTAAATTACAGCATTCTGTGCAGAATTCAGATGGGTCCGATACGTTTTGTGGTCTAGGCTGACTCGCGCATATGATCCGCTCTGTGCTATCGTGTCTTGCTACGGCGGTTTGCGTGACACTAACGTGAAACCAGACTTCATTCGCCCCAATGGAAAGCATATTTACACTGTCTAAATCATCCCCTATCCCCTATATAGTGCACTATGTGCCATTCACCACATAAAAAAATAGTACATGTGTGAATAAGTGACTGATTTTAGCTGCAGCTTCTATTTATAATGTAGGGGGCGGGACGCTTCAGATTCTAGAGAGCATTTGATTGGACAAAAAATCTGATAAGAAGCTCATGAATCATTGATTCAAATTGGCAGAGGTGAGAGACTAAGTTTTCAATGCTTATATCTTCACTTAGCGTATGGGCAATAGAAACAGTGATGCTTGCCTTAGCAAATACCACTAATAATTGGCAAAGTGGGGTGTAGAACAGCTGCACAGCCAGAGGAACAGAGCGATGACATCACAGGGCGGTGATTTCCAGATCTGGCACGACGGCTACAGTCGACATTCCAAAGGTCAAGGCATCGCAGCAAAGCCAAAGGTACATTTTTGCAAGCTATGCCCACACCAAAGGGAATGATTAACAAACAAAAGCCCCACGCTCCCCCCGGGCCCAGACAGGATCTCAAAGCAAAACTGCAGAGATCCTGTGTCTGTCTTTTTTTTTTAAAACAACAAACAAAAACACAACACCAGGACCAGTTTCCTCCTGGACTGCAAATAACCCAACGCAGACTCAATTCTCCCAAGGACCCCTTACTCACTGAGGGCCAGATCAGGGTTCCTCTTACCCCTGACCCTATGGAGGGAGAGATGGAGAGAGAGAGAGAGAGAGAACAGGGGTCTTGGATTTGCTTGGGTAGATTTGCACGAAGCCTGCTCCATGGGACACTGCAGGAAATGCGAGATTACAGTGTGTTTTTGCTCTCTCTCTGAAACTTCCTCGTTTATTTGGCTTACATGGAGGCTAGTTACAAACGTAATAAGGAGAAATGCATGTTGACAACATGTCTCAGAGTGTTCATATCGTGACTCATCCAATCTGGATCGGTTATGTCAACAGAAAAAGCAGGCGTCCCTCTTCTGCAGTGCCCTCGTATTTCAGTTCTCATATCATACATGCAGCGTAGAAAAACAACAAGAGCAGGGCAGTACCGGACCAACAGCATTCCTCCGCTAATGCGCTTTAACCTGACATGGTACCTGCATTTCCCTGAAATTCAGCATGGTGTTCCATCAAAACCACAAAAACTATCATTCTTCGTTTTTAGATAGCGCCTCTTGACAACAGGCAACAGCATATAACCAAACTAGTATGTTGCTCCGCAAATCCTGACCATATTTTGAGTTCTAGGGTTAATGAGCGTCAAAGATTAGAGTGTCAATGATTAGAAATCGAACTTACAACACAGGCATTCATGTTGGATTCATATGGTTTAAAAAAAAACTATTTTCATACATCAGTTTCAATTAATTGACCATTAACGCAATGTGGTGTAACCGCCAGGCGCCAGTAAAAAAAAAACTACAACTAAAACCATTAAATATCGTTTTCATTAATTGTGAAATAAAGCTGAAATAAAATCATGAAATAAAATAACTGGCTTGGCAACTAACAAATAAAATAAGTTAAATTGCTTTACTAAAACTGAAATAAATATAAATTAAAGCTAAATAAAAGCTTAGTAACCACCAAATAAAGTATTAACATTTTCCATACAAGTGAATCATTATTTTCAAATTAAATTTTTTAAATATATTTTTTGCAAATATAATGAAATATTCATTCATAAATATCATTTTGCTTCTAGGGAGTTGCACCACATGACATTATAAAACCTGAATAAACCTTGCCTTGCCATAAAAATAATTTTTTAATATTTTAAAAGACTTAGACATACACCCTACATGTTTTTTATGGTATAATTTCCTATTATACCCTTGTTCCTATTTTTAGGTTGTTTTTTTCCATTATATCAGGACATTTGTATCATCCTGAAATTTTTAGGCTTATGCCCCTCCAAAAATAAATGTTAAATTACAAGAAGTAATCATAGTATGACTCAAATCAATGTATATTTCGAATAAACATAAGATCAGGATGTCAAATCATTAACTCTCATATTGGATTTCGCTAAAACAGGATCTTGCCTTAGGGCAATTATTTGGTTTATATACACTCATTTCCCCCCTGAACCGTTTTTAATTTTGCTCGCACTTCAGTTGATTCTCAAGATAAAGATCAATCCCTACAAGCCAACATAAAACGAGGCCCTAAAAATTGATTCAAGTTACGTATAGATTTACAAAAGGTGCAATAACTCTCTCGTCACATGTCTTAAAGTTAATAACTATTATTACAGTAGGAGTGATGTTGAGAGTGCTCCTGACATTTGAAGTAATTGTTCTTCGAGCTCTAGTAGTCCCTGAAGCAAAGGTCGTGACGTTCCTGTGCGTCGCCTTGGATCCTGACAAGCCATCTGCTTGACACCGAGGCCGACTACAATCGTTTTTTAAATGCTATACGTGGAGCTAGAGATAAAAGTATCAGGGACGGATCCCCAAAGAGGCAACCAATCAACCTTTTGCTGTACAAAAGCATCTAACATTTCGAAAAACTATGCTGTGTAATGATACGAAAGCTCTGGAGGGTTCCATTTCTAGCCAGATTGCACAGATTACATATGGAAGTAGAACTAAATAAACACAAATCTATTTCCTCTTGTGAGAAGCCATATGGAAGTGCTGAAATAAAGTGAAGGCCCTTCTCCGCCAGCCTGAGAAGCACTTGACTCGCTGTCTCATATGAATCTCATCCATCTTCCCAGCCATGACGCTGCTTGTTTTATAGCTCCTTGCCGGCGATAGCACGGGCATCATTAGCTAAGTGTGACCAAGATGACAAGCCGTTGCAGGGGCGCTCGATAACACCAGGCGCAGCACCTTTAAGCATCGCAGCACTTACTCATGAGCGAGCGGCCGGCACAGTTGCCAGATAAGGAAAGAGCTGGCCAGTAAAATAAGGTCCCAGATGGTTCTCTTATCGCATGATGTAAGGAGATGTGTTTGTCATAACGCAGCAAGACACGCCTCAAACAGGAATGTCCAATGATAGTGACCTAAGCTAGTAACTCTTTGACACACTGTCGTCATGCCATTTGACTAGTGTTGCTATATATATATATATATATATATATATACACACACACACACATCCTATTATATATATATATATATATATATATATATATATATATATATATATATATATATATAAAAACATTACTCATTGATAATATGCTTCAGCACTCAAAAAATTTAAGCACTGAAAAAAAAATAGCATTTCAGATTTGGAATGGCGTGAGAGGAAGTACATAATGAGAGAGAAATGTTGTTTTGGGTGACCTATTCCTTTATTGCACCACAGCTGAAACCAGTATTGTAACAAATTAACTTTATTGATTTGTGAGGAATATAATAGTTCTACACATATTTTCATCGTTAAATATATGTCAGTTAATGAAGGGCTGACTAATATAATGTTGTTACTGGTAACTTACGTGTGCAACAGTTGTGTCTGCCATTTCTCTTTCCAGCCCTAATTCCATTCAAACACTGTCTGCCTCCGAGGTCATTTCAAGACGGCCAATTGCTTCACTCCACCCTTGTGGTGACTGAATTCCCTCAGTAAGTGCTGGGCAGTGTTAAAGGCCACTGCGGTGGTAACGAAGTTTCTGCGAGCAGACAGCCTCATCTAACAGCTTCTGACAAGGTGCTGGCCTTCTAGCACCCTGGGCGCCCGCCGATGTTTAAGCACTGACGTAAAGAGGTGGGAAGAGGGGAGCGAGATTAGAGGGCCAGAGCAAGAACTCATGATAGCATCATGCCTTCACTCGTTCACACATTTTGGCATTTTTAAACCCCCTTCTCTCATGACTGCTCATCTTCCAGGGATTAAACCTGCTATATCTAATTATACGTTACACTCCAACGACTCTCTCCCTCCATTTCTGCCTGGCAGGTGGAAACGCAAGTCATAATCGAAGATATAAAAGAGTTTCCAAAAGGTAAATGTAATGTAATTTCTTTTTATCTGATGAAGTCATAATCAGCCACGGTTCACTTGCGAGCACCTGCTGTGCTGTTTGGAGCACTACTACCACACATTCATTAGGATCGATGAAGTACTAGAGGAAAAATCGTTTAAAAATCTAGTTTTCGTAGAAGTTCGTTCTTATAAATGTAATCTTAATATTGGTTATTTTTGAGAGAATGCAATAACATTTTCCTTACACCTGAATACATGTACATGTAAATGTACTCATCTAAATATATATATGTGTGTGTGTGTGTGTGTGTGTGTGTGTGTGTGTGTGTGTGTGTGTGTGTGTGTGTGTGTGTGTGTGTGTGTGTGTGTGTGTGTGTGTGTGTGTGTGTGTGTGTGTGTTTTACAGTAAGAACAGTATTGTTCAAAAGTTTCATACAGTAAATACTGTAAAATTTTGAGATTATAATAATGTAAATTAAGCCAAACTACTTTTGGTACTTTGGTAAAGGTGTTCTTCAAGATTATATTCTTTTGTTGACACCGTTAAATCTTAAAAATATCTTAATCACAATGCATCACAATGACTTTGATTTTATGAAATATAATATAGGCTATTAATAACTACGACATGGTCATCATAGGTTGTGTGAATTGCAATTTTAATATATTTTTGAATAAATTAATAGATCTGACAAACATCACGTCGCTGACCCATGAAACGGTGGCCAAACGAACTAAGCACACGTTTTTAATTTTGATGATCCGTTGACCGGTAGCAAATTGTAGCCGAAGGAATGGTGGTATGTAATAATGTTCATCCCCCACAGAGAGGCCTGACATCCAGCTAAGCCCTTTCATACGGCCGTCTACTAACCCTCTCCTTGTTTTTTCAATTACCCCCTACCATGGGCATCTCTGGTGGACATCCTGCAGGAAACGGAGCGCCGCCGAAGGAAAGCGGGGAATCCCAACAATCGCACTGTAGCGACAAAAACTGCAAGGGCAACTCCAGAGGAAACGGAGGCTGAAAAATGATCAAACAATGGAGGGAGTCTGAAGGAGAGGTCTTCTTTTGGAAATCATATGCCGAGCTGTTTTCTTCCCAATAATACCAACAGCAAACACTAGACACTAAAACATGTCATAAAGCAAAATCTGAGGCGAGTGGGAGGAGGCCGTGGCGGCGATCCACTCGTATTTCTCTGCCTTGGTGTGAAGGAAAACTACCAAACACTCACATACCCAAAGCCCAGAAATACAGACGCAAGGAGAAATAGCTTCAGTTTGGCGGGAGTCTGCCATGTCTGTGGGAGGTGAAATTCCTGAATGTTACAGAAAGTTCTTCCTGTGGGCCATCTTTGCTCGGTTTCTGTTCATCTCTCTCGTTTCCCAGATGCTCTCATCTGTAGGTAAAAAGCTGAGTCACTGAGAGCTGCACTCAAGGCCACAGGAGTGGCTGGAGACCGCAGAGAGACCGATTATTGACAGAATGTACAATGCTGATCTGCACGAGCCAATGCAGTTTCTGGGAACAGGCACTGGGGAAAGGGTTGGGAGGCTCCTTTATGAATGTATAATGCTACTAGACAATTTCCTGAGAGCTTCTGTACATTTGCAGCACACACTCTTGATGCCTACGTGAGGGAATTGAAGCAGAACTGCAGATAGCAAAGCCAGGCTCAACAAAAACGACCGTTCGACGACCCGGGGTCAGCGTGAAAGACCCTCGGGACAGTTTACGGAATTGTCACGGTCACGATTGGGCAATTGCTGCATCGTTATGAAAGTTTATCATTTGCACTTTTGTTTTTAAGTCTTGCAAATTTAAAAATTCAAGTAATTTTAAACCATTCAAGTGCATGAAGATGCAAAAGAGAACTCAGTTCGGTACTCGCGCACTGTCTGACACGGTTTTCTTTTCGCGCGCACAGAAAGCCATATCTCAGAGCGTCTTTGTTCTATCAGCGCTTAACTTTGTTCTCATTTGTTCTGACTGTTTACTTGTCTGTAATAATGTTTTAAACTTTATATTAGTTAGGCTAGTAGTTTTTGGTGTGGTATGGACTGTGAAATTTCACTGGTCTCTAAAATTGTGGTTTCATAACCTTATTTATTATAAAACAATGTTGCATCGGTGGAAAAACAACTAAATCTATTTTAGTTTATTTATTTATTACTTTTTATTAGTGCTGGGCAACGATTAAAAAATTTAATCGCGATTAATCGCATGATTTCTTGCGATTAATCGCGATTAATCGCATTGTTACGCGCAATATTGAATAATGAATTCTAAAGTAGTGTATTGCGCACTTTTGATTTAAATGTACTGCTACAAAAGTGCAATAACATGTGGTTTGCAAAAACTTTAAACAAATAAGGTGCTTTTATACCAGCAGTATTCCCTTTACACAGTATCAATAAAATATTTCTTGTAAATCTCAACTTAAACATTAACGTAATCAAATCAAATATTTAAACAAAGCTATTTGCCACTGCCAGGGCATTACCTTTTATCTAGCTTGTTAAAAAGAGTCCAGTTTTCTTTTCTTTTTTTTTCTTTTTTTTGAACAGGTATCTTGAATCAGGCCGCAGCAGAAACAGTCTATGTAGTCAAAGGGTCATGATCACTACTACAGATATAAGTCGACCAACGTTACTTCTCTGATAGCAGCTTAGGTTTGGTCATGGCATGCCATGGTTTCCCACGTAAGATTACATTAAACAGAGGTAAAGCCCAATTTATACTTCTGCATCGAACTCACGCCGTAGCTGTGTAGCGCGCGTACCCTGACGTGCATCTCTCCAAAAATGTAACGTCAATTCTACGCGTACTGCAAGCGCTGTGATTGCTAGAACCGCTCCCCGGGTTTCACACTCTCCCTCTGCATGTGTAATTGCGCGTCAACGACGCAGATTTATAAATGAAAACCAACGCGTAGTCTATAGCGTAGAGGCTCCGGCTTAAGTCCGACGCAGAAGTATAAATCAGCCTAGAGTGAGGTGAAGTGGTCGAGCACAGGTGCAGCGACAAGCGGGTGCGTTCCTGTGAAACTGTTGCGGTCATGCTTGCCTCACGCACGCGCCCGCGCGTTGCCGAAGTTGAATTGTCTAACTTTTTGTACACGACGCGCAGCACAAATCATTGGAAGAGAGACTGATCCTTGGCTCGCTGTTTGTGAGTTTCCAGAATCTAAATAGTTATCAGGACATCAACAGGAGGGAATTCACATGGCAGAGCATCCCCGCTAAACTAAACGCAGGCCTATCAGGTAAAGTTATGTATAATTTTAATTTAAGTTAAAAAGACTACAGCTGCGTAGCGCACAGAAGCCGTTGCATGGTTACTATCCATAGAGCGCCTGTCATTCACTCGCGGGGCGCTGTCTCCCTTTCTGTTCACCTGAGAGAACCTGCCAAAGCCTCTCCACTGCTTGTTTGGGTGGGTTATTTGCTGGCTGACCAACATCCCACCCCTCCTGTGATCATGGTTTGACTGTAGGCCTATGTGTATTCAGAGCCAGTGAGCAACGGACTTTCAAAATAATAATAATAAAAAAAACTGCGTTAACGCGCGATAAAAAAATTGTCGGCATTAATTAATAAATGCGTTAACGCGATAATAACGCGTTAACTTGCCCAGCACTACTTTTTATTGGTGGGGCCAGTAAAAAGTTTGGCTTGGCAAGTAAATACTTGAACCACTGGCCCATCTGGGCCAGTAGAAAAAATCCTTAGTGTTCAGCCCTGCAAAGGTCATGCCAAAAAAACATTCAGGAACTTCATCACCATGGACACTATTCTTTAAAACAGAGCGACAGCCCATTGTTGCAAAGTGTTATAGCGGGCGATTCAAAACTCTCTGACAATAGATAGTTGCCCATTGTAGAAGCGAGGGTCCCCACCCCCTCAAAACCCACGAAAATGTGTTCATTTCGCAAATGGAGCTTCCAATGCGAGTCAGTTTCTTATCAATTCCAGTACATCTAGACTCGACTGGGGTTTTCTGAGTAAAAAAAAAAAACTCCCTAGTTTTTGCCCACTATCAAATGCCTCATGTTGTGAAAAATAACAAAGGGGGGGAGTGTTCGGAGAAGATTTCCTCATGAAAATTCAGATACTCATTAGAAAATGCCAGTTTCCTTTCCTTGTAATCCAGCCTCAAACAAGGCAGCAATTCAGAGCAGAAGTGTTGTAATCTAGAGAATGCTTGCTAAACCAGCTATTATTAGCTCTTTACTTTATCAAACACAACCCAATTCTCAACTCAATTCATGCTCACTTTTCCCCCCCACATCAAACAAAGACCTACTCAAAAACATTTCATTCTTGCCGGGCCCTGCAAATCGCCTCAAAACAATGACTATCTACATTAATATGACTTTTAAGTCATTCTGGGAAACATAATACTGTGGAAGCTAAGACTGTGTCACAGTGCCACAGTTAGTCAATGCTTGTAGCGACCACATTTAAGCCATCCGCTTGTTTTTCCATACAAACACAAAGACTCGGCAGACTAAATAAAGCTCAGATTCCTCTGTAAGACAGCAGATGACTGAACCGAATACCGGTTACGATAAACAATTTAAGAATGTAAAGTAACACAAGGACATCAACGGTATTATGACTAAATCTTTACATTACAAAGCGGCACTTGACCGTGCAAAACTTACCACCAACATGCTAGGGTGTTGCAGTATAGGCTCTCATGTAGTAAACGTAAGCAAGAATATTCAGCCAAAAAAGCAAACAAAATTAAATTTTCTGTTTCGACCTAAATAGTTTGAGGGCCTAAATCATTGACCGACTTGACTGTGTCAGTGTCTACACACAAAATTGATAAGGTACAACCAGTATAAATGTCAGCTGTGTGGACGCACTTCACCGCGACCAACATTTTAAACAGCTATACAGAACATTTTTGTGTTGTTTAAGGCCTTGTCCACACGGACACGGGTATTTTTATAACCGGAGTTTTTCCTACAGCGTTTAAAAAAAAATCCCGTCCACACATGCTTGGTCTCCGTCTACATGAAAACGCAAAAACACGCTATCAAGCGCGGTCAAGAGCATGCCACGCCAGCAGGCGGCGATATAAACCTTAACCGTAAAGCCACGTTGGCCACGTTGTCAAACACAGCGGATAACGGCGCACACTCTGACGTCGCAAGGCAAAAACCCCGGTTTCACTGTCTACACGACAACACTGTAACCGGCGTTTCTGAAAATCCTCACCCTGGCAGGGGTTTTCAAAAATGTTCGGTTTCAGTGCGTTGTCGTGTGGACGAACGGCCAAACCGCGTAAAAAAAGTCACGGTTATAAAAATACCCGTGTCCGTGTGGACAGGGCCTAAGAAATTTACTACGACTGGTTTATCACATGTGAACAACAACCTGAACATCATACTGTATTCAATTACCCAATGATTTAAATTACCGAAGTGTTATTTTCAGTTTTCAGAAAAATAAAAAAGTTATTTTGGTGCATCACTATCACCAAGGTGTTGTAATTCGATTACAAAGACCTTCAGAATCATTGTTAGCATGTTGCTATGCAGTTATTGGGATGTTTTGGGCAGCGTTGGACTAGAAAATTAGCTAAGCTAAAAGTTTAACTTTTAAAGTAGCTGGATCCAAAAAAAGCCACAGGGCACATTTAAACTATATGTTGTTCATAAATGTAAAATCATTTGATTTGTTGAAAAGAACTAACTGAAAGAACCCCAAAAAATTATTCATTCTCGAATCACACTATTTTGTTCTAATTACAAACAGCTTGATTTTGGAAAAACTGTTGGAGAAAATGAGTTTATCAAAGCTATCGCACTACTTAATTATTAAAATAGGGGTTCTACTAAAAACCTGCATCCTTTCAAAACTAATGATGCAACTGCCGAGAAATGTAGCTTCGCTATTTGTAGCAACGCTATACACCCAACACGGTTTCAGGGTGGTTGCTAAGGCAAGAGGTTTGTTTAAATCCCAACCCTAAGTATGAGCAATACTGATAGTGATGCTTGCCTTAGCAAGCACAACTAATTATTCAGTCATGACATGCTGAATTCAAGGAGAAAATGAAACTGGAAAAATAAACGAGGAGGATTAAATTACCAATCACCCTTTCTGCAACATTTGGCAAGTGGACGGGTCTTACGGGCCAGGCACTTGGCAGATGAACAGTGGCTAGCGCTGAAGGCAGCGAAGGGGCTTAGATGGATCACAGGCACCTCTGTTTGTGCAAATCACACTTATATTAGCAAAGGTGGAAAGCATTTAGAGGTGTGCTTGTCCAGCAAATGTCCCTACTAATACTAATGTCAACTACACATGTCTAAATATCATGCCAAAATAGCACTTTAGGTGTATGGTCTCAGAACTGGACTGCATACATGGTGACTGGATCACATCAGCTGAAATATATATGCGAGATAACGTGAACAGGGCTGAGGAATGAGAGATTAAACTCTCATAAGCCCACTACGTTTATCTAGCGTTTCCATCGGTCGGCTCAAAATGTTTGTGAATTTCGGGGAAAGCAAAGCCGGTCCTACAACAGATTGCAATCACAGCATCTCTCCGAGTTCTGTCTACCTGTTCAACATTACGGAGACGAGACATGACAACAAATCACAGTTTTTCTGCACTGAATTCCAAAGCAGTCACGTTGAAAACTCATTTACACACCCTCGTGTTGTTTCAAATATTCTTGTGTGGTAGCTATCTAGCAGAATGTCCAAGCTGCTCTTTCCATAAAATAAAAGCATGTAGTCATACAGGTTTTGGGACAGAGGCATGAGGGTGAGAAAATTATGACAGATGAGTCATTTTTGGGAGATCTACCCCTTTAAAAACTCACATTGTGGAACCATCCACAACCTCAACTATTAACCTTCACTCAGAGTCAGAGCACATGCTACAGAGGAGAAACACGGCAGTTGTGCTCGAAGCCAAAAGAGTTTGATTACATTGAATCCTCCTACATTTCAGCAAAGGGGCTCGGAGGGGTCGCAGGGTCTGCGTTCAGAAATGAAAGTACACAGGAAGGAATGCATGCCTCACTCACTTGAACTATTTCGAGTCTCTAAAGTTCAGACTTTGTAACAGGAAGGCAGTATAACAGGTATGAACTTTTACAGTACCACTGTTGCTAGGACAAGGCAAGCAGGCAACAGTGGTCAGAATGATCAGGCAAATTATCAGAATGTCTCGTTCACTTACTATTTGTACAAATCATTTGGCACAAACCTCTTAGGGACAGATTTACTACTCACAGCTTGCTCCAGTGCAAACCCTCTATTGGTGTTAAAAAAAACAACTACTGTCAGGATTTACTAAAAAGACAGAGTTAAAAATGTGCGCTGAAAAGGCACAGACACAGTTATTTTTGCAGATGACCTTATGCATTTGTAGGAGTTTCATTTCAGATGCAAAATGAATGTGAAGAGAGTTTTTAAATGAATCACGCAAGGTGATTTACTTAGGTTTGCGCTAGTTAATTTACTGATATTTGCGCCATTATTTACCGCCCCAAAAAAGCATGTCTTAAACCAGACGCTAATTTGCGCTGCTCTTGGTAGATTGTGATGGTCATTATGGAAATGTGTTCTAGATCACGTGCAGATCTTTCCAATGCCATCAGCGCTTTTTTGGAATTGCGCTCTCGCGCTTATTTGCCCTGTTTAATCAATCTGGTTCTTAAAGGGATATTTCACCCAAAAATAAATAGGCATATTCTGGAATTTACTCATTTTAAGTCATTCTAAACCTGTATGACTGACTTTCTTCTGCAAAACACAAAAATATGCTATTTTATAGAGCGCTGGCGTCCAAAAATGTTAGGATACAATTGGCTTTCATTGTATGGATAAAAAAAAAAAAAAAACATTCCAAAAAAAAAAAATCCAAACTATTTTATGATGTATACTATTTTAATACGGAAACGTGTGGTTTTTAGAAAAAAAAAGAATGACTGTCCAGTGTCCACCCTTGAACCTGTTAGCGAGGCACAAACAGATCATATGATTTCACACAAATTATCCACTAATTTGCCAAATTTGTAGTGAGACCTGCCATTAGTGTGCTAAAATATATTGTTTTGTGTTCCAAAGAAGTAAGTAAGTCATACAGGTTTAGAATGACACGAGCGCGAGTAAATGACAGATTTTAAATTTTATGTGAACTGTCCCTTTAAACATCTTGTTAAAGTGTAGAATAATAAGTGAAACGAGCCTTTCTGCTAATACTCCGATGGGAAACGGCCCCAGGGTTTGACTGAACAGACATTCCAACCCTTATCGTTCATTCCTGATTTGATGAACTTTCATCTGCATGACTTTATCTGAGGAACACCGACACATTTTTACTCAATCAAGCATCGTCAACAAATTCCACACCATCTGACTTGCGCACTCGCTGATATTCTTGTGCATCTTCCGTGCTACAATCATGTCTTGCCTGAAGAAATAACAATCCGATTCAACTGATATTACATTGTCAAGGGGGCTTAAAAATTATGCCCCTGAATGCAAGAAGGCAACACATCACTGAAGGGGTTCCAGCTAGGAGCCACAGATTAATCTATTACACATGTGACAGTTGAGCAGTAAAACAAATATACACCTTCATCACGCACACAAACATCAATCTGGAACATTTCAAATAATGTGGACTGTGCCAGATAAAGTCTAGGCGGGGGAATTTACTCAAGTTAGATAAAGAGCAATCTTAAAATAAGTTAATCATGAGTACTGACAGTTCAGAATATCAGCCAGGCCAATTTATTAAAAAAAATAGTAATTATGAAATCTGCATTTGCCAATAACTGTTACACTTATTGTTAAATATATACACTTCTGATTAAAAGAAGTGTAGGCTATGTTATGCAATTGAATGATAGCAGCATTATTTCAGACAATACTAACTCAAAATCACTCAAATAAATACTTTAAATATTAAATATGTAAATATATATTTTGACCGATTAATGCCTAACAATTTGCAATTGGTTCCTATGACAAAACACAAACATCTGGGGTTTTAAACCCCAGGGGTCTGACAGGGTTATATCTCACTCAATTTGCTGTAAATTCAGCAGATATATAAGATAAATGAATATAACAGATTCACACTGTTATGTAAACTTCAGTATGTATTTAGCTACCCAAGTCATAAACTGAACTACCGTGCAATAGGTCAGGGTCGGACCTCTACCAGGTCCCCAGCCTGGTCAATACCAGCTGTTTTTGGAACATCACCAACTAGAGGCTTATTCGAACGAAATCTTATATTCCTAAACAAACTGTATATTTCACAAAATGTAATTTAGAACCAGCACTTGCGAAAAAGAAAAGTTAAAATGAGACAAAATCTATACTCAACTATACTTCCTTATGTCAAAAAAAGTGCATATTTTAATTAAGCATTTTTCTGAAATGGGTTCGTATAATGCAGTCATGTGCATTCTTTAATAGAAATACTACACATTCCATTTCCTATTCCAGTCGTTGTATTCTACTCATTAATTCTACTTCCTTAACAATAAAAAACGTAACAAAATGTATTGTTGCAAAATATAAATCAGACTGTTTTAATTGTAAAAAGGTACTGTATCTGACATCACCTGGAATTATATTATTGTGGGCATGTGAGGAATTAAATCATTTATAAATGTATGTTGGATATTCTGGATGTGTTTTTCAAACTAAATTTGGTTTAATCCATTTATTCATGCGAATGTTTGTATGATTCTTACATAATCAGAATATGACCAAACTCTGTTCTCATGAAATCAGAATATTGTTGTGTATCAGATATGAAAGCCAAACATCATTCAGACAGTCTTTCAACCATTTCCATCTGGATTTACATAAAACCCAGCAACGATTATGATGTTATTGGCGTTATCATAACCCGGATCCATCATAACGTGGATCTTAAATGTAATAAAAATTATTTTAAAAGATGTAAAACATAAAGACATTCGCCACATATACTGTCTTGACAGCTGTAAGACTGGTATCTGAGCACTGATATGTGAACATGTTCAAATGAAATATGTAATAAACTCCGGATCGATCACACAATATCACCTTTTTAGTTAAAAAAAAAATCTACATACAGCCCTCTAGTTTCCTCTATACACATTAAAATAGCCCAAAAGAATAGAGTTTTTATAGCCACAAACCAGTTTGCTTACAGGATCCCTTGGAATTAGGAAATCTAGATGAAGGAAAAGAAAAGGACTGGCGCATACATACCACAGCATGCCTCCCTCTCTCTTCTCTTTCACTCCTTTATCTGCAGCAGCAGTAACCGGCTCAGAAATTCATCAAGATGAGGAATAACAATAAAAATAGTCCAGCAGTAGTCCCATAAACATCGGCGTTCCCCTTCTTCAGCCGTCCGATCGCAGCACAATCTCTTCGTTCAATGTCTGATCGTATTCTGAAAGTTTTCAACAATCTGATTTGCGTTTCTCTTCCCAAATGCAGCACAAAAGACAAGTAAAAGCATCAAAGAAAAATCAGAATGAAACATCAGATCACTGTTTCTTGTTGGAAAGGTTGGGGGCGTTGAAGGAGAGAGAGAGAGTTTGAGAGAGGGAAAAACAGCTTTGTATCGTTGTGTCTTCCCTTGGGTTCACCACGTTGTTTTTGAGCACTTATAATTTCCTTTGTTGTGTCCAAAACATCTCGAGTTGTCCATGTTTATCACACCTTTCAGCCGTCAACACGCGGTCTGTGGAGAACAGCGCAGGTCTCCAGCGAAAAAAAGGACTTCTCGCAGCATAAAGGCGAAATTCAGTGACGGTGCGTGTGTGAATGTGTGTGTTAATGTGTTTTTTCAGCTTCCCAATAATGGCGGCCCTTCTCCCGTTCTCGGTCTCTCCTCCCTCCTCTGTAGTCTCGCGCATGGACACGATTACCGAACACACGCGCGCGCGCGCGCTCACACACACTATGATAACGCGCAGCACACACAATCTGGGTAACTTACTACTCTTGTCCAGTGCAATTATGAATGGTGTTATTATTGCTTTTTTTCTTTTTAAACAAATAATATTCTAGTCATTGACAAATTTTCTCGCTATATATAGGCCTATATAAAAGAGTACGGGGAGAGTTGTCAAAAGCAAATATACCTAAAACTTTGGATCAAATGTCTAAATACAGAAATATGTGGTTTGTCTGGTTATATGTTGGTTTATAAAAATAAATGAATAAATAAATAATTAAATAAAAGATTAAAACTGAACTTAAATTTCACTGTTGTAGCCTATACAAGAATATGTAGGCCTGAACTATGTTCCCAGGATAAGAGTGTTTTTCACCAAGTTGTCACCAAGGTAATTATTGTCGATTTGAACTACAAATACAACTTTTAAAACATTTTTGTTAATTGAAATAATGCTGAAATAAAATAAAATAAAATATAAATATTAGATGAACAACATAGAGAAAAAAATGTTGGCTTCGTAACTAACTGAAATACGTTTAAGTTTAAGTTTAACACTGCAATTAAAACTAAAACTAAAATAAATAAAAACGAATTAAAATAAAATAAATTAAATAAAAACTGTAACTGAACGAAACATTAAAACCTGAAAATAATTAAACCTAAATAGAAATATTTTTAAAAGAAAGACAACAAAATCTAATAAAAATTTTGTAAAAACTGTAATAGTAGCCTACATAAATAATGCTGAAATAACATTGTTTGTCATATGTGTTTTTACACTGTAAATAGTCATTATTATCACCATCATTATTCATATGTGAGTCCAATCAGAGAGAGTCACTTAAAAAGTTAAATAAAAGAGCTCTCATGCTTTCTGTTGTTTATAAATACAAAACTAAATGTGGTTCTAAAATGACAGAAACAGAAGCTTTTTTGGAGTTATTCATAATGGTATATTTATCATGACACAGTTCATTAGTTTTAAAAAAAAAAAACAGCAGCTTTTCACAACAAACTGTTTTTGGTGAAGTGAAGAAACTGTGAAAGGTCTCTGCTCCCACCTCTAGACTGCAGCTGAAATATTTCTAAGTCCCAAGGGCCGCCGCATTCCTCGCTCTCACAGTTGTGCAATCTCTGAACAATCAGAGCCCCAACCCCCCTCTGAATATGTGCAGAGACCCTGTCCACAATGTTCTGCAGTAGACAAACTTATATCCTTAACAAGCTGAAGCACAGAACACAAGTGTGGTGATGTAACACAGATATGATCCTCCATTTTTTAAAGATGTATCCAGAAAATATGGCAAGAAACGAGTAATGAGAAGTGAGTTCAGACTGAACTCACACTGCATGGGGCCATTGTCCAGATGCTATTGTTTTTCATGTAAGACACACACACAAAGTAAATGTTAAAAGCCAAATATTTCTTTAAAAGTAATTGCTTTTGAAAACAGAAATGCTGAAATGAAAAATATGTTGTTTTATATATTTTTAATATATATTTTTTACTGCACTATATACACTAAAAATATCTCAATCTATCTGTCAGTCTATCTATCTATCTATCTATCTATCTATCTATCTATCTATCTATCTATCTATCTATCTATCTATCTATCTATCTATGTTTACTAAATATATCAATGTGGTCTGATGAACGATATCTTCATGAATGTTCATTTGGAACATTTTCTTTAATCTCACATGAACAAATCTTATAGTCTATTATCTCTATCAAAAATTAGTATTTATAATGAGTACTTATTCCAGAATATTTGGCTAAGGTCAAGAATATGGGAAAGTCCTGTGGGGGTCCATTAATAGCCTAGATGTATAAAAACATATAGCATTAAAAATAATAACAATGAAAAAAACAGAAATGTTTGAAATATGTCAAATGTCAAAATGTGTGTAGTCCACATTAATAGGTAGCCTACACACTTTTTTAAAAGAAAATGTCTAGCTATTTATATTGGGTTCCCCTGGTTCTGTAAAGTTTGAACCACCCTCGATTAATGTTCATAAAAGCTATCATTTACATTATGTCACGCTATTATTATTCACATGCGCCCTAGGCTCTATTTAGTAACTAATCCCAACGCAAAAGTCCTATCAAACATCTTAAATTGTTTAATTTTAGTCATGTGCCATCATCGAGAGTTCAACCCCGGTGTACGAGTGTAATTGTAGTATAACAAGCACATTCTCTTGGCATCGATGTATGTTTACAGCCAACAGACAGAACTACATTACCCATCATTCCTAGCACCAACGGCCCTCTGCTCGCATCCTGTCCGGTGAAGATAGCGGGCGGCTACAGAACATAACCCAGACTGAAGCTGCTTTATCTCGTAATTAAATCAATTAAACATTGATTAAAATTACTTAGGTCACCGTGAACGATAAATACAGAGCACAATGGTAAGTGCAGATGCCTATTTTTGCTTGTTCAAATCATTATTTTGAGTAGTTTGACTGTCTGTTCTTCTCGGCTAACATGCTAGTATATATTCCGATTATAACAACACGACCAAGGTCATAAATCATATTATATAGACATAATATATGGACTATAATATCCAAGAGACAAAAATAACCAGTCTTTCATTACTCTAATCAGAGCCAGAATAGAAATAACGCCGAATGAATGAAGCTAAATGCTCATGCCTAGTTATTTGATGCAAACTCTGTATAACCTGTCTATTATATGTCATCTCATATACCTTTAAATAATATAACGCATAATACGTTTATAATGGTGACTCATGCATCTTAAGCTATTAAAATTCTTAAATGCATGGTCATTATGCCTACAAACATACGAACAAGCATTAGATGTCAGATTCATGACTCATTCAGTTTTATTGAATGATATTGGATGATTTGTGAGAATTAGGTCTAAACGTTTCTCCTGTTCTTCTTCTGCAGATCCGCTTTATCCTCATCCAGAATCGAGCAGGGAAGACCAGGCTGGCCAAGTGGTACATGCAGTTCGATGATGATGAGAAGCAGAAGCTGATTGAAGAGGTTCACGCCGTAGTGACAGTCCGTGATGCCAAACACACCAACTTTGTAGAGGTACAATACTTACTTTTAACGTTTTTTTTACACTAGCTGTGGTTCAGAGATGAGTTACTGACCATTACATTTAGATAATGTGTGTAATGTTGCATAAGGAACTGTGTGATCTGATCCAGGGGTTTTCAGAATGACTTTGAGACAATATTTACTGTGAAAAGATCTGTTAAAAATACATTTTAAGTAAAATGTTTCTCTTCAGGTAGAAAGAATTTCTTTAATTTTGGATTTGGGTAAAATGACAGTATAAAAGCCAATTATTTGATTTAGCAAATAACATGTCTTTATGATATCATGCTTACTAGGTTTGTTACATTTCTATATTATATAGTTGCCTTAATGCTTTAGAAAGGAAGTTCCTCACAAGGGGATCATATTTTTTAGGGGCATCAATGTTGAAAATGTTGAAATCATTATTAGTCAAAATGTGTTTATATATTATTGGCCTTAGTAATACATTGTTTTCCTCCGCAGTTCAGAAACTTCAAGATCATTTACAGGCGGTACGCCGGCCTGTACTTCTGCATCTGTGTGGATGTGACAGACAATAACCTGGCTTACCTGGAAGCTATTCACAACTTTGTTGAGGTAAATCTTACTGAAGCTAATTTTAATGTCTGTAAATAAACTTGTATATAGTAGTGGTGGCCAAACGTGATGCCCGGCCTAGAAAAATTTGCATCTTGACTCTTAATTTAAACATTATTAAAAATGTGTTAAAGATTTTGTAAGCATATAGCGTAGTTGTGCTTAGAGTCAATTGTTTTATTTTTGATAATGCAATGAAACATGCCAAATTGTGCGGACATCATTTTTGGCCAGGCTGTCATGCAAAGACATTATGAACAACAAGAGAAAACCAACGAAATATTAATAACTGTCAATGTATGCTTTTTCCTGTGAGCTTTTTGGTTTTCTATGCATTTTTTGGCATAGTAAAATAAAACCTGTAGCTGTTGTTTGCCTTTTTTTGCCAAACAATTTTGTCGGATAAACACCAAGTTTTGTTTTTCCCTAATATTTAAAATGTTTAAAAAATATAAAATATTTTCCTCATATTTTGTTGGTTTAATCCAACTTGTAGGTTCATTAAAGACAAATATCCCCATTTTTTTGGCCTCTTCTGTATATAATGATCCTTTTCCTCTCCCACTAAATAAAATATAACATTTTAAATAAATAAGTGTTCAATTGAGCATCTAAATGGTATAATCAGCAGCACATTTCCTTAGCATTAAATTCATTATGCTGCACAGGATTCATAATTCATGACCCTTAAGAAATATTTAGGTCAAGGTGTTACAGCTATAAAAAAAATTATTGCTGTTTATGTATGTATATGCTTTGAAACGGCTTTACGGGTAATTTACCCCTAAATCAGAAGAACCATAATTTTGACTAAACAGCCACAGTGCTCAAACGGATTCGAAATGGTTAATGCAAGCAGAAAAATTAATAAAAAATTGAGTTAAAACTAATCAAGCATGTTTGTTTTCCCCACAGTTTTTTTACTAATTGGAAACCAGGTACAATCATTTTATGTGCCCAAATACATCATAAACACAGAAGTGGTATTATTTTACAAAAATTTCATAGCATTTAAAATGCTAGTGATGACACACATCATGGTTTGAGTTTGGTAGTTTTTGCAGTTGATATTTATATCAGAAAAAAATCTCAACACTCACAAATAAGTGGGCATGAAACTGAACGGTTTGCAGATATTTAGGAAACATGCTAAGTTCACATACTTGTTTCTCTGAAAAACAATGCTATACAGCCAGTTGTTCTACTTTGAAATGTGCATTCTGTGTCGATCCTGTAACTTTAAAAAGCACATTAAAAACATTGGTATTATGTAATTTTATATATTCAACAAAATGATATTCAATATATTGTACGTCTATCTGTTAACCTCTACCGTAAACATTTCCAATCTAAATACAATTTAATGTAACACACGTATAATTAGACTAAACACAAACAAGCTTTAGCGAGACCTCTCACCAGGTAAATAAAGGAGCACTGGAGCAGCACTTCTGTGGGTGTAATTTTCCATGTGTGAGAGACAAATGGAATGTGTCCGTGAGGGAAACCAGCGGCCAGGGGTTCAAGAACATTGTGACATGGAATTCTAGGACTTCCTCTGACCCTCACTGTAAACAACTCCCCCAACATATCCCCACATCACTTCTGCCCAAACCAGCCCACTTTGCTGAATAACACAGGATTAAGAACAAACAAACGCCTGGGTCACCAACCTAAAACACTCAACAGCTACTCAGCCTTGGTTTTTCTGCTACTTATTGAGGTGAACGAGAGACTGCTGTGGTTAAGCGATTATCTGAAATCAACCTAAACCAACACATTCAAACACCCCTCCCTTCATTGCTCCGCCCCCCAAAAAAAACACACAATGCAAGAGAGGATGTCTCTATATTATAGCTGAAGTAAAGCAAAATAATGCTTTGCAAAAAATAAAGCAAAGATGGCGAATGAACGACAAGGAGGAACAAGAAATGAACATGAGTTGTATATACAAGCACGAGTTGGTTGTTAGTCGTCAGCAGCTCCAGTCAAACAATGATCCCCTCAAAACTGTCCTGTTACTACAGCTAACATTACAACAACAGCATATCTTGGTTCTGTGAAACTGCAAAACCAATGTTACTCATGTATGGAGAAGAAACAACTCGACTGTGCGTCCGTTTTCAGGTCTTACAGCTTCAGTCTCTCCAGCGCTAGAAAACTTTTCTAATATAAACGTGTGTCCTAAAGCTCTTGCCTGATCATAACTCTTCTTTTCCCAGTGATATTCCTCTGGCCTTTTCTCTTTTGTAATGTCTCTCTGCCATCTCTCTTTCTACAGTCTTTCTTCAAATCTCTCTCTCTCTCTCTTTCCTCCCCCATCATGAGTGGACACGCCCCCCTACTGCTGATTGGCTACAAGTGTGTTGTGCTGGCTAGTCCCATCGACTTTCAACAGCGTTTCTCAGAAATCGCTTACTGTATCCTGAGTAGATTCTGGATTGGAACTGATCTGTATTTCTCTTCGTCCACAGGTTTTGAATGAGTATTTCCACAATGTGTGTGAATTAGACCTGGTCTTCAATTTCTACAAGGTAAGTGTAGGATTAACCTAATATTCCAATACTACACTAATACAGCTAAAAATGAAAAATATAAAAATTTTAAACAATGCATCTTAAATACATAGTTATATGTTATTATTCACTACTGTTCAAAAGTTTGCTTTTTTAAATGTTTTTGAAAGTCTCTAATTCTCACCAAAGCTGCATTTATTTGAGCAAAAATAGAAATAATGTGAAATATTATTACAATTTAAAAGAAATGTTTGCTATTTCAGTATATTTTAAAATGTAATTTATTCCTGTGATGTTAAAGCTGAATTGTCAACATCATTACTCCAGTCTTCAGTGTCCCATGGTCCTTCAGGAATCATTCTTCTATGCTAATTTGCCACTCAAGAAATATTTATTATTATTATCAATGTTAAGAACAGTTGTGCTGCTGCTTAATTTTCTGAATCGATTTTTTTGATGAATAGAAAGTTCAAAAGGACCGCATTATTTGAAATAGAAATCTTTTGTAACATTATAAATGTCTTAGTCACTTTTGATCAATCGAATGCATCCTTGGTGAATAAAAGTATTAATTTATTTCAAAACCATTTGACTGACATGATGCAGCATGACTTGCCTTAACAAATCAGAGGCCTTATTGTTAAGGTAAACGCTTGGTTACATCTATCCATGGAGTGTTTCTTTAAGAGGACCATTTAGAGAAGCTTCACTGGCAGAAAAACAGCCCAAGCAGGAAAAAAACTAGTGTGAGGAAAATATGTAATTAGCTCTCCGTTTCAGCAGCAATGCAGCTCCATGGCAACAGTTATTTAATGCATAATTACAAGTGTCATACAATTAAGAACATCCACATCCATTCAGCACCAGTAGAAGTAATTATAAAAAAAAAGTTGCCTTGGATAATTGCATTTGATTTCTGCTGAGCTAATTATCTGATGTATTTTTAATTCCACCTACTGCGTGAACGGTTTGACCCACACTAAAGGCACGCTCATGAATTTTTTTTAACCCTGTAAAGCCTGACATATGAAATAATAATTAGAAATATCAGGAATGGAACAATATGACTCAATTTTATGGCTCATATAGTATAATATAGGAGAATATGGAGCCTCAATTTTATTCAGAGGCCCAAACTGAGCAAGAATATGCAATAAGCAGCAAGAATATGCAGTAAGATGAAATTCTGAATATGATTTGCTTGTAATGTAAATCAATGAGATCTTGTAGCATTTAAAATTACTTGCATAAAATGCATCTAAATTACAGCTGTCACTCTTTATCTCCCAATAATTTGTCTTAGGGTACGTTTACACAACAATGATGCACTAAGAATGGAAGTTTCGCGTACAGATGACAACGTTGTCAAAACGATCCCGATTACACAGATCCGTGAAAATGACTAAACTTTTGTATTCTGCTGCCAGGCCAGTAGTTGTTAGCCTGACTTCGTCATACTCATATTCTAGTCAGAATGTGAGTCTGATACTGCTCCATAGGGCTTTGATTATGATGCGTGTCTTAACCGAACCAGGAAAAAAAAAACTCTGCACTCAATTGGATAGACCTACAACCAATCAGAGCAAAGCAGTAAGCTATGCAAATTGTCAACAGAACTCAACTGCACGCACGCTGGAAGTAGTAGTAAAATAATGAGTGTTGCTTCTTTTACTTGCTCCTCCATGAGTGCGAGTGTGCATCCAAAGGAGAAACCACAACGACCACAGGGTTTTCATTGCGTCCCATCTTCTTAGTGACCATCGGAGCCAGCTGATAAAATAAACTTTTGCTGAATCCCGTAGGAAGGACGGCAAACACATCTTTCCGATCGACAAATGCCTTGATTGCAGTTCTATGTTCGTTTTTTAAAATGAATGCGCTGTCGATTTCTTTTACAACAGACGCGATAGCGGGATCTCTACATCTCAATTCTCCAGCTGCAGTCATCTCTGAGGGAAACCAGTTCAACCCAAGCGCTCTTTGATAACGTGATGATTACGTACCTGCAGATCATCTGTCCATCATCGTATAAAGCCCGCCCAGGCAATTTGATTGGCCCGACTAATTTTGAACCGATCATAATTACTCCTCAATGAATCGAGTCCAGACCGAACTTCCCGACCAAATAATGTTGTGGGCGGGGTTCAGGCTGGCATCCAGGCTAAGTAGTTGGTGATGTCACTTTGTAATTAAACACTTTGCGCTTGCACACTTATGCATTCTTCTACAGTGCTGTAACTTCAGTCCTGTAGTCCGCCATTGTTGTTTTGGTTATCAAGTACTCGCACATGCCTATATAGACTGAACACGTAATGCGATAACTTCAATTCAATTCAATTCAATTCAAATTTATTTGTATAGCGCTTTTCACAATACATATTGTTTCAAAGCAGCTTTACAGAAAGTGCATTTCAGAAATGTACATAGAATAATATAGTTAGTTAATCATCATGTATTAATTTAGGGCATAACATATCGCCGGCGTTGAGTCGTCTCTTCACAGGCGTCGAGTCGTCTCATCGCAGGTGTTGGGGCATCTGAAGTCTCCGTGAGAGTCTGGATAACGGTATCATTTTCAAAAACTTGCATTTTGAAACCCGTTTCCAAAAGTTTCAGGCCCACAAAACGCCATTGTTGTGTAATATAATGGCCAAAACACATAAAAGGTTTTCTGTTTTTGATGATTTTCATAATCAAAGCTCTGTAGATTTTTTTGGAGAGGCAAAACATATCATGCAATGCAATACAATAATGATTGAGAGATAAATAAACGTTCCTCAAAAGCCTGATGGATCATATTTGATACTCGCATTTGAACAATTTTACTAAAAATGAATTGTGGATACCGGAAAAGTGTTCATCTTGAAATATTCCTATCCTAACAATATAAAAGTTATTCTTACATGTACCTAATAAAAATCAGCAAAGGTTTCAGAGCAAAAAGATACATTGACCTAGCCTGGTTAAAACCAGACCATTCTCAGTTGTAACTGAGTTATGGTCTGGCAAAGCGTCATAGACAAATCATTTCCAGAGGGGCGTCACCAACGGACGTCGCGGATAGACCTAAAACCAATCAGAGCGATGAAGGAGATGACGTATGCAGAGCGGCGGAGAACTCCGAGTGTTGTCCTTTGCTCGGTTTTTAACAAAAAGGAAACGTTCAAATCGCTTAAAACAGACGCGATAGCTGATTCGAACGAGTGATGTTCGACGGCGGCATCCATCTTTGTAATGTAGGCTACAAAATCTGCTTCAAAATCCCAGCGCTGACGTCATCGTGTAAAGCCCGCCCCAACGTTTCTGATTGGTGCCGCGATTTCGGCGGATTGGAAATGAGCTTGAATGAGCTCTTTGCCAGACTAACTTTCAGAGCAAATCTAAATTTTCCGGAAGTTGTCTGGGTTTTCCCAGGCTAACATTGACCACAACCTGAAGGGGGACGTTATTAGAATTAGAATAGTAAAAATAATTTTACTTGTTAAAGTATCAATCAGACAACAGAAGGCGTATAGTAGATTGTGTACAACAGGTTTTTCAGCAAAGTTTTGATCATGTTGATCATTTCGAGGCCTAATGTCTGCTACAGATTTCAGCAATCCTATAAGATCATTAAATCACACTGTACGACATGGATCTAATACATTTGGGTATGACATGTATGTAGACTGTACGACGATGACACCTATTGAATCGTGTTGACCAATACGACATTTCATGACGCATTTTTATTGGTGTAGCAGGAAACACACTGTGAGATGATCATGCTAAATTTCTGACACTGTCTTTGGTCGCAACACTGTGACAACGGTCGTCTTTTCACTGTACAACAGAAATCGCCACGATTGGTCATCTTTCGTCTGGGACAGCCCAAAATCGTACAATGTGTGACCGGGCATTAGGAGGGTTAGGGTTACTTTTTTTTTTTGAATGACTAAATGTTGCTGTTGTGTTTCAGGTCTATACGGTGGTGGACGAGATGTTTCTGGCAGGAGAGATCCGAGAGACCAGCCAGACGAAGGTGCTGAAGCAGCTGCTCATGCTGCAGTCTCTGGAGTAAAGACCTCGCTCATCGCCAAGCCATGTTATCTGTCTCACTCAAATCTTTTCTTCAAATCTCACATCCCCCATGAAGGATGTGGCCATTCTGTTCTATAACTTTTAAAGCAGCTATGCATTTGTAAAACCTCCCTGGTTATTGACCTAATTATTCTTTGGCATAGTCAGAATTGAATACTTCAGCCATTTTTACAGCACAGTAGATCTCAGTGTGTCCGACTGGCAACCTCTCCAAGCCCGTTCATTAACACTAACACACATAATCATGTTGGCCAAAAACTGCCGTGGCACGGAAGCGTCGCTTCTATAATTGCAAGAAGATCCATGGGCTGCACTACTAGCAATGATAAAACTAGATTTTATCAAACAAACCCTCTCCAAACATTAATGAAATGTCCTGTGTATCAAGTCAAAATCTGTGAAGGTTGTTTGTATTGTGTACATATACATTATATATGCATCTATTTTAAGTGTAATTGTATGAACTAACCCATCATTCCAGGCATCTTAAGTCTCAGTCGCCGCTCTTTGTAATTGCGTTGAAGTCTTTTGGTTTTGTGGGAACCCGAGCCAGCGATTAGCGAACAAGGCTGAGTGGAAGAATGGAACTCTGGGGGAAATGACAAAAGATGGTCTACTTTTAATTTCCCCTTTTGTGGCGCTGGTTCCCTCTCGCCAAGAGCTCTATGGCAACTGCTCAGCCTTGAAACGTCCCATTACAGTCGGAGAATCGTCTTTATTTTGTACCTGTGTTTTATATTGTGTTTCTTTGATTGTCCCTTCTGCTTTAGTCCAAAGTATTCTAGATCTGCCGATTTGTCCCTGTGAGATTGCAGAGTGAAAAGCTGATAGTTGGTGTTACTCTCACGTGTGTGTTTCTGTCAGTGTAAATATCCATGAAGGTGAAATAAAGCAACTTATATGACTTCAAATGTGTGTATTACATATAGTGAGTTTGTGTTGAAGGCTGATCAGACCTTTTTTTGCATGTACTATACTGCCATCTATCGGATACTGACGATTAAGCAAATATTTGACGAGGTCATCGCTCATCACAGATAACAGAAATGGTGCATTTCTGCCTCAAGCGAACTGGCGTTCAGTTCTTGCATGAATATGTGCAGGTAATATAAATATAATACAATAAATGATAAAGTTAGCACAGTTATGAGCATTGGTCACTACTTAGTCGAGGGCTACGGATTACCGCGTGCTCACACCTGCGTATGTTGGTAAAAAAAAAGTGAGCTTGACGTGTCCAATCCTTCCGGTTGAGATGAAGGGCAGACAGCAAAAGAGCGGGATTACGTTTGCAACTTCACTGGTAACACTTTACAATAAGGTCCCATTAGTTAACGCATTAGCTAACAATGACCAATGCATTTGTTATTATCCATTACTTAACGTTAGTTAATAAAAGTACAACTGTTTAATGTTATTAGTTCATGTTGGCTCAGGTCCATTAAATACTCGGCCTTTTTAACAGATACAAATTTTGATTTTACGATTAATAAATGCTTTAGAAGTATTGTGCCGTTTTAGTTCATGTTTAGGCTACTAATGTTGTTAACTCATGTTGACAAATGGAAGCATTTTGTGTAACCAAATTTAGTTCCAATGAGATTGAACCCTAGAATATAAATTAAATTATGTAGATGATTTTATATAATTTATAAATATAATATATACTATAATTATAAAAGAAGTAATAATGATTATTTTAATTTATATGCAATAATTTTTTGTTAAAATAATGCATTTTGAATTATTAAATTATTTGCTTATTCCTTATTTTATCTTTTTTTTTTTAAAATGTCTCCATAAAATACAGTGTTTAATTTAGTTTTGTGTGATTTCTATAATGGATTATTTGTACACAAGATCATGTGAAGTAACTGTAGCCACATTATTTAATCATTTCCATTCAAGAGAAAATGAATGCACCTTAGAATGGGAGAACTGTAAAATGAATACGTAATTGTCAAATTAATAATGGTAACATTTTAAAAAAAAACAAGATAAATCAAGAATATAATCAAATAATAATTACGAGACAATTGTTTATTTTATCTACTGATTTGTAATGTACAACAAATCAAAAATCAAATTTAAAAATGATAGAAATAATTCACTAATAAACATACTAATTTATTACATTTAAATATTGGGGGATTTTTTTTTCAGCTTACTCTTAAGTTTGATCAAAACTAGATTGTGGACCAGATGTTTACTAGTCTTTAATGCTCTAAACCAGATTCTGTTGTTGAACTGCTGGAATATGCAACACTCTGAGAAAAAAAGTCTTGTGGAGAATGTGGAATTTCTCTCTTTTTTTAAAGAACCTTTTAGGCCAAAAAAGGTTCTTTATAAGGATAAATGTTTAAAATGATTGCATAAAGTTGAATGGGTTATTTCAGATTTTACTTTAGTGATAAAGTATTTTTACTAGCTGCTTAATTCATAACATTTTTATTAAAATGAAACAGAAATGAATTAAAATTAAATTGAAAACTAAGTCCATAAAATGGTGATGGGATTGGGAATCCCTAAAATGTTCTATATACTGCATGAAGCACCTGAAATAAACCTACTGTCGATATATAACCTTTTCTTCTAAGAGTGCATTCTATTGGCAATTTATATTTGGATTGGTGGTAAATTCGTATGTTATTTGTACGATCTTACAAGTTACTGACTGTTAGATTAGTGGTGGTGCGAATCGCATTGTATGAATTCAAACGAAATCACCTCATAAAATGATTACATTTTCTTACAAGATCAGATTGGAAGTATTTTATTTCCCTATGAATGTCACTTTTTATGCATCTGTCACCTTTGAAATAGAGATAATTTGAACTAACAACTTTCCTCATTGTCACACACTCCCACACAAAACAGAGACAATAGAAAAAAAACTTACACAACATAAAAAAACAAGCTAACTTTAATTATAATCTTAATCTTTAAAACCAACAAGCACCCCTCCCCCCAAACACTCCGATAGACAAATTCAAATCTTATTTACAGCATACATGATCCAGATATACAGTATTTATGAATGAACAAATCACACAAGTTTCTAAGCAACAACTGGTTATATGCAGTACTTTGAGCTACTATTCAAATGCACTCCATAATGATATTTGGTTACGAAATGCAACCAAATTTCAATACATAAGCCATCGAAAATCACCTGGCTCAGACAGTGAAGTTGCATCACATTAGTGAAATTTTGGCGAAATTTTGTGGGCAAAAAATAAATAAAAACTATTAGTGTAGCATGTATGAAGCACAGCTCTTGACACTAGTTTTAAACCAAACAGCTTTCTGTTGGTCAACATGCCGAATTCACATGATCGACTTGAACCCATTGTCAAATTGACCAAAAAAATCGTGTGGATTCCTATTGAAATGACTGGATTTTGCTTGCAAAAAATGTGCTGAACATTAGTAAACACGACCACACCTTAGCGATCACATTTGCATATGCTTGACAAATTTTCTCTGTGCAAATTCCTATTAAAATGATTGAATTTTGCCAGTCTGGAATTTTGTGTGAGGGCGAAAAGGTCTGCCACGCTACGGAAGCTTGTTTCCGCCATGACACAATTTAAAAGATAATTCCAACAAATTTGTCATTTGACTTTTTTCCTTGCAATTTTGACTTCTTTTCTCAGGACTGTGAGATATAAACTTGTAATTACGTGGAAAAAAGTCAGAATTGCACGTTTATATCTCGCAATTTTGACTATATAACTCGCGATTACAAGTTTATAAATCACGACATTTTGAGAGAAAAAGTCCGAATTACGAGATGTGAAAAAAAAAGGTAAAAATTGTGAGATAAAAAGTCGCAATTACCTTTTTTATTTTTGATTCAATGGCGGAAACAAGCTTCCATACCGCGCAGATTTTGATCGTTCAATTTGGTAAAAAAAAAAAGAGACACAATGACCAACAGAGAGCTGCTTAAAGGTACGGTCACATTAGCAAAATTTTGCAGTTAAAAATGTACGTGATCGATTTGAAAACGTTGCAAAATTTTAAACAGTGTAGCGACTTTTGAAGCACAGCTCACACAGAAGTCGCTTTCAAAACAATTCAGAAAGCTTGAACACGAGCGAAATCTGCACGAGGAACCTTTCCACCCCTTCATGAAACTCCAGATCAGATTTTGCCCGCGAAATTTCAGAGTTATCGTGATCGCCTCTTCTTAACACCATGTACTACATTTCAATGGGACCATACAAAGCATGCGAATTTCAAGGAAACAGTTTGGTACTCCCTAATATCGGCACCATATTAAAATGAATATTCCAGGTTAAATAAATTGAGTGGACAGCATCAAATACTGTGTTCTGTGTTGATTATCAGAAAATTATTTAGACGGGAAAAAAAATAGACTTCCATTGTAGGTGCATAACCTTCCACTTTTTACAAACCGAATCGAAGTACATTCCTGTAACTCTTAACTTGTATCTGTGAATATTCCTTTAATTTGAGTCAATTTTGTTGGATATAAGTGGTTTTAAATCAGACAAAACCTTTGGTAAAATTGGGGAAAGAATGGACGTAACAGAATAAGTGCATTTTAAAGAGCTTGGACAATTATGAGAGCGAGACGGCCATGACCAAATGTGAATCGTGTAGAACAATCATGTGGTTAGTCAGTTAAGGCTGTGTTTGTACTAAGAGATATGATGACCCACTCCACATTTACAACTAAAAGCATGTTCTTGTCCACAGCTGATGACTCCTTGCCGCTGAAATGGGGTCGTACTAGTCTCAGTTGTTCTTTAGTAAGGAATGATCACTCCTCAAAGAATATTCTCTCATTTAATATCATTAAATTACTATAAATTTTACAATTCTATAGGTACAGTATATAAACAGTCAAAAAAAGTGCACTTGCAGAGGGAAAAAGAAAGAAAGAAAAAAAACACATCACATAGACAGTTCTTAAAACACAGATCAAAACAGGTCTGTCTGTGGTGCATAATGATGATGTCACTGAGGGAACGGGGCACCGTGCCGGTCATCACCTCTAGATCTCCCTGTCATGGGTAACCAGGGCAAACAGCGAACCCAAAATATGTGCACTAGTTCAAGTGTAAGATTAATTATGTCGCAGCTGCACTGAAATAGTCTTCCGTTCTAATAATATACCTTGTTTCACTTATTACACGACTCGAACGCAACAGTGAAAGGGATGAATCTCACAAAGAAGTGCCTGGGAGCGGTTTCATTCGAAAAATCACATGAAATAAGATGTTGCTATTATGATTTTTGTTTTTATGCACTGTAACATTTATATCTGAAAATTAAGCATTAAAAATCATATTCACGTTACTATAATCAAGCAATAAAAATCTTTTTTCAGGTTTAAAATCAGCATAATTTATTTTAGAATTTAATAATATATTTTTTCACATTATAGTAAGGAAACAAAATGTGCTTAATTGACACGCAAAAAAAAAAAGAAGTCAAAATGCCCCAAATCTTAATTGTCCTAAAGTAACCTTAGGTAACCATTTCTAATTGATTTCTTTTTGCTTCAGGGTGAAATATGACATACACGTTCTTTGGGAGATTCAACCATTACAGACCCCAAAATTTTCATTTTCATGATTGATATTTGTACGCAATTTTTGGACAAAGCCTGATTGAGTCGTAGTACTACATTTTAATAAACGATTTAGCCATTAGCGGCCCCTGCAAATGACGGGTGAGGTTGAGTCAGACGATAACCTCCGACCCAAGCCAGAGCGGGTTGGCGGTAAACATCTGATATGCGCCAGATAGTGTTGAGCGAATTACAAGATCTGAACAGATGTTTCACCTTCTTTGAGCTTTCAGAAGCTCTTTAAATGCATGGCCAATGCAACAGGGTAAATATCTGAGTGCGTAAAGGGTTTTATGAGCTTTACTTTCTCACAGAAGACCAATTTTTGGCTCTAAATTATTATAGAAATCTTCATTATTATTATTTTTCCAGTTAAAAATACAGACTAACATGCATGGAGCAAACATATGGTCATTTTTCATTTTTGGGAACATGGAAACTAAACCAAAAAGGGGACATTCAATTGAACCAATCCAACAAAGGTCTGATATGTCACAATGTATAAAATGATTCAGCGATATCTAGTTTAAGACCTAGGGATGTTACTTCTGTTGTTGATTGGTTTATCCCAGTCTAGTGAAGTCTAGATGATGGCTGTTTGACCTCACAAGAAGGAAGTGTGTGTGTAAGAACACACACACACGCAACAGTGGGATTCACCTCTACTGCCCGTGGCCCTCGCTAGGCAGCCAGGGAGATCTGTCCTAGGTGAACAGCTTTCTGAGGTCAGAGGTCAAAGGTTGCAGATGGACTTCATAACAAATGATCCAGATGTGTCTGGGTGTGGAAGGGTCACATTTGGGGGTGGGGGCGTACAAACCCAGAGACACCCGGAGCTGAAAGGAGGAGTCAATCAACGTTTAAAAACAGTACAATCCATTCCACACTGATTTTTACATTTGAACAGAACTTAAGCTCTATTGATGTATGGTCAATTACCCCAGACTATCATTTGAATTAGCGGTAATTTGAATTACTCTTTTTTTGATTAAATAAATGCAGCCTTGCCAAGCGCAAAAACGTGAAAAAAAATCGTACTAACCACAAACATTTGAACGGTAGTGTATTACATACATATAACGTTTGTAGTATTATAATATATACGGCAGTTATATTCTATTATAGTCCTTTTTAACTGTAGGTCAGCTGTCTAAGGTAGATGATCTTGATGAACATATATGTTTACATCTTGAAAGAATAATTTCATAAGAGTGTGTGTTTTAACATTTATCCTGGTGTAATGTATTGCTCTATAGACTTCCATTGTAAGTGCATTGCTGTACATATGATTACTGATTGTCAGAACATGTCAAAAATTTTTTTTTGCCAATCCCAGAAGCCCTGAACTGACCTGAGGGGGGAGGTTGTGTGTGTATGGTCTGATGACAAGTATCGGTCAGGGTGTCCAGGCCCCTAACAGTTACACTGCTGCTTGGTCTGTGCGGCAGAGCCCCGGGGCTGTCTGAGCTGCCGCAGGGACGCGTCACCGTACTGGATCCCAGAACCCATCCGCTCCGGGTCCAACTCGCCTGTACGGGCACAAACACAACATTTAACCCTATAAAGCCTACTGTACACATTTCTAAGGCTTCCCAAATATAAACAAGACCCAAAACACTAGTACATGCCTTCTGTTGGTCAGCCTGTCTGTTTAAATGGTGCTATATAAATAAATTTTGACTTGACTTCTGTCATCTGATTCATAAAAACTAGTTTTGAGGCCTTTAAGTATAATTCTAAGGTGCCATTCACATATAGCGCCTAAAAAAACGCGTCGCGCCGCGTTCTCCGTTTTCCAAAGCGCTAGGGCGGTTGCGCTCCGGTTGGTTCTTGTCACGTGACCTACGGTGCGCTTGCGGCATTCTGAAAAGGTGAGATGTTTTTATCTCGACCGCGTCGCTTCCATTATGAGCGCGCATACCGCGCGCCTACATTTGAAATAACGAACTTGAGCGCGCAAAAGACGCGATATGTGAGCAGGCCCTAAAGCCGCCCACCTTCAGGCCTTTTTGCTGTGTAATCTTTACTATTTTTATGAAGTAAATGTAATTTATATTTATATAAACTTTTATATTGTTAGTAATATTTCAAGATAAACACTAAGAGCACTGAAGCAACTTGGTTGATTATCTATACTGAATTTTTTTGAATAATCATGTTAAAATAGATCAAATATAATACATTAGGCCTTTGAGGAACTTTTATCTGTTCATTTTTCAGTGATCATTGTATTGTATTGGATTATGTTTTGGAATCCCTTTTTTAAAAAGGTTTTTAGGCTTGCTTGACGGGGTTTTTGACGGAAAAGAAAAAAAAAAGAGTTAATGCGAATAATTCGAGATTGAAACGCATTTGCCGTATAATTTCTGACGTAGCGAACATTAAACTTAAGCGACTAATTTGCAATTTCCGTTGATGGCGTTTTATTTACTGTTGGTTACTAGGTTACCAATACCACAATCATCTGCTCGAACAACCTGAAACACACTTAATTCACTTATTTTTTTTTTTTTTACAAACTTTAAAAGATTCACTTTTCACTTTTTGAAACCTAGCTATGATTTACATTACAATCCGAATGTACTTTTTGGTCATATAAATATCACAAACTACATCAAAATGCATATATTTGCTTAGTTTGTGTCTCTGAATAAAACTACTTCAGTTGTTGTGGTGCTGATTCACATCATTTTTTGATTGTTGTGTAGAGTGATTAGATGCTTTTTAAATAATTGCAAAAAGCTTCATTGGCCAAAAAAAAAAAAAAAAAAAAAAACTATCACAAAAACTCAAATTTCACTGTTTTTGGCCCTGGCTCAAGATGACCAGCACATGGGAATGTGAGAACAAGTACTAGTCAGGTGAAATAACTCAATCATTCTGATTGGATTATAAGTGCAGACTGATTGCTATAAAAGGAGGGAAGAAGAGCTTCCAATTATTGAGTTGTGTTAGCAATGGTTCCCTCCAAAGAAAGACGAGTAGCCATCATCGCTTTGCATCAAAATGGCTCACATGCAAGGAAATTTCTGCAAATAACCATTTACTGGATTATCAAGAACTTCCAGGAGAGAGGTTCAACTGCAGTGCACTGCACACACATGCAATTTAAAAATATATATATATTATGACTGATTATTATTTCATATGTCAGGCTTTGCAGAGTTAAACTTTATTTCTTTCACGGTGAAAGAAATAAAGCTTTACAAAAGCATTTTGTCAGTAAATGAATAGCACATTTAACTCTTACCTGACTCAATCTTGTTGAGGATGTTGCGAGCACATTTGAGAAAGGCTTCCTCTACGTTCTCCCCAGTCAAAGCACTCGTCTCCAAAAACATCAGCTCTGGGTGGAGGACACAGTCAGGTGAACACATCAAAATCAACCCTCTGATCATGCGGCAAAAGTCTTAGTGTTGTAAAGGTCCATTTGGATAGCTGTTATCAGGCTTGCTAAGCATCAGTTTCATTAAGGGTGCTTTAGTGTAAACAGCATCATCAGCAAGAACCACCTTATGGTCTTTAGACATCTCTACGGCACTCCGGTGACCAATACATAAGGGCTTGTAAATGAGCCGCTCATAAAAACCCTGCTGTTTGAACGCTCACCAACAGAGAGGAAGAGAAGCGGACTCTCTGCAGCGGCGCACATCTGTTTGGACAATTATGAATATAACAAGATCTCTCTAGACACATGACAAACAGGTGCCAGAAGCAAGTGAAAATTGATGCGGCACACTGTGAGGCACAAACAGGCAAAATATGAATACTTTCAGACCCCAGTTACAAAAGTGGTATGCATGAAGAGCAGCTCTAACCGTTCTCCTGGGCAAAACGAGACGCCTCTAGGAAGGTGACCTCACGGTCCGCATCCAGATCCTTCTTATTCCCGCACAGGATGATGACGATGTTGGGGCTGGCCAGCGTCCGTGCGTCCGTCAGCCAGTTAGTTAGAGCATTGTAGGTTTCCCGACTAGAAGACAGATAAAGACAGTGTCAAAATTATGTAGCGCATAAAGATACGCACTGTCAAAAACAGCTTTACAGAAAATCATGATGTCAACGTTAATGTAGAGTGTCTTAATATCTTCATGCCTTAGCAGATTAGAGCTGAGCGATAATATAGTTTAGATTTTGCGATGATACAAGCAATCAGGCAGTTAAGATATGCTAAATAGTATGTATTGCCCTACACTAGCATACTGTATGTATGAAGATAAAGTTGGACATACTTGGACAACATTACATAAAGCGCTGGGCAATAAATAAGTTATATTTCTGCAACAATATAAACAGATGAAATTTGCTATATAGCTTTAAGTGAGTATACTGTATGTATGCATGTAAAGTAGTATGTACTATATATATCTAACTTTTAATACATTTTTTGACAATACAACAATTCAGCAGTTGAGATTTTTTATATAGGACATACCGTTTAATGAGTGTACTGTATATATCTGGGTAATGTTTGATTTACTTGTAGTAGTTGGATGATTTATTATTAATTAATAATTTGTTACTTCATTCGAGTTATTCAGCACTGCTGTTGCAAATTCTGCTAATTTGCAACAAAGATAATGTTATTTTGCTTATAGTCAACCAATGAAAATATCACAAGTCACAAAATCTATAGTCCTGAAAGTAGAGCTGCACAATTAATCATTAAAAGATCGCAATCTCAATTCAAACACCAACACAATCTTATTCCCAAATGATAACGATTCGCCTCCGTCTATTAAATCTTTGACAAAATTACACTGGAACATTTAAATCTGCGTTAGGTGGATAGAGGAAACAGGTGGATAGTGAAAAAGTGGCCAATTTAAATCAGAATGTGAAACAAAAATTGTTCTGAGAATTAAGTGTGACTATGGCCAAATGAATCTGCAGCGGTCACTTGGTACAAGTTGAAAATTCCCAGTTTACAAGCTGTTATTACGAGTTTTTACAAGTTGGAATCTAATCTAATTAAGGTAATTACGACTTGGCGTGAACGCACTTAAGTTTGCAGTGGACTGTTGTGGGGCTGCGCTAAATGTATCCAAATGGTGGTGCTTTGCTTTCAAATCTATAGTTTTTTGCTATTTTTGCCATAATCTTTATTGCATTACCAGGCATTAAATTACTGATAACCTTTGGCAACATTTCAGAAATTAATTATTACCTATAGCAATGCTTAAATAGCTATTGATGAACATTAACCAATAGCATGTGCAGCTTAGGTGACGTCCAATGAAAAGGAAAGTGGTTTCAGAGGTACATTTTTAATAACAATTATGAACAGAAATATTTATAACCTGCACAGATAATTTGTGCAGATACCAGGAAGCATGTTGGCTTTGAGAGAATGGCCAGGTCTGTTACTAATTCAATATTTACCCTGCTTTCCACCATTTATAATCAGTCCCACAGAAACTGCCTTTGTGAGTGAATAACAGCGAACACTGATTTAACGTACTTCACTGTACTTCAACTCCGCTTCTCAGAAGTCAATGTCTGTGACGACCTTTGAGTGCTTTGAGAAACGATGAGACAAAACATGACTCATAATGCCCTCCACATTTCTTTACTGTGCGTTCGCCAAGCTTTCAGGGAATCTAGTTTTGTTTGAGTCACTGGTCTCCAGGGCAACCATTAGCCTGTGGCCACAGCGACGGGCGAAAGAGAGCGTGTTAAATCTGTGCTTGAGTGTAAAGCAGTTTAAGTGTCTACGGTCTGCAGTGATGGCAGTTCAGTGCTGAAGGATGACCCTCATCAAACACACAATCCATCACTGTGTTCATCTCTCTCTCACTGCGCTCACACTCCGTCAAATGGACTCGCCAGAAGATGACATTTTATTACAGTGCTGTCAGTGTTTATTATTACTCCATTGTCTTTGTCTCTATTACCATGACAGCTGCATAGCAACCTGGAGATGATCCAATTCTACGCCATAGTCAATCTCTCCATCTGCCTCCGTTGTATTTTTTACCAAATTCTTTTATTTTTTCCCTCGCATTTACATTTTTCTGGATACATTTTTTTTTGCCGTTTTTATGTTTTTGTTTATTTTATGTTTCAGACATTTAAATACACATATGTACCAGCAAAAAATAGTTTGTTAAATACATTTCAATTATAATTTGATAACGCGTTTCATTAATATCAGATACAAACTGTGTAGGTAACTATACATTTTACTCTATTCTTCTCCCAGTTGACCAGCCATTTACTTTCAAGTGTTTCGGGAGAAGTGGATGAATTTACATGCTGTAAATCCGACAGATCCGCAAACTAACATGGGCCCATCGCTCGTTATTAATCAGCTAACATGATCATTATAAAGGTGAAAAAGGACAAAAGAAAAAAAACACATTCACTTTCACATATTTGACAATCGGAAAAAAAACAACAGTGTTTTAAAAGTTCAACAAAAATAAAATTAGGGCCCTAAATAATAAAAAATTCCCCTCTCAAATTTCCCTTTATTTTTTCAAATTTCGTGTTTTTCATTTTACCTTTCAGGATTCCATTTCAATGGTTTAACTGATTTTAAATAGTCAAAAAGCATGTCTAGTCAATTGAATTCATAAAAGCTTAATTTATTAAATTACAGCCCTATACTTTTTTCCTCCAGACATTTTTTCTGTTTTATTTTTTCTGGATTGATGATTTAATACAAATTTGTTAAAAATTGTGGTTATCAAATGAAGGCATATAATAACACATTAACAATTTAATTAATCTTAAAAATGTAATCAAATGAAAAAATGTAACACCTTTTATTTTTTCAGCAATCAAAGTGCTGCACAACAGAGCTTTATTGTAAAATTTAAAACATGGAAATAAAAACGTGTGATTATTTTTTAGTTAAGTTAATAATTTTATTAGTACCAGTATTATTACTTTAAGAAGTACATTCTACTTTACAATAGTAAAATATTTCTGTCAGAATTTGAGTTTCTGTGTGTAGATGATATGACAATAGTTTTTCTCAAATTCTCAAATCAAGTCAAGAAAACATCACAAGCATCACGTGTGCTTGAGTATGTTAAATAAGCGGAAACCACACCATTCATTCACACTGAGACACGCAGACCATGCAGACTTAATATTCACAGACATATTCCATATTGCGATTTGAATAAGTGTTCAGCCCTACTTGAATTTATTGTAAGGATAGCCCCTTGAGATGTAACATCTCATTTTCAAGGGGGTCCTAAAAACAAACAGAATTATATAACACAAAGCACAACAACCTTACAAAACACACAACAAATATACAAAAGAAAAGAAATGCTCAACCTTGTGATTTATGTGATTCACAATACTTGTGATATGACTTGTCTTATACAGTAAATTCCATTTGTATGACTGGATTCCATGATTCTGCATCGCAGAAATCATCATAGTTCATTATCTATAGCTAAAAATCCTTTCATTCCAATACAAAATGTGTCGCTGCTTCGACGGCCTTACCTTGTGATGTCATAAACGAGAAGAGCCCCTGCTGCACCACGGTAGTAACTGCGGGTCACTGACCTGTAAGACACAAGCCTTGAATGACTTCCACCAATCAGAGTCAGCATACAGCAGTAAGGATATCCTAACAAACCAATCACAGTTAGTACCTGAAGCGCTCCTGCCCAGCCGTGTCCCAGATCTGCAGTTTGACCGTTTTTCCGCCAACGTTGACAACCCTGGAGCCAAACTCGACGCCGATGGTGTGGTTAGAGTCCTGTTTGACTGTGACAGAAGATGCTCAGTAAGAAGCAGATCTGACGGACTGCTTAAAGAGGTCATACAGTTTGGATGCCAGATTTTTTTGTGCCAGAATTAAATATTTCATGACCATCTTCTCGAAGAGAAATGCATTGTTTTCTGTCGTGCCTTCAAGACTTTAAAGTAAATGTCCTCCTTGCATGTGAAATAAGATACAGCACTTTCATGCTCTTACTCACGGGCTGTGGGTTTGCACCGCTGTCAGATCAAATATAGTTTAAGCGCCCCCATCCTTCAATAACAGCCTCTTTGAAAAGCCAGTTTTACATTGTGTTCACAAAACGATCCATGCTGAAATGAGCTGCTCTAATATAATTAGACTGAAATTATGTCATAAAAATAAATTCGACCTTGTGTATTTTTGTTGGTGTTTAGAACGGCAGGGCTCTTTAGTGGCATTTACAACTGAAATTTACGACGTTCATGACTGAAAAAAATAAACTTTTTTGTAGGGATGCACGATATATCGGGCACCATATCGGAATCAGCCGATATATGTTCATTTTTAATGTTATTGTTATTTGGCCGATACATAATGTATTATTTCCTTCAGCTGAGACACTTTAGATGCACACTGTTCACCATGATGCTTTGAATTGCTTGAAATATGATTGGAATCACTTCAAAAAAGAAAATACAGTTAAGTGCAACGTGCTGCACAAGTCTGTCATATAGGCTACATAAAATTATAATGAAAAATTGTGTGCTACAGACATGGTTTTTAATGGTGAGACTTATTTTTGTAATCAGGCTCTCAAAAATTATATAAAAATGTGGATTTAGATTTATTGACCAATATATCTGTTATCGGCTTTCAAATATAAAGAATTATCGGTTATCCGTATCGGCCAAAATGTTCATATCGGTGCATACTTGCATGCATCGATGATATCCATGATATGATACAATCAAAATAAAAACTACAACTCCCACAATGCATCTAAACAGCGCAATTGTGACACTTTACACTGCAATTGGCTGCATGATTTCTTGATTATTGGTAACATATCATATAGTTATCACCCAAATTTATATTTAAAACAATCTAATAACATTATGCAACTGTAATTGCCGTGTAAACACATTCATGCCACTTCTGAGCTACATTAAACAATCTATGTAGGCTAAATATACCTAAATGCCACTTCAGATGCAGCACTAAGATGGATTTTGTTGATACTGATTTAATCTGATTGATAACAGCCTGTGTCTTAAGACTGTGTCTTATTATTCTAATTTAATTTGTGGATTTAATAAATTGAGCAACAATGAAGAGGGATCCAAAAGTTACCATCACCACAAGTGTTGCTGGATCCCTAAAAAGATATGAGCTCTGAAACAGAGTGTTTCATTGCAAATTGAGATTTACTTAAAATAATTTCAAGTCAAATTTGATTTGATTGATGACACAAACCCTGTAGACTTCCTAAAGTCAATGAATATTGAATTTTCATATTATAACACATGCACTTGTTTCTGGCTTGGAAAACAACTTAAAGGCAGGGTCATTCATAATTCATTCAATGTCAAAGACATACTTTTCAGCCTCTTTTCTTCATTTACTCTGTAAATTAAGATTGGCATTGGAATTTTAAAGCTTACTGACATGATTTTCATTCATTGCTTAACATGCCCACGTTTCAAAAGCATGTAAAGCTACTCTGGTTTCCAAAGAATTAACATTCAAGGCCACCTTTCTCTCTGCTGAATGCTTTGCGAATTAAAGGTCATGTTTTAATTCAAGTCTTTGTGAGAGGGAGACATTAATATGGGCTTACACTTGTTCTCTATGAACTGGTGAAGGAGGCATGATTTTCCAGTCCCAGCGCTGCCAATCACCAGGAACTTAAACAGAAAATCTGAAACCAAGAGGGGGAGAAAAAGAAAGAATCAATATCACTGTTGTGTTGCACTGAGAACATGTTTAAAAGGCTGTTTTAGATGTCGTTCAGAGCGCTGGGCCATCCTGATGTCCTTAATTCAATATTTCCTTCATTATTATGTCCGTCTAATTGAGGCGTGTATTCTTCAAACAATTAAACCCATCTTGAAATGTAATGTTCATAGGTAGTGTATTGTTGGGCCAATATTTGGCTAGCTTGAGACTACCTGCATCTGATAAAAGTCATCTTAACTTTAGAAAGCAAGATTTAAAACATTAGCATTTGAAACAATTTCACTCAAAAAAAGAAAAGAAAAGTGCACTCATGTCCAGACTTCTGTTAATCAGCCAAACAGGCATACTAAACTGGCCAAATATTGGCCAATGAATTATTTTTGCTAATGTATTGGTCTAACACTTATAATAATCTCCCACCTTGATCTCTAGAAATTGGATTGGCATTGGCTACAAAAAAATAAAAAAAACATCAGTTGACCTCATAAATAATTTATAATTAGCCTATATGAGATATACCGCAATTATATTGGACATTGACAACAATATATTTCCTAGCGCTAGTCCCGCTCATTTGCAGGGTCTGCTTCATTGGAATGATCCGCACACACAAACACTGGATTTGGCACAGGTTTTATGCCTCACACTCGCATTTGGCACTCACACTCACACACCTACGGCAATTGGGCAATCCACCAAACCTGAATATCTTTGGACTGCGTGGGGGAAACCACAGCAGAACACCCGGAGGAAACCCACGCTGACACAAGGACATTCAAACTCCACACCATGCCGCCTGGAAAATGCTCTCTAGATATTGACATCGGCCATTAAACAACATACTGGTTGACCACGTCTCCAACACAATCACTTTATATCTAAAATCATTCTCATCTTACATTACATAATAGGCTTTTATAGGCTATTCATCAGTTCAATACAATGTCAATAAAATAGTGTCAACTAAATTGCAAAGAAATGCATGCAAATCCTTACTGAAGACACAATTGACATGATAGCAATAGACATAGTCACTGATTTGTTTCGAAGAGAAACACATGGACTGCAATTACCAACCAAACAAAAACACATTCTTTCCATGAGTGTTGTTGCAAGTCGCTCTCTCGCTGATGGTCTAATGATTTTGGAGTTAATTATTTAATACAATTTATCATCGTGCAAAAAAACAGAAAGCACAAGCTTTTGTGTTAGGTTATATGTTGCAGTGCCAATAATGGTAGAATTGTTTGAACGACCCAACTGGAGCCAAGATCCACCAATCAGAGAGGTCCCCAAATCTCAATAGATTTTTTGAATGGAGAATGTGCGCGGAGGGTGTGCGTGGTGCAGAAGTTCAGCGAGGTCAGAGTGGGTCACGACCGCGGCCGCAGGGTTCAGGAGCTGATCAGTGCGAGACAAGAACAGTCCTAAAAGCTCTTTGTGTTGGAAGAGGACACAGAAAGAACTATTTGCATGTGTGGGTATGACATGCACACAGCCATAACAGGATTAACAGCTGGAACAGAGGAGGGTTTCAGGAGCGGATTCAGTGTTAGAGGAGGAGGATGTATGGAAATGTCAATGAATCATAACTAAACAGCATGAATATTCTCACTGATGATGTTCTCACAAGCATGTCAGAGCGTTTTGGACAAACATCAACTGTCGACAAAAGCATCACAATAGTCATGGACATAAAAAATCATTGATTTCTACAAGAATAAGATGTCTACAGTCAACAAAACTCTGGATGCAACACATGTACATTAAAAATACGCAGCACACAAATCTGAAGCAAAATGGCCCCTTAAAAGTACATTTAACTCTTTCCCTGCCATTGACAAAATGTTTTGGCAATCCATTTCATTGTTATCACTTATTATATTTATTTATTATATCTTCAGAAAGCATTGAATCTCCTGATCAAAATAAGTCAACCATTTTCTCAGCTTTTAGTTTTTAATGAAATGTATCCACATTCAAGTGTTGATAAAAAAGAACACATGAAGCTAAAATGTCTTTTTGTTTGTTTGTTTTTTGCTCTGCTCTTTCTTTCGATACATTGCATGTTCAAATTATAAAATATTCTGGGGGCCATGAAAGTTGTGAACATTATCAAAAACACTCGCAACCATCACTGGCAACTTAAAAAAAATGGCAGGGAAAGAGTCAAAAATAAAAAGTTAATTAATATAAAATGTAATTTTTAAATGGTAGATTAGATTAATTTTAATAGATTATTTTCAGTATTGTACAGAAAAAGTATTCTATCTAATATAAGATGCTGCAGTGTAACTTCAGGCACAGTTTTCACAACATGATCCCGCAATGGCTATGTTTACACGCACAACTTTTGTTTCAATCGGATTGAGTTCAGTCCGATTGATAAATCTGAATGTAGTGTTTACATGAACGCTAAACATGTGATCGGGTTGATGTGCGCGTTTATATGTCACAAGCTTCCAATCGGAATATATTTTTTAGAGTTTCCTGCTGTTTCCACATGATAACTACTCTCCCACATTGGTTCTTTATTTGTTTTGAACAGCAGACTTAATATTTATTTGGAGACAATGAGCATATGAACGGTTGTGCCAGCCCGATCTCACGGCAATTCGTACGAATTTTACGAGGTGGCTAATTCGTACTAATTCATACGACCTCACTCGTACAAATTCGTACGATTTTTGCTAATTCGTACATATTTTACGAGTTACCAAATTCGTATGAATTTGAACGAATTACCAACCCCTGACCCCGCCCCTAAACCTACCCATCACGTGGGTTTAGACAAATCGTACAAATTCGTACGAGTGAGGTCGTATGAATTAGTACGAATTAGCCACCTTTTAATCACTCGTACGAATTCGTACGAATTAGTCGCGAGATAGCGTTGGTTGTGCCGCTCTGTTCATATTTATCACGCAGTAAAAATGGCCAGAACCAGACGTCTGTGGATGAGAATCCGAAACAAGGACTGATGGGACGTTGTCCTGCTCCACTTCACAGACGCAGTGAAAGGACAATTTTAGGGTGACGGGACACTCATTTATATGACACACTTTATTCAACAGGAAGAACAGCTCATTCAGCGTGTCATACGTCATTACGCTATTTCTACGTCATTGCACATGCGCAGTCCTTTCAGTTTCGGTTTTCAATCCAAACAAGTGTTTAGCCTACATGTTCTCTTGATCGGATTAGAAAAGGAATAAACCACCCCTTTCAATCCAATCGAAATTTTGTTCGGATCTATCTCAATCGGATCGATTAAGGTGTGTACATGAAGGCTTTTCAGTCCGATTGAGCCGTCAATCCGATTAGGCCTACTAACAGATTATTTTGGTTGCATGTAAACGTAGCCAGTGCCTTAAAATTATGTTTAGACAGGACAGAAAGGTTTCGGAACAGATCTATCATGAATATTCAGTCATAACGGAAAACGGTAAACCATGCAAGGACCTTCAATGGATAAATGACTTCTGCAATCACTCTTTAGGCATAATTAATCATATTTAATGAAGTGGTCCGAACTCAGACAGTCAGCTAATGGGTGCTATTTCTGGTGTGAGTGTGTGTACTCTGACAACATGACCTTGAGCTTGTCTTCATGGAAAAGCAATTGGCGAAATGTTCACAGTCGGTCTGTACAGAACAGATACAGTAGCACCTGCATCAGAAAACATCAGATTTTTGATACTTTTGAATGATGAACTTGTCATGTGCAAGATGTATCAGTTCCCTTTAATGAACTTTAGGGGAAGTGAAAGGGTTTTGAAAAGCGATATTAAATATTAAAGAGGACTGATTAGCAGGTCCAAATTTAAAAATATGAATAGCCAGTTTAGATGCAGAACAGCACTAGTATGAAATCCAGGTCAAAGGTACTTCAAAGTAATTGTCAACTCCATACTCAGCAACCAGGCAAACTACGTCAAAGAAGATAATCTGGTTAACAAATGACTCATTTCACTTCCTGTAAGAGTTTGTTGAAATAATGAAACATCATACTCCAAAATGCATGTAGGGCTGCATAATTAATCTTAATAAAACCGAAATCATGATATGGCTGCAATTTAATTCATATTCACGGTGCGGTGTTCTTAAAACACAAGCAGCTCATCCGTCCACGAGCTGTTACACACAACCATCTTTGTGTTACACAACCATGTTTCCATACTTGTAATGAGAAAAAAGAGAAGCTTTAAGGACTCCTTGTGGTTTTCTGTTAAAATAAAAGTTTGATGGTTTTGATGGTTGGACAAAAATAAATTAATATCAGTGAAACTATTACTATATAATTTCTTAAATACAGGGAGTAGCATACTACTTTTTTGCATGTTTTTTGTTGTTGTTGCGTAACACACACCGTGTCAGATGCCATCTAAAAAAGATTATAGACAAAAATGTCAATACTCTATGAAATATAAGAGAGCATTTCAGTGGCTTTGGGCCTTGATCCGTTACAGTGGGACAGCTGAGTCATACTAGGTCTGATGGCAAATGGTACAGTGAAGTCACTAGTATTCTAGTAGAGATCTCTGCATATTGTCTCCTGAGCGAGCAATGGATTGTCATTAAGTGTGGCCCTAGAGATTGGCTAAGGATATCAATATGCCATAGAAGAGCAATTACAGTGCCAGGGCAAGATGCTCCTTCTTTATTAGCATGGAAAGGTGATTTGTAGGCCAAGTACAATGAAGCAGACTCAGTTTCACAGGCGATTGATGGGGGGGTTGGAGGAGAGAAAGGAGAGATGTGAGTGAGGGGGAGATTTCTGCAACATGAAACTATCCACATTACCTACATGAATATTTTATGATCTACAGCACAAATACATCAGTCGATTATCAGATAAAAGACATCTCTGAAGTCTTCAACCAGTGATTTAAAGGAGCCACACATGCTTTGTGGCTACATTCGCAATAAAGTATAAATGTATCTCTTATTGTATACCGCACAGTATACACAATACTGTCCTATCTTCATGTTGAGAAAGAGATAGGCTGTACAGAGCATCACAGTCCCGCCCACAGCTGGTGCCGGAAGTAAGAATTCAATACAATTTCTCCATTGACAGTCGGGGTATAAGCCATAAAAACGTAACCATACATGGAAGACTTAAAACCAGCTAAGGCTGTACTAAGCGATTGTATATGCTCATAAACGGCAAAAGTTCATGGGGCACTAACCTCGTTTTAAGATAAATGCTTTTTATTCGTGATGTCTTGGATAAGTACTTCATTACCCACAATCCTGAACAATCCCACAGTGATGCATCTGATTGGTGGAAGTCGTGTATTAAACCCCGCGAAGGTCTTTGAAGACTGAAGATGGTGTAATGACGTAGGGCTAGTTCATTGGTCGCACGTCAGAGGCGCCCGCGCCATTGGATGTGCAGTTGCCGCAGCACAGCCAATGAGCGAGCCAGATGCTCAATGTGTTAGCTGTGCAGCTGCAAATGCGTTTTACATATAAGCTTCAGTAAATCGAGGAAAAGGAGTTTCCCTGTACATGCACTATATAATTCACTGGAGGAAAAAGTTCACGTGGCCGTCGTCAGATTTGGAAGTCGCTCAAAAGGCTCTTTCGCGGTTGTGGCTTATGTCGACTTCAGTGAGGCGCGGTGGTTTATAGGATGAATATAGTTCCTTCGCTCGGAAATGAAAATATGTACACAGTCTTGTACCTTTCACTTTTTTGGGATTTTCTCTTCGTTTTTTTCACTTGAAATGATATGTTGAATGCTTATGAGTTCAGCCGTAGCTGGTTATCCTCAGACATGCTCTAAAACTCTTTAGATACGGATTTTCCAAAACGTCAATGGGAGAAATGAATGGGAAATTTACTTCCGGCACCAAAGCTCTCTCGGGCTGTGGGCGGGACTGTGATGCTCTGTTAAAAGTCTTCTGGTGTATTCATTACACTGGAAATGGAAAATCAAGTGGAACACACTGCATTCTGGGATAAAGTATTCCTTGTAGTATGCTTTATTGTACACTGTACATTTTGGCAAATGAAGTACTATTTCGGCAAATGTAGTACTATTTCATACTGCTTTCGTTTCATATATACAGAATTTTTGCTTAAATTACAATGTGCATAATATACTGTAGATAATAGAAAGAACACTGTGCTATCCAAAACGGACTTTAGGGCACCAAAAAAAGTCAGCAGGAAACTGCTTTCACAAAACATTTTACTTATGTTATGCATTTCTAAGTGAAACTATTCAATGGTGGAAAAAATAAAAGGGCAACACTTGATTTTATCCATCGATTTTATCCATTCGTAAAAAGTGGTCATGCTGTGACATGGTGTGACAGGCTTGGTGGCTTTTAGGTTTTTAGAAATGGAAAAAGATATTACCCATTGATTATGAAGATTAAAAACAAACGTGTTTTCTTTGGAAGATCATGCACTGATAAATCATTAAAGGGGTAGTTTACTCGAAAAATGAAAATTCTGTCATAATCTACTCACCCTCATGTCGTTCCAAACCTCTATGACTTACATTTTTCTGTAGGACATAAAACAAGATATTTTGAAGAATGTCGGTACCAAATAATTTTGGTTACATTGACTAGTATGTACTGTATGGACAAATTTAACACCACAACATTTTTCAAAATATCTTCTTTTCACAGAAGCACGGAAATCATACAGGTTTGGAAAAACATGAGGCTGAGTAAATAAATGATGACCCATTTTTGGGTGAACTATCCGATAAGAAGAAGAGCATAGATGTCTATTAAGAAGGAAATATAAGCAAAACCTTCGTATAAAATAAAATAATCAGCATTAGTGGAGTGACACTCTAGGATTTAAAGAAGAAAAACACATCTACTGTAGTAAACATTCCCATTTTCAATGGATCAATCAATGCTAACCACAACAAGGACAAGTGGTGCTTGTTTGAATATGAGATGTTCTACCAGTGTGTAAAAATGAAACAGAACTAAACACAGTTCATGCAGAGCAATGATGCATGATCTTGTTGATAAAGGAAGTCAGCACAGCACAGATTCAGACTATCCTCAAACCACAGATGTCAAGTTTCTAAAGCTGCTAAGAGATTAAAGCCATTTTGCTAACTTCCACCAGACCAAGTCAAACACTCGACCACACACTCTACAAAATCTGACCTCCTAAAGATATCTGTATAAAACAATATACAAGCTATAAAGTGTTGAAAAAGGCATGTCAGCAAACCCAAACATTCAAAATGATTGAGTGTTTGTGAGGTAATTAGTGTTTCTAAACGAATCTTTTCAGTGAACAAATCATTCTTGTTCACTACTACTATTCAATGACTCATTTTTGAACGAACTGAACAAACAAAACATCTTGTTCATGAAGTAACGTTAGTCTAACCGAACAAACTAAACATGTCGTTAATGAACAACCTACACACACAAACAATAAATGTTGAACGAAGATTTTCTGACTGCCTGGACGAAATTGGCAGTGAATCTCATTCAAAACAAAAAAGAGAAAGGGGTTGAGGTTTTATGAGGGGTCACTGCAGAATTTTTAATGAATCAGTTGAGTGATTATTCAGTGAAACACAAAAGATCTCACCATTCACTCTTTCACCTGATGGTGTTGTAACTTCACTGTACGAATAAGGAGTAATTTGTTTGCGAAATGATAAAATACTTGAAGGATGAATCGAATCACTAGAGTGAATCAAAATCACAGGCAACAAAACCATTTTAGCATATCACTTTAAACGAATAACAGGCAGAGAATGCTTATGTTTGGGAGAAAAATGGCAGACCACACCACTCACTTTTGCAGAACCTGATTTCACCAAGTCCAACATATTCCTGGATCAATGGAATGTTATTCCATTATCAATCAGATTTGAGGGACAAGTTTACAGTTTATGTCAAGTTTAGGCTTACAACAAGGGTTAGGTGCTTCTACATCAGTGTTATTCACCTAACATTTCCCTATGATTTTAGGGATAACTTATGAGTAGCAGGGTTAGGTTTAGGGGTTGGGATATGGTTGTTTAAATTTTCGGACAGGAATGTTGTTCCAGGATCAACCACATATGTTGATATAATTCGTCATAATCAGACGTGCCACACCCTTACTGGTGTTTACAGGAACCAAGACTGTCAAAGACAGGTGTTTTTTCTCTAGAATATCTGTCAGGTAGTAAGGATATTATTTATGTAGTATTGTGTGGATTTCCCCCCAAAATTGCTTACAGCACTTCTAAGTAAATACTGCGATGTGTATGTGGTTTTGTTGGGATTATCAGCAATTATCCAATCAGTTTGTCAGTTTTTACACACACAATTTTAGACATCACTATCACCAGTGCAACAACCTCAAGCGTGCTGCTGATCTGACAGGCCCATCTGACAGTGTGTAACGTTAAATTAACTAATAAACACATATTTACACACAGCCTGACCACGCCAGAAATACAGTTGCGAGACTAAGGTTATACTATGATAATATTGCGTACTAGTGAATATTGGCGTAAAAATTAAAGGTTTGGAGTATGAAATCGATTCCCTTATGATAATGTTGATAACACACACGCATGCACGCGCCAGCACTCATTAGCTCTAAGCACTAACAACAACAACAACAACAACACAATTGAACTGTCATTACCGTACGTCTCTGACATGTCGGTCGCACCGATAAAACCAATAAACCGGGCAGACGATACTCTTTATTCCCTCTTCAGATAACTGCTTTGCTGTGTTTTAGTTTCTGTGTGTAGTGGTGGTAGCCAACAGGCTAATTGCTAACGCCTCTCAACGTTTCCTGTTTAACAACACACAAACCTGCGCGTGCACAACGTGCTCGCGACACTGACGTGATGTCATGACGTGACCTTGTCATATAAAAACCTGTCATGTTTCACCACAACATGTCCAAAATAAATAAATGTTAAATTAATTGTTAAATACGGAGTTAAGAAGAGTTTTAGTTAAGCACTCGATTTTATAATGGAAATAGCCTATTATTTAAAAATTGTAGGTGTTATAGTAATTAATGTAGGCTACTCGAATCTGGACAAGTTGAGTGCCCTGAACAACGGTCACAATTAACATTTTATAAAACTTTTTTGCGAGTTAAAGCATATGACCATACATACAACAAAAAGCCTTTCATCTAATATCAATATAATTTAATAATAAGTTATCGCTCTCCCACGAGTCCCACAAAATCGTCTGCTTACCTGCAACAGAGCAATAACCAGGTGGTAAATTATACTTTGTCTTATAGCCAACTTATTCTTATTGCCAAGTATCTGAAAACGTAATAGATTATACTAGTCAAAATATACCCTAAATAGAGTTCATAGTAGGCTACGAACACACGGTGGCAGTCAAACTCCAGTCAGAAGTAGGCTATGTTGTTTGAGAATTGTATGTAGGGATGATCCATGGTGTAGTGTGGCTTGCTATCTATGCTTGGCTGCTATAGCCTACTTTATCTAAAGCTATAACATTGGGTTTCACTTCATTTCGATGGTCCACTTTAGACATTCTGCTAACTATAAGAAACTATCTCTAGTAGGCTAGACTGTTAGGTTTGGTTTTGGGTTAGTATAATAATTTGACATGTAGTTGTGAATGTATACTACATGTGGAAAAACTCATTTATCACACCACCAGACTGTTTAATGGAACTGCACAAAAGCTAAAATGTGGTTATAAATGGTGAAAAAAAATTGTAAAAATGGTGATTAATGCTTAAAAGACAGTGGCCAACCCCCCAAAAAAGTTTGGATTTTAATGCTAAGAGTCTATGATTGTATCATTATTGCTGTGATCATTATGTTTCTAGCATGTTATATGTTTGACAACAGTTCTTCTAACCCTAACTGATGGAGTGTGTAGCTTTTAATTTCTTAAACAACCATGTAGGAAGACACATCATGACCATATTCCAGGATGACAATGGCAAGATTCATCAGGCTCAAACTGTGAAAGAATGGTTGGGAGGGAGCGTAAAGAATAATATTCACACATGAATTGGCACCTCTGAGTCCAGACCTTAAACTCATTGAAAGTCTTTGGGATGTGCTGGAGGAGACTTTACAGAGTGCTGGACTCTTGCATTGTCAATACAAGAGCTTGACCAAAAATCAATGCACCTCTTGATGGAAATAAATGTTGTGATGTTATAACATGCTAAAAACACAATCACTGCAATCATAGACTCTTAAGCATTTGCCTTTTTAAATCCAAACTTTTTTTTGGCCGGGCGGTGTACATACTTTAATTTATGCATATTGCATAAATCAAGCAAGGATATATGCTTGCGTCACTTTTGTATTAAGAGTTTCCTCTGATGAAAACGTAATAAAAGTGTAGGTTGCTAGTCTTTGGCTTTACTGATTACATTCTTTTTGAAGCACAAGCGACTGTCATTGTCTGTTCTCTTCTGTCCACACATTCCTTCATGCACACTTTGAGGGGCCCGATGCAAACGTCTTCAAAGCCCTTGTCGTGCCAGACCGCCCAGGGCCCACAGGTGATAAATTACAGATCCCTCTGCCACTATCTATGATTTCCTCCCTGCCTTTGTTCTCTCATGACAGATTCCCCAGCATGTTTTCTGAAAGGTCTTTCTCGCTCAGAGATTAAAGGGAGGAGGGAGAGCCTGCCGTATGGAGCACGGATGTTTTCCTAATATTGTCTAAACTTTGAATGAAAGAGGCAGAAAAAGGGGGTTCTTTTTTCAGACCCCCAATGCTTCATGGCCTGAAGGCTCTGCCGTACTCGTACTAGGCCGTAACACCATAACACTTTCATTGTTTAGACTACGAGTTCTCCGTGTTTGTGACCTTGGACAAACCTGTTAGTAGTACAAGATTAGGACCAGGTCAGTCAGCCTGTTCTGGCGTTTGAGTGCGTTAATGAAGAGACATGTCAGGACATGTGCGGGAGGGTGAAACCTGCAAACATAAATTAGGCATATAGCTGCAAGCGGCAATAAGCAGAGCCCAAATGTACTTCTCAGGTAGATAAGAGTCAGGTTGAGGGTTTCTGAAGTGAAATTGCATTCTTAGTTTTAATTATGTTGTTAAAAAAACAGTGACAGCAAGGTGCTTTTCCTAGTTTGATGGAATAATTAGGCAGAACATTCCAAAAATATTCCAAAAGTGTCTCTGAACATTATAAAGGCTTTTATGGCGTACACAGACACATAATCTGTTTACATTTTTTAGGACACAGAGCTCTAGTGGCAGCTGACCAGTTTTTAGTATGAGGCCTAGAAGCTGTACATCTTTGCAGAGACAGATTTGCCCTGTCATGCTTGCAGAATATATATTTTCATTGTGTTGTTATCTGAAAACAAGGTGGTGGACATTTTGTTCTGCTATATGGATGCTATACTCCAATACTGAAATGCATATTTCTAATCATTTAATGATATTGTGTTGCTTGTGATGTTATGTTGCAATCTTCGTGCAAGTCTTTGAGCTTTTTTATTGAGTTTTGCGGGACTACGCAAGCGCTCTGCATCGCAAGCTACTGAGAAAGTTTACCATGCAAAGCCACACATATGGAGCTGGTTATGTGATGCAAATGTAAAACTGTATTAATTTACAAACCATGCATATGGTAAATGTGTTTTGAAGTGATAACAGTATTGTGCAAGGAACCGCAAGATATATATATACAATTTATGTTTTTCTTTTTTTGAAGAACTGTAGGATGTGAAAAAGTATTTCAGCTATTTTAAAATGAAATTCCACTGGTGTGTCTGTGTTATTTGTTTGAATTGCACTTCAGTACATTCTTTCTGTCATTCCAATTCAAATTCCAATAGAGTGCAACAGTCGGGTTCCAGAAGTAAAACTTGTCTCTATACAGGGAAATAACAATGACTTATAAGACCTACGGCGAGTTCAGAGGTTGTTAATCCATGGTATATGCTTTTGTTGAAACCATCTGTTTGCATTATTTCCAACATATTTTTTTATAATAATCATGTTTAACATCTGAATTTGTGGTGTAAATTACTCATGATTCTGTACAGAAAATTACCCTATTAGAGAATCGGAGCTAGAAAATCACAGCAAAAGAGCTTGCAGGAAACATCAATTTCCTTGAAGCACCGCAAATTACGTAAAGGTCGTAAAGGTCACGCTATGCTGTCAAACTAAATATTTGTATATATATGCATATTTTGCAATAAACTTAAAATATATTGTTTGTCATAATCAACAACTTTAAATTAATAGTTTTATATTTCTCAATATTTAGAATTTGATTATGTCATTTGCAAAGCTTTATGGGATTGTAGTTATTTCCCTCACTGAAGCCGTATTGTACTTTTTGTACAAACACTTTTTTGCTACAAATTCAAATTTGTAATGTTGTGATTCGCCTTGTAAATGGTTGGCTTGATTTATGACAGACACTAATGCACTCTATTCACAATTTTGTGGGTGTGGCTAAATCTATTCAAAATCATGGTTGGACCCTCCAGATCAGAGTTCAGAAATCATCTGAAGCAACCTCATCTCCCATTTAATCCACTATTGGCCATTGGAGGGCAGAGTTCGGGACTTTTAAAAATGAACCTCTAAGCATGTCATTTTCAGGAAAAAAAAGCCCCCTGTATTCAGTATATCTAAGAAAAAAAATAAACAAACAAAAGTGTACTACCAGTAAACTCGTCAATGATAAACCGGGACTCAGTGCTTCAGTGAACAACATTTGAGAGTCTGTGAAAACACCAAACTTTCCAGGTCATGATAACGAGTCACCTTCTAGAGTCAGGTTACACTGATTCTTTGTTTAGCAAATTCTCTCTACATGAACACAATTAGATGGAGTTATTAAAGTTTCTCTTAAAGCTGAAGTGTGCTATATGCATAATCAAACAGACTTGGACATAACTATTTTAATTGTGAACACGCAACCATTGGTTGGCCAAACAGATATCCTCATCTCAAACTCAAATGGCTTAAAGGAGGGTATGCGATTTTTTTTTTTTGATAAACACTTTTTGTTATACTGGTTGAAACTCTCTTCACATCCTGATAGCAATAAATAATCGAAGACACCAGACATTGAAGACTGCAGCCGCTATAGCACACCTCTTGAGGTCAGGGGAGTGAGATTTACACACACAACTCTTACTGGTCTACATCCGTTAAACTCACCCCATAAACCTCACTCCCAGCCCGGGTCACGGCACCAAATGTAACCTGTCCTACTCGATCCGCTCCAAGCGGGATTTAAACTGTGGTCTCAGGCGTGGGAGACAGGCATGCTAACAAGGACGCTAAAGACCGCAGCTGCTAGCATCAGTCGTTAGTTTGCCTCTTGAGGCCAGAGGAGTGAGGTTTACACGCACAGCTCTTACTGGTCTACATCGGTTACACTCGCCTCTCCAAAATTGCCTACCCTACCTTTAGTTTATAGTTGTCTGCATATTAAGCTATAGTAAAGTAGAGAAACATGTGGTCGCTTAGTTTTTTTTTTTTTTTTTTTTGAGTGCTTTTGCTGTAGTTCCCTCTATAAGGCTTCTTCAGGCTAATAACTAAAATAATCACGTTTTGCGAGGGAGAAATTACCTAAAAGGCAAAGTATTCTTTAAATGTATTTTCTCCCCACTTTCTCCCTATGTTCTTCTACTCTGCAATATAGAATAAAGAGAAGGGTTAAAATAGACATGGTGTGCAGAAGCATAAATAAACCCTCTCCTCGGGATCTTGTGTCTGTTTTTAACCCATCTGTGGTCAGTTTTCTGAGACTGGACAATCCTTAGAGACGAGCATGCTTTTTAAAGAGTGATTTCAACAGTGGAGACTGACGCAAGCACTTCATTCAATTGTTTTCTCTTGCAAAATATAGCACAAATGCATTTGACCCATTGTATTTCAAGGACAAGGCCATAGATAATGCAGTATGTATTTGTAATTTTTTTAAAGCATTTATCTTACCAAGGCCTTTTAGGCCTTAGGGCTTAAATAAACACAAAAGCATGATATAACATTCATAATATAGTTGGTTGTCCAGTTAAAAGCTGAAACAGCGTGAAAATGAATGTGTGGCTCTATCAGTGGTATTACTATCAGTGGTAGCACATAGTTACATATGTTGGCAGTGTTGTTCAACACAAATGGGGTTAGAATGTATGCAAGAGCATAATCATAATTAGCCTTTGTGGTATTAGAATGTTAATTTAGAGCATGCGAGCAAGAGAAAGGAACTGACAGTCAACTGTGGCACTGTGAGGGAACTTTCTGAAGAAGATTATGCAAATCAATTTCCATCACTTTGACTGACATGTTCTGTTTTTATCCATCCACTTTTAATCTGCCCCCCCCCCCCGACCCCCCCACCCCCATTCGATAACAATAGATCTTTCATCTGTAAATGACAGGATTTATTTTTAATTATCCGTCAATGTTTTTAAAAATAGGTGGATAAAGGATAATTGTGATTTCAAGTTATACCTCTGGTGTAAATCAGCCTATCTATCTATCTATCTATCTATCTATCTATCTATCTATCTATCTATCTATCTATCTATCTATCTATCTATCTATCTATCTATCTATCTATCTATCTATCTATCTATCTATCTATCTATCTATCTATCTATCTATCTATCTATCTATCCTGTGGAAGTGGTTGTTGATAAACTTAGCAAAGGGTCAATTTGCCTACTGCACATGATAGAAAAATTCAAATAAAATATGAAAAGAAATATCAATAAGTAACATGAATTAGAAAATTATAGATTAGAATGAGATAATTATGTTGCTTTTATTGCAATATGTTTATTTTTTAAGTTACATTTAGAAAATAGTTTATTTGAATGCATGTTTGAGGAGGCTATGTCTCTCCTGTGCCCTCTGTCATGCAGCCATTGGAAGTCAATAAAACCTGAATAATGTGCCTGTTTAGGTTTAAGAATGGGGTGTTATCTGTTAACTGTTTACAGATTCACTTTGACAAGAAGCCAATTTGCTTCAAATGGAAAATGACGTTGCTCCAGATGTCCAAACGCCCATGGCCAAGCTTCAGGGGTCTCGGCTTCAACAAACTGAAACAGGCTGATCAAACGTCACGTTGTGTGTATTGTTTATGTGTGGAGAAGCCAACAAGGGTGAACTGGGCCCTGAAGGAGCTGGGATGATCGGTCAGGGCTGAGGAACAAGCCAAGTCATGTCCACTGGAAAGAGCACATCGACCCCCTTCCAGGTTCTGATCTTTATCTGACCTTCTGTGAGCAGAATTGAGCTAATGGCTGGAAGCTGTGTAAATCCCCAAGAGCCCCAAATACACACACATGCTCCTCTGCGCTATCTGTCTGCAGCGGGACATGCTCCACTGCCTTGGGATGCAAGAGTGGAAGAGCGGATATAAAGATACATCCTGCGAGATGTTTTGGCTATTGCTTGTTACCTCTTTTCAAGTGCTTTGGAAACACGCCGCCAAGTCACTCTGAGTTATTTCACATGGGTTTCCTGGTATAGTAAACAAATGAAAAAGAAGTCAAGGGTGAAGAGAGGAAGAATACATACAATTAGGCGAAGAGACTAAAATTTGTCACGTGGTATAAGAAGAAGCGCTCAGAAAATTCCCAGTTTACAAGTTATAAATAATACAAAAATGTACATGCAAATTAATGGGGAAATAGTGTGACATTAAAGGAGCACAATGTAACTTGTTTTGTTCAAAAGTCAATACACCATCAATCCTTTTTCCAAAACGTGTTTTTATCTTACCCAGATTCACTATGGAAAGCCTATTATAAGTGTTTATATTTTGGACCAGGCAGGATCGTTTTCGCGGGAAATTGCACATATACGTCACTCGTCCGTGCGTGTCTCGTCATATCCGTAAACAGAGAAAAGTTGCTCCGGCTACTTTGATGTATGGTGTGTGAGGGATGTTAGTTGTTACAACGAGCAAGAAAGGTTGACATGGAGCATCTAAATCTCCATCCGCCGGGGAATCGATCGTTTTAAACAGAACAGAGGAGAGTCTGCTGGCAAAAAGAGAATACGACAGAGCTCGTAATAAAACAAGAATCAACATCGGCTTGGCTTTTCGGAGATGGGCGAGAACGGAGGGATTTGAAATGTTGTCAAAACAAACCATAGATGACATTTTGAGTAAGGTATTTTACCATATAAATTAACAGATAAATTACCATATGTAGCTCTCTAACAGAGTTGATTGTAAAGCATGATCTATTGTGAAGGGTCATTTCAATATGGTTCTTGTAGCGCTGTGCTGGAATTTATTTTCAAGGAAGTACTGTGTATATCTATTACGTAATGTCTATTAAGTCTAAAATCTCTTAAGTCTAGTAGTGTATGTTTTATGAGTAGTAGGATAACCATATTCATTCACAGTCACGCAGAGCCAAAGCACAACCAAAACAATGTTCTTCTGCAAAATGCATGCAGTTTTGTTTTTTTAACCAAAGGGCCAAACGTTACTAAGGGTGTATTCACACCAGGAAAGTCCGATTGTTCACTTGCTTTGGTCCGGACCAAATAATTTTTTTTTTTTTTTTTGGTACGGTTCGCTTTCACACTGCTCTTTTTGCAAGTGAACCAAAATTTGTAAACAAAACCACACGTGTGCTAAGGTCGTCCATTCATTGGACAAGGATTCTCAAGTAGGGAAATCAGGAAGTGCAAAAAAGGCTCAGCATGGAGATATTTCCTACTGCAATATTTGTTATTTTACTAATTTTGTGTTATTCTGTACAAACGCAATATGAAGAAACTAATGAGTATCATATGACACAATGTCATCTATACGATGTTGTAATTCGGATTTTGAGAAGACGACGATGTGCTGCAAGACGGTTCCGGCAGAGAGAACATGCTCTCATGTGCGCCTACATGCTGACAGTGGCACTGCGCAGAAGACGGATAAGGTATAAAGTTTTCATTCATAGAGAGGGGCTATGTTCACAGCGCAGTGCTTTCTTGCAATTGGGTCGGTTCATGTTCACACCGTAAACGAACCGTACCAGAGTTCGTTTGGAACCGTACCGAGACCACCTCTTCAGCTGGGTCTCGGTTCGGCTGTTTGGTCCGCACCCGAGTTCGATTGCTGTATTCACACCTGCCCAAAAGGTCCGCACAAAGGGGGGAAACGAACTAGAGTTCGATTCATTCGAACCAAACAAGGCAGGTGTGAATACACCCATAGTGTACCTTTAATTTGCACATAACAATAATGTGTGTGATGTTGAAGACATATGATAGCTTTGTTTGGAGCGACATAAGGGTGAGTAGATGATGACAGAATATTTATTTTAAAACACCCTGGACCAAGGTAAGGAAATGACAGAGATGCTTTTTCTTCCATTGTATTTTGTGCCAAAAAAGTTCTAAAAACAAACTACTCTTGAGAACACAAAAGAAGAGGAAGAGCGTGACTAAAGGAAGGGATATGACTGATGACAGTGCGTTTCTCTTATCAGTCCTCTCCTGCATTGTCAACGACTCCACAAGTCAACAATACCCAGAGGAACGTGAGCACACCATTAAACAACTGCAAATTATAAGGCAGCTGAGCGATTTATGATAAAGCAATTTCACTTCCAAGTCTCAACATTTTTCAAAACACTTAAGTAAGGTTTCAAGATATTAATTGCACAGTGGAAATTGTCAGCCATGCTGTCTGGAAACAACACAAATCAGTTATATAAATAATCTCATCAATCAAAATTGTCACGTTTCTGCAATATGAAGTTTTGGCGGTATGAAAAGTCGACTTGATGCAACATGTTGAGGAATCCGTGAATGATGTCATTGGGAAATGTTCGGAATTCATGCGAGAAAGAGATTGTGTTGCAAGTTATCAAAACCGAGCGCTGACAGCAAACAGGACTAACATTCACGTCTGGGTGCAGTGTTGTTCACTGTAAAGTGCACTTCTTTCATTTCAAACATTAATTATCTGCCATATAGGTCTTCATATGGACAGTGATGTAGAATCTAATATTTGACATCTCTCAACACATTGCTCAACAGCTCTGACAGCTACGTGCGCAACATGGTGTACAGACGCTCGCGAACTGCACGTTCCCTAAAGGTTAACTGGGGGAAGTGGAGGGGGTGTTTTTGAGAGAAAATACAGGAAAAGTTCAAAATCCGCTCTAGACCACCACCGTTTGTTTATGCTAATGCTTGCTGGAAGGACGGTTAGATATAGTTTCTGTTTGTTAGTTTATATGCACCTGGGTTATTTCTGCTTGGGGTGAAACTCTGCAGCTAAGACACTGTTCACGGATCTCCACTGCAGCTTGTCCCAGCATGAATCAGGACAAATGAAATCAGCATAGCCTTCAGTGATGTCAGGATGATGTCAGTGACTTTGAGGAATGATGTCCATTAATCCACACAGACATTTCCTGCACCTCCACACGTGTACACACCACACTCAAACACATTTGCGTTTCTATCATGGTGGGACTTTCCTTTGACTTCTGTTGTTTTTATACTGAGGTAATGATATTTTATCTCATATTCCTAAAATTAACCCTTATAGAATTTTTTTTTCTTTCTATTTGTGACCCGTGTTGGTAAAATGAGTCATGACTCGTGAAACCTGCAAATTTTCAAAAATTAGTTATTGTTCTGTCTCTATTACAACACCTTCAAAATTATTTGTTTTAATCAGACAAAAAATGACGGACCTACACCTGTTTAAAGTCGATAGAGTCAGCAAAGTCAATTTTGAGAAACATAGAGTTAAAGTTTTTTTTTAAATAAATACTCTCTGTTCTCTTTTTTTGACTTTTTATTCATCAACGAATCTTGAAAAAAGTATAACAGGTTCCAAAAAATATTAAGCAGCACAACTGTTTCCAACATTGATAATAAATATTAGAATGATTTCATGTGACACTGAAGACTGGAGTGATGATACTGAAAATTCAGCTTTAATCACAGAAATAAATTATATTTTAAAGTATATTAAAATAGAAAACCAATATTCTAAATTGTAATAATATTTCACCATATTATATATGCATATTTAATGCAGGCTTGATGAGTATGAGAGATTTCTTTCAAAAACATTAAAAAATAGTATTGTTTCCAAACTTTTGACCGGTACTGTAAATTAAAGAATAAAATAAAACAAAAGTTACCTCTCCAATGTCTGTATTTATAAGTTATTTTAGGATACTTTAGACAAATACATACACATCTGTATCATGCATTAATGCAGCAACAATCTTGACCTCTTTCTGAATGTCCCTTCAGGTTCTGGCTAATGAAAGAAAGCTTTATGTCACAAAGGTCTCACACAGGTCCTGAGGCCTGAGTCCACACAATACTGATGACATAATACCAGGTGCAGCACACCTGCAGTACAGCTTCTCTATTCTTAATCTGAGTGGTGTTTGTAGTTCCCCTTCTCCTCCCTAACCACTCGGATTGTGCATTTATTCTATACATCCCCTTATCCATTCAAAGACACATGAACATTGTCTACTTTGTGGTTCCTCCTTATCCCACTTCCCTTTTTATCTTCTTTTCTCCTCTGGGCAATGACTGTGTTTATGCCTCAGTGGTGTTGCTGTTATTAGACATAATAGTGACTGCAGATGTGTCATTGTGCTAGACCTATTATTTCTGTGCATTTGTGTGCTTGTTCCTCATGTAGGCCTATGTTTTAACCTGTGTTTTAACTGACCGCCTCTTCTTTTAGTTATCTATAATACATTACCTTTGTTCCCTAAAATATGGGTAGGCAGCTTTTTAAAGCAACACCGAGTAACTTTTCCTCTGCGGTCGCCCTACAGGTTGGAAGCGGAATTGTCCATTACCGCTGTCGTAAATAATTTAGCCTACCGCAACCTACTGTCGCACGCACGCTCGCTGTTTATCCAGCACCGGCTTTGGAATGAACGATGTCCACAGACAAGGTAGAGTATGTTGCATGATTTCATGAAAGTATGATGTATTGCGACATCAGAAACGAAGAAAAACAAAATAACGACTATTGTAACGCTTGACGTAAAGCAAGTCAAATTTGTAGTTTTCTTATGTCTCATAGAACTACAGAAACGCGACCCGATCTGGCAATCTTACATAGCGTGGTTATAACAGATATAAGACCGCAAAGCGAATCCAGAAGTGCCTTTCACCCTGTTACGACTTAATGAACCACGGAAACGATTTTGGAAACATTATTTTAAGGTAAAAAATCTTACTTAGTGTTGCTTTAAGGCACTAGGGGCATCAAAAATAGCCTAGAAATCTAGACTCCCCCTACCGAGTCCCCTAAAATTATTTTGCAGCCAGTGTAGTCTAGCAACTCTCCGTTGACTTTTGAGCTGGAAAAACCAAACTCTAGTCAGGCCAATCACATCGTGTATAGAGTCGGCGGGCGGGCTTAACATAATGACGACAGAGATGCGACGGTTCACTGCTACTTGAAAACACAGAATGGCTGCTGCTGCTGGCGAACAGCTGTTTTTCGATTCGGCTTTGGCCGCGACTCAGGATGATTTAAAGTTAAGCTTTTCTTTGAAACATGAACAAAGAACGGCACTTGAGTCATTTTAAAAAAAGGAAGATGTGTTCTGTGTGAAGATGTGTGAGATCGCTCTGACTACGTCACCTTCTTCATTGCTCTGGGGTGTGTTTCCCAAAGCCAACCATGGTCGCAAGTTCCACCGATACCAATAGAGTTCAATGGAAATTGCGATCATAGTTGGCCAACGATGCTTTTGGGAAACTCACCCCTGGTTGGTTGTAGCACTATCCTATTGCGTGCAGAGGGAATTTGAAAGACTACCGTTTATCCCACCCCTCGTATTGAGCCCTGTCAATGGTGAGTACCCAGACCTAACACCCTGATGTAGGTCTGGCATGCCAGGCTATACATCAAAAAGGCTGTTCCAATGGGAAAGTCAAGTCACATACTGTATGTGTCATCGCTGACTCGCTGAGAAGCCAATCCCAGTATGAAATGTGACAAACTCAGTTAAAAAAATCTAAGATGGCGGATGAGCATTACGTGGAATCAAAAATATCACGAGTTTGGATAACATGAATGACTAAAATTGGGAAACTCTGAATTCTAAAAGGTGCCAAGTTGGGAAGTTGAACATTTTGGAAACATTGATCTATAAAATAGATAATTAAATATCTAATAATCTGTATAGAGAACAGTAAGCAGAAAGTCTGTAGTGAATTATTTAGCAAGTTAATCACTTAACTTGTGCTGTTTGCTTTATGTAAATAAGTGATGGAAATAAATATTTTTCATAATTTTGAATTAAGGTGTAGTAATTTGGTTTTATTGTTCACAATATAATTGTTTTGTTAAGTTGTTTTGTTACCCACCCAGGTACACTTGAGGCAGCATAAAAAGTGTCAATAAAAGATTTCAGTCTAAATGTATTTTTATTGTTATCAGAGTGCATAGGCTAGTTAGTTTAGCAACATGCTAACACCAAACTTCATTGGAAGCAATTGAGTCTTCTGTGAGCTTCGCTTTTATAGTAGGTGCTTTACGAACGTTTCTATACTGCATAGTGTTACATAGTGATGTGATCGTTGGTCATAGTGATTGTGCCGCTGGTCAGATTAACTTAAAATAGTATGAAAAAAGATGTATTATGTATTGTTTACTCAGACACATTAACAACACACTCTTTAAAAACACTTAATATCGACTTTGTCCTTAAAAATGTTCAGTTAGGGACATAAGTGCTCTCAAACAAAAATTAGCATAAAGCCTTGCATCCTTCCATTTGTTTAATTAGCCATAACTCCCTTTTTTAGCTGAAATATTTCCCCCCTCTCCTGTGATGTGCTTTTGAGTTTCCCGTCATTGTTGAACAAATTAATCCAAAACAAGTCCTCATTTAATAAAGCTAAATGCTACAGGCCTTGAAAACCTGGGATTAGATTAGTTTTCCCAGCCTGAGGGCTTCAGCGATGACAGGGACACAATGGAAAGCAAAGGCCTATCATTAGGAACACGAGCTGGAGTGAGTTGCCGCCTGACCCTCCTTGGCTAAGCTAGGTGTGGATGTCCACACCCTCTAAACTGCAAACCCGACCCACTGCAACATCTCTATTAGTGTCCGCTCGCATGAAAGAAATGGCCTCAGTTGCCCATTAGGCTGCACAATTACACAACTTCAATGAATGGTTACTCAGCAGAAGCTAATGGAAGGGGGAGAGTAGGAAAAATAATTAACAGACTTTGGGATGGCGCACACATGCTAGCTCAATTTCTTCTTTCTACATCCACAGTTGTTCGCCGACTGTTTCACGCAGTTGGATATAGTATCTCCTATTGTCTGTAACACATTCACGACAGACACAATAGCTGGACAAAATAAGTCTTAACCCCATGCAGAGCATGATGGACCCTCATGGAGACCCTAGAGGCACATCCACAGTATGATGCAAAGAAATGTGTAATGAATTACTCCCTTGCTGACATATGGTCCTCCATGAAAAGTGTCAACAGATGGCTTTATGATCTTATCCACTAAATATTTAACAGTAAATAATGATGCTTCCTAAGGCAATTACGATCATATTAAGAGATGACATAACTGTGCAAAGACCTAAAATTGTATGGCTTATTCAAAGGTGCTATTAGTTTTCTAAGCTTTTGGACTTATAACTGTGGTCTTGCAAAAAATAGCCTTAAAAAAATAATAATTTACTTTCAAGTCCCAAAGCTATGCCTACTGTGTCCATCGAGCTTAAACAGTGGAGCATGTGGAGCAACAGCACCAAGGTCACGGGTTTGATTCCCAAGGAATGCAAGAGCTGATAAAATGTAATACAAGGTGCTTTGGATAAATGGGTTTGCAATTTTGGGACCAAAATATAGATAGTTTGTAGAGTTTGTTGCCTAACTGGCGAATAGGTTTACAGCTGGACCCTCATGCTTGTGCGTTTTCCAAAAAATCATTTCCCTACAAATCACATTGTACAAATTTGTCAGCTCAAAATAAAATTAAATAGTAACGCTTTCTCATGAAATCGGGTTGAAGTTCAGACTGATGCATTTTTTTCATTTTAAAATGTTATTAGTCATGTTTTTAGCTGAACCTGAGACCGGTCGATCACACTTGAATTACTTCTAAATGTTTCATTTTTACTTCTAATATTTGTTAATGAGTTTAAATGCGGGCAATAGCCTATATATCAAAATTTATATAAATTATGATATACTGTAAAATATAATCGAAAATAAAGGAAGTTATAATCCAAACCAGTGGTTGTGTGCAGTATTTACAAAAATTTCGAGGATTTAAGTTATCTGTAAACACTAATTCATGAATGAAGTAAGAAATAAGCTAGTATTATAGTAAAAATGAATCAACCTATGCTGGATACAATTAGCCCAACATCTGTTCTGTCCTATATTTACGCAGCCCTTGGGCAAAAAACAACCAAACTTGGATTATTTTTAACTCAGTGTTTTTTTTTTAGAGTGTGTTGTTTTCAGCACAACATGTTCTGTGTTGTGTATCATGTGTTTCCTACATGCACTTGAATGGTGATTTTATTCATTTTGACACCGTGTTATATGTGTTTTGCCTCCCCAGCATGCTGGACCACAGCAGATTGAGTCTTACCAGTGGAATGTCTAAATGCATACATCTCAGATGGTGCTTATCCCTCAGGCCATAGAAGCTTTTTTAACGGTAGTAAAATCTGATTCCTAACTTTGATATTTTGGAAAGTACAGCACCTAGGATATTTTTCATGTTTTTTTGTTTGGAACATGGCAAAGATGGACCACCAAAGATGTCTTGTATATAAGATTTCTAGATGAGGTGAGCCTGGTTTTCAGCTAGTCAAGTCAAGTCAAGTCACCTTTATTTATACAGTGCTTTATTGTTTCAAAGCAGCTTCACAGTGATAACTGGAAAATTATTCAATTATGAGTTCATTTTGGCTGTAGCAGCTCTAAAAGAAAATAGTGTCATTGTTCAGCTGAATTGTAAAGACCATCAATTATTAAATTAGTTCATTTAATCTATACACCAGTTACATGAGGTTTTATCAGATGCAAAAGCAGGCTGTCGATTTGAGGAATTTCTGTTTTTTTTCTTCTTCTTCGTTTGGTTCTTTGTAGTTTCCTCTACTTGAGATTTGCTGTTTCATTCTCCTCCATTCATAGAAACTCACCACACCCTGAAGATGTGCATGAGAGCCAAACCCATGCAATCATCTTCATTTTTTTGCAACCATCCTTTCTTTGACTTTACCCATTTAAACAATTGACAATTGATCACATGCACACAATGTTCCCTTTCTTACCATGTGCCTTCTTCATCCTCCACCACCAGGTGAGCAACAAAATCAACATCAGCACTGGAAAACTCAGTCCTATGCCAAACTGCTTTTTTCCATCATTGAGATCAAAGTGGGAGGTCATGGAAGTTTGTTTGCACAGGGAGCAATACATTTTCCTTGAAAACAAGGCAATAAAAAACGTGTTCCTGTGTCATCATGTGCCTGGCATTGCCTCTCTTTTGTTGCTTCTCTGTGTGTGTTTTGGGGTAATCTGTTTGTCTTAGGTCTTAAGATATTTGGAAGTGAAGCAAATCCTTTCAGAGTCAAATAAGACTCTTTCTTCTCCCCCCAACTGTAACTCAGCCATGTGTGCACATTCACAAGTTGTAAGTTTAGTCTGTTTCATTGTTTTATAATAAAAGAAAATGTACCCAATGGTACAATGGTGCATTTGGAACATTATGGTCACTTGAACAATACAAAAACTAGGCCTAATTAAAATAAGGCCAATTTGGAACCCGTGAACAAACCCATGTAAGTTCAATACCTTGGCGCCACCATAAAATGTTGGCAGGGCTTAACTGGAATATGGAACAGGAATCAAACTTGCTCTCAAGGAACTTTTCAGGTTCAATACAAATCAATATATAGCACCTATATGTCATGCTGTTGATTACCAAAGAAAATAATAAACAAATTTAATGTAATGCACATACAGTGAACGCCCATGGACCAAGGCATTCCAGAGGATTTGAAAGCAGAAACGCAAAAAAAAAACACACAAAACAACGCTTTATTTAAACGTGTCCTTGTTAGAGTGTAATTATACATTTAAGTAATCATTTTAATGAATACTACTTTATAGGGTTAGGTTGGGAATATGATTTGGTTTAGGGGTAGTTGCATGTAATTATGCATAATTTACGGATATAACTACAGTACGTGTAATATATGTAACAAGGACAATGTAAAATAAAGTTTTTTTTTTTACTTGCACCCATATACCAAAAGAACAAATCGCTGTCATGTTATGTTTATTCCTTAAAACCTGTACATGAAATTCTCAAGTCCTGTCAATGAATAATTCAATAGATTTATTTGATATAAACAGATCAAGTCAAACTACGGAGAGCAATGGAGTCCTGGTACATCTGCTGTGCCTTAATTTTCAGTTCATAAACTTCTTGCCTAAGGCGCAAGAGGAGTACTACAACATGTGTTGAAAGTTTTATCAGCCCAAGAACAAAGAGCCTACTCACCTGTTCTTCTAGCTCCTCAAACCCAAAACAAAACAACATTGGTGACTGCCAACACTCAAAGCACAGATACACCCCCCCCCCCCCCCCCCCATACTGTAAGCATATGGAAAACCTTCACTCAGCACTCCTTTGATACCAGTAAGATGATGACTCATTAACGAGAAGACAGGACTGATATTGAAGCATCAGAATATTCCCAATGGATGACCTGAGGCCTCTATGTAGTTTTTTTTTCCTGTCCCAAATCCCATCTTCAACTCTTGAGTCCACACATGATATCTATGTGACATGATGCCACAAAAACGAATGGGTAGAAATCCACTGGAGTGTACAAATGTGTGTTCTCACATATTTTGAATATATATTCTGGTGGACTTTACAGACAAATGCTAATGAGTCCACAGTAGAGAAACCACAAGTCCACATGAAGTCTGCCATTTGGGACATGGCCTTTGATTGTTCAAGCTTCAAATTGGGCCCTATTGGCAGCTGTAAGTACATGTTACAAAAGATACCTTATAAAATCCTCACCTGCCAGCATCAGAGGACCTGCCCAGAGTTCATGAAGACCTCCATGCTTTTCTCACCAATTGTACTGTGAAATAATCTGTGATCAAAGGTGGCCCATACCTGGAACTTTTCAAATGAAAGCCACAGTGAATAAGCAGAATGTATATGCATAGGGTCAACAACAAAAAAGGTAAGGTAATTAGCAATGCAGGTAGTTTTTGGGAACTCAAGTTCACATTTATGCATTGGGCAGACACTTTTGTCCAAAATAACTTGAATTGAAGGTGTGCATTGGTGCAGTGCCTGGGAATCAAACCCTTCACCTTGGCATCACTAATGCAAAGTTCTACTGTTTGAGCTATGCAGGAAAAGTGGTGCTAGACTTGAACTTTTTCCTACTCATTCAAGGCCTTGGATTTCAACCAAGGAGATTGCAAACAGAACCTTTGACCAGCAAGACTTCCTTGGTCAACCACCTGCTTGAAAAAGGCCATGCTGGTTTACCAGTTTCACAAACAATATTTTTGCTAGTGAATAGCATCGCTATGCTAGTCCAGTTGGACCATCACCAAACCACCAACCATAGCAGCAACCAATGAATGTCTCAGTTTGTTCCTTCTAAAAACTCCAGCAGTCATTCATACTCCAACATACTACAGTTGCATGGGGGAAGTAGAGCGGCCAGCTCCCCTCCCACAACCACCGTCGCTGCACGTTTCCCACACAGCACTGCCAGAACCTTTGACCTGAGAGACCCAAAGAGGTTAGGCTAAACAGGACCACCCTGTCTGGCTTAAGGGAGCACCCCTGGGGAACTTCACCCCTCCTCCAGCCTCAGGGAGAGACTTGATCAGCAGTGCAGTGCTCATGGCTGAATAGACCAATTTCAGGGGGTAGCTAGTGTTGTGGGAGTGGTGGATGTGAGCAACGGTTTGGACTGACACAATGTCTGCTTGCTTAAACTGAGTAATTGATCTCACTGGCTTCATGAAGTGCTGTTGGAGAAGCAGTCAGACTCTAAATGCTGACATCTGTCCCTACTTCCCTTACAGAGGGGGCCGTTTACATGGCTGTGGGTAGATCAGGTTCAGTGTGTCAGAGTGGGGTGAACCAAACCTTCAACAACCAGCAGCTAGAACTCATTCAGTGGAAAGTAAATGCTACTAGAAGTGGAAATAAAATAAAGCAACTGCATTATGTTCTGGCCAAGTACAGTCAAGCAAACCAAATGCAAACCAAAAGCCAATACCTGGATACCTTTCTTAATGTGTACCAAATAACATGTAAAACATAGAATAAATTAAAAGTAAACATTTATTTTAAATCCTTTTGAGGTAATTTTCTTGGACCTGGCAACTCTGCTGCTGGCGAATACCTTGTGATCTTATTTTTATTGTATTAAATATAGTAGCAACATAACTTTATGATTTACGTATTCATTTCTATAGCTGAGCATTTATGCTGGGTGTTTTGGAGTGCAGTGTGTTAGCTGGAAGGAAGGATATGGATTGAGATGTGTAAATCTCGGCTGACCACCTCTAAATCTCTATTTATCACCTGCCATATAATGCTCACAGCACGACAAGAGCCCTAATAAAGCTGCCGGATTTCACTCAATGCTTTCTGTCAGTTAATCTCCATTACCTGAGACTTCCACTTCAGCTGAAAGCCATAACTTCCAGGGCTATGTGGTTACAGGTGCACAAATTGGTTCCCATGGTAGGTTTTACTGTTTATAAAAGGAAATTTACACACTCTTTAACTCTTTAACAGAGACATTAAGATAATTCAAAAACAATTTGGTACAGTTATGGTATCAGATGGTACATTGTATACCATGGCACTATTTGATATTATATGGTACTCCAAATTACTTACATGATTAGACATTGGTTCATTTCCATTCGACATGTCAAATAATTAGTAAAAGCAGACCTTTTGTGAAGCCCCAGACATTCAAACAGTACAGCATTGTACTAGCAACACCAAAGTCATTGGTTTGATTCCCAGGGGGTGCAAGAACGGGTTAAAATGTCTACCATTAATGCGGTGTAAGTTGCTTTGGATGAGTTTGGTGTCCCATTCACAACATATCATTGTTATTAAGGCCTCCTAAAATAAAGTTCCCCAAAAATGTTTAGGTATGTGTCTGCATGTGAACAATAGAGGCAGTCCCATGTTTGTGGTCTCATCAGATGCTGAGATGCCTGGGAAAGCTGACGGCAGGATGCAGGAATGTGTCGGCAGGTAGCGGAGGGGCCCAGGAAACAGTGGGATGTGGAAAAATCCGTGCCGTCGAACAATGGAAGCCGTGTGTGGGTGCGGTAAAAAAAGCCCCTGGGAGAGAGGAGGGGAGATCAGGTTACCCAGACCCACTTACCTGCTCAGTTCAACACACACTTCAAAGAGAGAGGGAAAGACAGCAGGTTCAATGTGTACCATTCATAGAAACCCAGGAATCAGTGTGTGTGTGTGTGTGTGTGTGTGTGTGTGTGTGTGTAAGTGTGTGTATGCTTTTGTGGCTGTACGTGTGTGTGCCTACAGTGGAAAGCTGTTGATTAAATTACATGGGAGTGAAGTGAGAGGGGGTAGGTTTCTGACTATAGACAACTCTAGTGTGAGACTCTGTCTTACCTAGGGTAGTAAGTGGATAGACACCTGATTTGTATTCAGATTGTTTACATACTAAAAATAGATTTGGGTATTTTATCATCGTGCAATCACAATGCTAGGGTGTTGGATTTGCTAGGTTCTCCAAGTCATAAGAGTCCACCTCCAGACCTCTGTGATATTCCGGAAATGACTTAGTCGCTATTTAAATAAGGCTTTAGGGTTTTTCCACTGTTCTTACAGTATCATCCTCCAGGTGAGGTCTGAAACATAATTGCACATCTACTCAATAAGCTGCACAATTTGAGATATAATTTATTTGTGTGCTGCTGGATAAGCTGTAGGATAAGTTATGCTTTGAAGTTTAGCACTTAAAGTTAGGGTTATGTTTTAAATCCTTAGCAAGTACCACTAAAGACATTCCCTGTCTCTACCTAGAGTTAACATGCAGACACTTTTATCTAAAGCAACATTGCATTCAGGGCGTACATTGTATCGGTTGTTTTGCCTGTATTTTGATAGAACAGAGCAAGGTTAGACAGGAAGCATTGTTAGAGGAGAGAGGGGGACAGGGTTGGGAAAGAACTTCATTTTGTATCAGTTTATGCATTCCCTGGGAATTGAACTCATGAACCTTTCATTGTTAGAACTATGCTCTACTGTTTGAGCTATATACATCAATGTTGACTGTTGTCACCATCTATGCAGCCAAGGGCTGACAACATAAAGAGAAAAAAAAGTAAGGAATCCATAACATACTATGCCTGTTCCGGTCTGTTTACCCTGTGGATGCAATCTCTGCTATTTTTTCTACTTCTTTTGAAAATGCCACTTTCAAGTTTTACAAGCTCAACAATCTGTGGTTATCAGAGATCATATCCAAGATGTCTCTGAGTGATCAACTAAATCAAAGTGTGAAACTGGTTGCAGGGCAACTTTAGCTAATCTCAGAAGGTTAGAGACTTGTTGTTCAGGAGGGTTTACTGTACAAGAGGTCAACGGGTCTCTAATGGTGTGTACTGCAGCAGATGTCCTACTGAAATCGGAGAGCTTCAGTGATCTGCCAAAAACAACACTGACCTCAGATCAGAGAAGCTGCTTCTCTTCCTTGGTTGCCTTTTTAAGGATGTTGTTTTGGGGGTCAATATACTTTTGGCTTATCAGTGAATCATACTTGCTATCTATTTATCAATGGTATATGTGGTTGCAAGGGTATCCTTGGGTTTTTTAAGTGGGTTCTTACTGCACTCAAAGGAGTCCAACCCCAAACCTCTATGATATTCTCGTTCCTAAATATGGCTCAGGTTCTTACTTCAGTGTAAGCCTATTGGACTTTTTATCAACTTCCAGTCAAACATTTCTTCAGCAAGTCCTTCAATTTGATGTAACATTCATGTCCGCAGCACAATCTGTGCACGCTGAGTTTAAACACCATAAGTTAGAAGTTTAGAAATAGCCTTAGCAAGCACCACTAAAAATAGTGACAACTCTGCTGTGAGGTAAGGAACGATCTCGGTCCCCCGCCGACAGAACAAGTGTTGAAGTGCAATGTTTATTCTCACACTCGTTTTGTGGCACCTCACACCTCTTTTCCCACCACCACACCTTCACACTTCTCGGTCACACACTCATCTTTCTTGTGTTTATGAGACTTGCATGTGGCAGTCTGAAGTCAAATCCGACATGCTCATCGAGTGTGTCGAAGTTTGTCCGGAAACTACACAAATTATAATTCACGTTTTATTTTTCAGTGGAGTTTCCTCTTGCAAGTCTTTGTTCCTTGGAGTTGTAATGAAAGAACTCTAAACGGCACAATAAAATGCGGACGGAGATAGAAACTTCTTTGTAACTTAACTCGCTGGGATTATGTACAAACTCTTATCGCTGGAACCCAAACAATACAATCGAAACTGCCCTACACTGCACTGCAAAGGCCTCCTGCAATCAAGGTGATGGAAGTCCAAGGCCTCCACTTCCACAGCAGGCCATAAAGAATGGGGCTGTTGCTCTTTGAAGCCAACTGATTGTTTAGCGGTTTGATGGGGCAAAGTCAAGGCTATCAGCTGATGAAGAGCCTTCTGTCTAAACTAATCCCATATCCCGCCCTTTCACTACCCTCTCCCACCTTCCATTTCTCACACAGCTAGTGCTTCAAAGTGCAGTGGACTGATTCTGAGAAACAGATATTTATCACGAGGCCTGACAGACTGCCTTTATGGCATGTATCTGTTTCAGTGGCCAAGAGTTATGAAGCTTCCCTTCCCCCAAATCTTAAGCTCGATAAAGTGTCCAAGAAAAAGGGGGCTTCCATCAACAGGGCCCAGATCCCTGAATGATGTCACTCCTCAGCTGGCAGCCGATGGGGCCCATGAGTCAAGGGGTCATAAAGAAACATCTGCTCCGTTCTGCACAGGGCTGTCCTGTCTGGAACAGTCTCAGTAGAGGTGTAGTAGAGGAGAAGTTGTGGAGAAGAGTAAGACATCAGGTCAGAGATGTGAGGGGAATGTTAAACTCAAATTTAAGAGATTTATGAGGTAACTCTTCATCTAAATTGTTCTGCCCCTTTGAAATAAGAGACCCTCATGACAAAAAAGTTGTACAAAGAATTTTGATTAATCAAATTAAGGCAAAGGCATGGCATTCTATGGACACATGGCAAATTGCAACACATTTTTCATCAAAATAAAGTGTTAGCAGGTATACAGTCTACCAATACTCCTCTAATACTGTAATGACACTTAGTCTACATGTAGGTGCAATGTTCCTTATAGTCAACAGACTGTCTATAGGGCCATCAAAATTTCAGCAGCTAATAATTTAAATTGTGAATGGCCAATCATTATGAAATCTGGCAAATACATACAGGGTCTAGATGAAACACAATACCACATTTTGAGAGAATCAGCCACATGGTGGCACTATAAAAAGCCAATGTACCCTTCTTTAGTGAAAAAGACTTTAGTCTGTTTATCACAGAAATGTATTGAATGGCTTCAGAAGACTTTAATATTTAGTAGACACATTGATTATTTATCTTATACTTTTATGGTGCTTTTGTGTCTTTTTTTGGAGCTTGGAAGCATTTGTTCGTTCACTACTTGCTTTTACTGTAAAGAGCACCTTAGACATTCCTCCTAATGTTTGTGTTTATAGAGATTTAGAACATTTTTGTTTTCGATCTGCTTTAGCACTGGTTTTACAAGCGTAGAGCTAGCTCTTTATTATTTGATAAGTAAACACTGTTTTCCAGCTAGATCATTACATGGTTTGTCCATTGAATGTTCTGGAGCTAAACAGCGGAGTGTTTTGTTTGTTAAGCTTGTGTATAAGACTTAAATGAACTGTTAAAGTGCTTGTACACAGCAGGGATATTAGCGGCTTGGGTTAAGGTTAGAGTTGCGTGTTCCTGAGAGACATTTAAAGAGAGAGTGAAAGAAAGAGTGCAGTTATTACTACGGATGTCTGAGCGTCTAAATTTGGGGTGTGGTGTGAGTGATTTGTGATATTTGTGACTGTCGGCAAGACTTTCTATCTTCAGAGCCTTGTTTGTTTTTACATGTGTCTATATTTGTGTGTGGAGTCTATACTTCTGTCTGGGCTTCATTTATGCCTTTGATAGGGGCCAACTGCAGGTTTTTATTTTATTTTTACCTGTTAATGTTTGCACATGTCACTTATAGGACACTTACAGTGGTCCCAAAAATATTTAGACCCTTGTGTCCCACATAAAAATATCAAACCATGTGGCATAGGCTTCTTCACTTTTCTGAGCCATTTTGTCAGTCACTTCCAACTGGTGTCTGATTCTAATGTATTTGATTTTAATATTTATGTATTTAAGCATAATTCAAAGTGTGTGTTGATTCTCGTGCTTCAACACTGTTATTTTTCAAGCAATGTTTGCACCATGTGGGCCCGTGCATTATAGTCATTTTATCTTCTTTACCATGGTAAAAATCACTATAAAATGCGGTTTCTGTTTAATTGTAGCCTATAGAAATCCCTATGGCATTAGAAAGGTTCAGTACTAGCATTGAATGAATCCATACAGACAGCAGAAGAGATATTTCTGGAGCAGAAAGGCAGATTATTAAATATAAACTGTAAAATGTACAGTGGTGTGCCTCTATTGTTGGATAAGCTATTTCAGCACATAGAAACAGCCATTTCAAAAGAAAGAAAAGAAGTTTAAATAAAGGTTGTCCCTGACATCTGCTCAAGTATTGTATATACTCAGTCACTGGGCAAAATCTCAACCAAATTACACCGGGACACAAAACCATGATCACTGCAGAACAGCCAAGCCACAAGAATGATTAAGATGTCAAATGTCTTCCATAAGGTTTTACACACATACTATTGGGTGTATCATAGCTCATAGCTTTATTATGTGCAAGTAGAGGCTCATGATCTGTTATGCAACTATATTTAACACAGAGTGTAGATTTGGTGAGGCTGTGACTCAGGCTGTGACATGCACAAAGTTATGAAGCAATTCGCAATCCACCTTCATCTTCATTTAGAACTAGATTTTAAAAGTTTCAAAAATTTTGTGGAGATTCCTTAAGCAATAATTTTGACTTGTCCCTCTTTTTGTAAAAAATAAACGATATATTATTGTAATCTACAGTTATTTATTTAGCAGATGCTTTTGTCCAATTACAAATGAGGAATATTCTTATGCAATTTAACATAAAGAAGCCAACAATATTATTTGTGAAACTATGATAAAAGTGCATTACGTACATTTAAATGCATAATATAATAATAATACAAAAAAATGATATTGTAAAAAAAAGTATAACTTTTTTTATAACATTATCAAGTGGCAAAACATTTGCCAACAATGTCTATAGACTGTCCGATCATATAATTTATACTGTTGGGCAGTTGAATGCTTCAAGAATGCTTATTGTTTCAAGAAAGTTTCATTATGTACGGAAAACACATACCGCTCTCTCTCCCACTCAAACGAACACACATTCAGTACGGACACACACTCGCACAGAAACGTGTTGTCAGCGCTGCTCTGATGATTTTATCAGTGAAATAGTTTAGCAATATAAAAGCTGCATGACATTTCTTATAGCGAGGTAATAACGGCGCTGTTCTTGAAGCAGATAAACTTACAGTTTCACTATTAGTAGAGACGCTGCTGTCGAACAATGTCGAGAGGCACAATTTTACTAGCTCTAAAATTATGTTTTGGAATTAGCAGCAGAGCCGTGGGATAATATGTATAAGAATTACTCCTATACACAAGAGCGTTTTAAAGGGGTCATATAATGCCATTTTTGTACAAGCTAGTATGATTCTTTAGGGTCTAAATTAAAAGTTTGTAATATACTTTAATTAAAAATTCTCATTAGTATTGTAAGAAAACACTTATTTTACCTGGTCAAAAACAGCTCTGTTTTCAGCACGCCGTTTCAGTGCATATGCCTTTAAATGATAATGAGCTTTGCTCACCCCGCATCTCTGTTCTGTGTACACCGTTTGTAACACAACAACCATAACGCGTTGTTCAGTATAAACGTGGGATTATGAATTATATTGAGAACATCATACATAGAAAACATGCTGTAATGTACCCTAAACCTTAGACGCATTCATTGTGAAGCGTGCAGCTGGCGATTTGCAAAGATTAATATAAATATAATTTATAAAGTTTAATAAAACATTACACTCACTTCAGTTCTTCTAGAGGTTCAGCAGGAACACGAATAGCTGGTACCGATCCTTTTTTCATGAGCAGCTTCTTAGCAAAACCAGCTCATCCTGACCCTTGTTTATAAAGCAGTAAGAAATGATTCGCGCAAACATGAGAGCATTGACGTTGCTCGTGGGGAATATTCCCTTCGAAAACAAACTCAGCCACTGCGTCTTCAGCGGTTCGGATTTTGGAACATTAAAACGACTGCTGTGTTCGTTATTACACCCAAGAACAGAACACCACAATCGCTTAGACGCCATTCTGCTCATAGACAGTGCTCCAGCATATCAACAATGACCGCGCCGCTCCGCGCAGACTATGATTGACAGCTCTCACGAGCGAGGGCGGGTCTGTGTTGAAACGATGCTGTCAATCAACAATCGTGGGAGGGGCTTCCGACCATGTGACGTCACAAAATCGAACGGCTCAATTTGAGGCAGGGGAAAACATATAAGGAGATTAAAACAAAAACACTGGATGGATTTTTATCATTTTATGATGGTTGTGCACAGGCACTGCCAACACACATTTCAGTACAATAAACTTGTAAAAGTGCATGTACCATTATATGACCCCTTTAAGGACAAAACCTAACAAATGTCTTGAAATACATCATCTGAACATTGCCTTGAGGTGGGGAAAACCATAGTATAAGTGTTTCGCGGTTCACGTTGTGGCCGCATTACCACCTCGGGTTTGCATTATTTTTTAATAATTCAATGGCCCGTCATTAATTATAATAAATTATAATAAATTAATATAATATAATATAATATAATATAATAAAATATAATATAATATAATATAATATAATATAATATAATATAATATAATATAATATAATATAATATAATATAATATAATATAATATAATATAATATAATATAATATAATATAATATAATAATTAGGCCTATGTCAAAATAACTAAGTTTCCTAAAGTTTCCTAAAAATAACTAACATTACTAAGTGTCAGGTCAGAATGAAGGGCAAAAGTTGAAACGGTGTTTGTGCCCGTCAGGCAAGCCTGTAATCTAAAGAAAAACGAACATACAGTCACAGACAGCTGGAGAACTCAGCAGCAGCAGGAGGAGGAATCAGGCCACCCTGGATTTTTTTTAACTGCAGCTGCTGTCAGGACGCTGCCATTTTCATTTGACTTCACGCTTGCTGTACTTGAACTTCAAGCGCTTTATTAAAACAGCAGGATGCATGTCAAATCGCTCAGGCCCGATGGTGACCTGAGATTTTACACTTTTAGGAGAGTGGTGAGGTGGACACTTAGTAATTGTTTGGTTTGACGTCAGATGGAGTATCGATGAGCTCACTTGTATGCGTACTTACGTAGAGATGCACTTTCCTGACAGAGGGGCCAGTTGTTCTTAAAAGGGCTCTGTTTTACATTTCAGAGGCCAAGGTCACCAGACGTGCTTGTATGAGGAAGTTCCTCACTAATGAGCACAATTATCAAGCTGAACGAGGGGCGAATATTCCTCCTCTGATCACGTCGATGTTGTCAGGATTCGTGTTCTTGTCTTAAGTATGTTTTCAGTGCCGCCTGCAAGAAATAATTAGAAACATTAAAGCAAAGAAGGTTTTTTTTCTCATTATTAAAAGTATTTTGCAATTCAGTCTTTGATCTGAACATTCAAGAACACTTATAATCATACATTTTGTGCTTGGGTTTATATTTTGAGGAGAAAGCAAAAAAACACAATTTTGGTTTGGAAAGACTTTAAACATCATTATCTGTCATTATCTATCATTAACTTACAGGGTTTTTTTTGTTTGTTTACACAAAAATAAAACTTTCTTCTGTGGAAAGCCTTGTGAAAAAGATGTACATTTTAGCATACTTTTAAAGAAGTAAATAAGTAAAACTTAATGTAATATTTTTGGCCGCTTACTTGCATGTTAATTTTAATTAATTGAAATGCAATTATATTAAATGCAATTAGCTGAACATGACAATCATTTATGGTAAATTTAAATATATTTTAATCTAATTTACACTGAAACTTTTATGTCGTGTATTTAAATATATTTACAATTACACATTTGTAATGATGAAGTTGCGCTTCGGTACATTTAAAATATATTAACTTCAAATGTAATATCAAATAACACTATACTGTTATTAATTATATTTAAGTACTTTACATAATATGGTAGTCAACATATTAAAATATATGTACTTCTTAAAAGCATGTCAAGGATTATTAAAACATAATGATTTAAAATGTACTTTAAAGCAAGACTTTTACATTTGACATTGTTACAAAGCACGCTTTAAAAAAAATCTGTACTTAATAGTCCTGAAAATAAGTGGTCTTTTATTCCATTAATATTATATTACCTGTAATTACTTTAAAAAAATCTACTTTTAACATTTGAAGTACACTACAAGTGCACATTCAGTACAATAAAGCGCACTCGTTTTTCAAGCGTTTTTACAAGACGTTTTGAAGAATGTTCATGCTGCTGTTTTCCATATGAAACCACATTATGAGGTTCTGTCAAACTCCCAAAAGAAAAAAAACAAAACAAAAAATATGTATTGTGCTCTTCCAAGTCTTCTGAAGCCATACAAAGGATTTGTGTAAGGAACAGACCAAAAGCTAAACATTTTCTGTTGTCCCAGTTCTTAAATGGCACATACACATATTCAAACTTAGCACAACAAGACACAAAAGGTAAGTCGCATTGTGTGTTATAAAGTCGCAAATATGGAGAAAAAAGCAATTGCAAGATTTAAACTTAAGTTACAAGAAATAAAGTCACAATTATGAGGCATAATGTATGTTTCTATCAACTCGTGGTCAATGCATCCTTTCAAAATATTCACTCTGGACATTTGCAAATGAAGAAAGACCGGGGTGGAACAACAAGAGTGTGAGTAAGTTATATCGGAATTTGAATTCTTGGTGAATTTACTCTTTAAACAGTCATAGAAAGACACCTCAGACTGAGTAAAACATTCCTCCACTGTATTTAATGGCTTTTCTCTGCTTTATTGGATAAACTCTGCCTGTCTCTCTCCCTCCCCCTCATCTCTCTTTAGTGCTGATCCTCCTCTGACCCTGTGCCTGACCCTTATAACCCGGTCGTTATTCTCCAAAAATTAGAGAAATGAAAGTAATCCACCAAATAAGACCAGCCTAAAAGCATTAGTTTGGGTAATGAGAAAGAGAAACTCAACTCAAAATTACAAAACAACAAAAACAACAGAACACTTAAACTATATGGTGTATATTTACCTCTTCCACAATTTATACTTGCTGCTCTTATGTAATGACACATTATATATATAAAAAATCTTATAGTTTCCTATTTTTTCTTATTTTTATCTAATCACCATTAAATGCCCACATTTACACATCAGTGATTTCTGAGTAAGTAGCCTATGATAAAATCTATCAGTCATAAAACCCCCAAAATATATTCTTAAATATCAGAACTAACGATAAGAGTCCATCAAACATTGAGCTGTTTCTGACGGTGTCACCCACCGCTCTGCAGAGCAACTTGAAAATAAAAAGGTTATTTTTAATCAGATCCACAGTGATTCAGTCTGACTTCAACATTTGACATTTTTTTTCATGACGTTTCTCGAAACGGTTGACCAATCACAACACACTGGTCGACAAATCAGAGCACAGTGTGCTTTTCAGAAGGAGGGGCTTCATAGAGACAGGAACTAAACAGAGCGTTACTGGCAGACTGGGACAAGAGGTGCTGCAAATTATGTGAAAAAACAATGTGTTTTTTTGAACATTTAAGCATGAAAACCTATTTTAGTAGACCCCAAAAGAAAAATCAAGACTTTGAAAAAGGGTACTTCCTTTTAAATGATTCAAAAAAATGTTCTAGGAACCCTTTTAAAGAATGCAATAGAAACTTAAAGATAAAGAGGACATTTAGAGCGCTGAGCACAATGCAGTGTAGAGCTCTTTGATGTGAACACATTCACCCACTCTTAGAATGGAAAAGGTCTCTCTCTCTCTCTCTCTCTCTCTCTCTCTCTCTCTCTCTCTCTCTCTCTCTCTCTCTCTCTCTCTCTGTACTAATGTCTCTGTCAACAGTCAGAGAAGAGAGCAGTTAAAAGCAAATGAATTATATGGATTCACATCGACCAGTTGCATAATGGACAAACAAAGAGAACAAGAGATTTTGTTCATATGTTCCGTACTGGCAATGACTAGCAGCATTCAAAGGCGAAACTGAACGTGGGAGGGTTCAAGAGCGGAGGAGAGATTGTGTGTGTGTGCACTGGGACGAGAGATAGCAGAACAATAATACCAACTCTGTTCATCTGCTCTGTCCACCCTAACCAGAAACCAAACCACAGAACATCAATCTGAAAATTACAGCAGTTACAGTACACTTCCAGTCAAACATTTGGACACGCATGCTGATTTTTTTTTACTACTATATTTCACAGATAATAGTAAATTCATCAGAACTGAAATAACATAAAAGGAAGTATATGGAAATTATGTAATAACCCAAAAATGGTAAACTTATTAAAACGCTATTGTACAATCAAAAGTAACACACTTTTTACTAAATTAAAACTCTGTCCACTCCGCATATTCTCTAAACCAACTTCACACAAACACACACACACACACACACACACACACACACATATATAGTTTATTGCACTTTACACACAGTTATGACGAGGGTCTGCAGGGGTTCTCTTTAGGATTGAATTTTTTTTCTGCATGTTGGTCATGACTTTAATTTAGCAGACAAAAGTTTTTAAATATTAATAAGCAGCGAAGCAGTCATATTTTTCCCCATAAGAAATAAAAAAAAACTATGCCAAACAACTAAATATATTTTTCTTTTCCAGAATTTCATTCCAGGGTTATTATTGTTAACTAAATTGTTGTTACTAAAACAAGTAAAGTTAAACCCATAAAATATATTTTTTTGTTTTGTTACTTAAATTTAACATAAACTAAAAGAAAAGAAAAATTTCTTAACACACAGCAAAATTACAAAAACCTTAACTAGAATTAAAATGGATTAAAAATTATATATATATATATATATATATATATATATATATATATATATATATATATATATATATATATTAGCCTGGTTAAAACCAGACCATTCTCAGTTGTAACTGAGTTATGGACGGTCTGGCAAAGCGTCATAGACAAATCATTTCCAGACGGGCGTCACCAACGGACGTCGCGGATAGACCTGAAACCAATCAGATGCTGCGTCCCAATTCGCCTACTTATACTACGCCCTAAAAGTATGTACTCTTTTTGTGAAGAAAAAGTACATACTTTTGAGTGTGTAGCAAAAGAGTAGGCAAGCTTTGGGACATACTACTTCGTCATCTTTAACGGTCGGAGAGATCTGTCGCGTGCATCCTGTCACCGTAAACTGCCCTGTCAATCATCTCGTCACAGTTAAAATCCTCCATTCAATCTAATATAACTTACCATTTCGGAGAGAAATGTTGTCGCACTTTCATCTGCCAGTCATGGGTCTTTTAATGCCGAGACTCTGATGTGTTTGGAATTTGAATATAGGCCTAATGCATTTAAAAGTTATCGGCTAAACGTATCTTTGCAAAAGTTCACAATGCTGCTGCAGATGCAATATAATGTGGACAACATTGAATAAATACATTTTCGTCAGGTTAGATACTGATAATTAATCACTCAAACCCCTTTATCTAAACCTCTCTAGTCTCTACATAACCGTCGGACTCGCGCGTCCTCCATGTCTGTAGTTTTTGAACACTTTTCACTCGTTTTTGTAGTTCTAACCGAATCCTCGTCCAACGCGCGATGGGTTGTGGGCAATATCAGCCGTTAGAGTGTGCAACGATCTGCACTTCGTATTCTGACCGGATATAGTAGACCATCCGGGTCTCTTTGGGACACTCATTTCAACATACTACGATTTAGGACGTACTAATTCTATTTTCGAATACTATTTAGGACGGATAGTATGCGAATTGGGACGCAGCAAGAGTGATGAAGGAGATGACGTATGCAGAGCGGCGGAGAACTCCGAGTGTTGTTCTTTGCTCGGTTTTTAACAAAAAGGAAACGTTCAAATCGCTTAAAACAGACGCGATAGCTGATTCGAACGAGTGATGTTCGACGGCGGCATCCATCTTTGTAATGTAGGCTACAAAATCTGCTTCAAAATCCCAGCGCTGACGTCATCATGTAAAGCCCGCCCCAACGTTTCTGATTGGTGCTGCGATTTCGGCGGATTGGAAATGAGCTTGAATGAGCTTTTTGCCAGACTAACTTTCAGAGCAAATAAATTTGCCGGAAGTTGTCTGGGTTTTCCCAGGCTATATATAAATCACAAAGAAATGAAATTAATTTTAATACAGAAATGAATGCATGCATGAATTGCATTTTTGATGAGTTTTTGAAATAAAATTATAGATGAACAAGTGGCACATTACTGACCCACATAAATTATGAATATGTTATTAATACTTGTAAATCTTCTTTTAACTCACACATCCTCTGTTCAAACATAAACACCTCTCTAAACTGTTGCTTTTCCTTAACGAAGTCTTGATGTTTAAAGCAGACATTCTGTCTGGACAGTGTCTCCGTCCAAGGGCCTCCAACCATGCAACCGGTGAGGGCACATCCTGTCCTGGAGCGGGGGGAGCTCGGGCCGTGGGAGGTGAGGCAGGCAGGTTAAAGGTTAGCGCCCCTCTCTCTTAAGTTTTAAAAGGCTAGGACACTAGTTATGGACCTGGGTCACTAGCTGCTGACTCCTAGTGAGACTGCCGAGCCTCAAGCAGACAGCGCTAATGGCTTCCGCAGCTATAAAGGGCTGAAAGTGGAAACGATTATCTACCTCATTTGAGGGGTGATGTGTGTTACGGCAAAAACGTGTTGGGCAGCATCATTGCGGAGGGTGCTATGGAAGATTTGAGACATTATACACGCACACAGAAGCACAATTGGACTTAACAACCATGGATTGAGTTCCTCATCAATCACCACCACAGTTCACCTACCATTTGACCTATGTGAGCAAACAAGGCCTCAGTGTGAGTTCACTACATACCTGAGCTCCTGGCTACAGCCAATTAAGAGTTCTTACAGAGTGACAAGCACATTAGCATCAAAAGAGGGATGGCACAAGGAAGGAGCTTTGTTTTTCAGTTGTAGTTCTTTCACTAGATCATCATATTGAGATTAGATGCTATAATGAGGCTATTTTCAAATTCAAATACAATTTGAAATTTGAATGTTCAAATTACAAGACACTTGTAATTTGTAGCTGGTGAAACTGCTCTGTGAATGAACAATATCAGATCTTTTCTCTAAGCACTTTGACAAACACATTAAGTAACAGGATAGGACAGGACATAATGAGCAATAAATTACTTATAAAGGTGTAAAAGTGCTTAGCAAGTCTAATATTGTATAAAATCAGAATAGGCCTACATATGTGACACATTTATGTTATGTTTTTGTTTACTTATAGGTAAATCATTTAAACAGAGATTTGGGGGCCTGAAAATGCAAAGCGTTATCGTTCATTGTTCAGTCTAGAGGCACGTAGTGTTTCTTTACAAAGTGACATCACCGATATGGTCTGGCAGCAGAATACAGCGTTTTTAGTCGTTTTCACAGATCCGTGTGAATGGGGATCACTTTGACAACGTTGTCATCTATACATGAAAAACGCCAAGGAAAATCTTGTTCATTTTTAGCACATTGTTGTTGTCTAAACATACCCTTAGTGTTCCTTGTCCCTGTTTAGTTTGATCTATACCCTGCGTCCAAAATTGCGTTGGTACAACATTTGAATTTGAATTTCCTTTGCGACCGTTAGTACGCTCTAGTGTGAATGTGTGTAGTATGCACTATGCATGTAATCTGGACGTACTACATCTGCCATGTTGTTATACTGTCATGTGACCTACCAGCGTCACTTTAAAACAGTTGTGTCACTTCCTTTCATAAATCCCCTTCGGTGGCCTCATGGGATAGTAAAGTGTCCATCGAATGCACACTTCAGAATCTTGGTGGAAGTAGTAGGTCATCCGGACAGTTTTCTCCTACTGTTTTTTTAATACTATGTATTCAGACATACTACTGGTGTACCGTTTTTCACATACTATATAGTACGGTACTGTAAGTATTCGGTTTCTGACAGAGCGCTTGTTTCCTAATGTGTTATCATTTGTTTCCATAGCAACCCATTGTATTCACCTGTGTCTCGTTTCACTCCATCGTGTGGTCTGTGTATTTAAACCTTCTGTTCAGTTCTTAAGGTACGTTTACATGACAACGATGTACTAAAAACAGAAAAGTTTTTTCAGACGACAACGTTATCAAAATGATCCCCTATTAACACAGAAACACTTCGTGGCTATAGACTGAACCCGTAATACGCATGTGCATGATGTCACCATTTTCACAAATTTTTTTTTCATGGAGACAAAAACAGCATTGTTTTCAAAAACATGCTCTTTGAAACCTGTTTTAAAAATGTTTGCGTTTTACAGCCCACCAAAATGCCGTTATTGTGTAAATGAGCAGTCAAAACGCATGTTTTATTTCTTCGGCCTCTTTTTATTGTGTCTTCAAAGTTAGAGTTAGTTTGTGTTACTCCTGCGTAATTCTTCCGTGGCTTCTTATGCCAGAGTGTTTTGTTTATATATAATAAAGTAAAACTGCTGCAAAATTGTCTTCTACTTCCTTCATTGTGAAACCAACCAACGCTATCTCACGACCAATTCGTCCGAATTTGACGAGTGATTAAAAGATGGCTAATTTTAGTAATAGTAATAGTAATAGTTTTAGCAAAAATCGTACTAATTCGTACGAGTGAGGTCGTACGAATTAGTACGATTTTTGCTAAAACGTACATATTTGACGAGTTGCCCAATTCGTATGAATTCGTACGAATGACCTACCCCTAAACCCTGCCCCTAAACCTACCCATCACGTGGGTTTAAACAAATCATACAAATTCGTACGAATGAGGTCGTACGAATTCGTACGAATTAGCCATCTTTTAATCACTCGTCAAAACCAACCCATGACAGTATATGAACGAACGAGCAAACAACCAAATTTGACCTTATTGTGTAACCAATACTTATATTTTAGCATGAATTTATTTAAAATATATTTCTCATCAGAATATCAACCAATGTTCATGTTAAAAAAAGTGAAAAAATTAAAATAAATAAAAGAAAATGTTCTTAATTTTTTTATTCTTTTACTGAACTTATAATTAAGTTATATGAAATTGTGAATATTTAATTCACAAATAACAGAGAATGAATTACGACGACTTCACTACGATCTCAGAAGATTACAAGTGTGTACTTGTTGCCGGTACCAACAGTTTGTTTAATCTGCGTCTTGTTGTGATGTGAAGAGTGAAGTCAAGCAGTTCTACGTGCGTTATCTCAAAAACAGATAAATCTCAGTTACCGAGAACAGCATGAAGAGCCGCACATAGGGAGACGTCCACGTTTACGTAACAAAAAGTCCACTGTGGTCTGAACTTGTCATAAACCATGGGTTCTGATCAAGAACAGCTAATCCTGCGTTTAAGTAATTCAGTGCCAAGGACACAGAGTTCCAGACCCACTCGCAATGATGGTCTTCGTCTCACAGTACACAAAACATCTAACATGGGACATTTTACTTTAGGAAGGACACAATTAAGAAACTATGAGGAATTACAAGTGTAGAATGATTACAGCGTTTTTTCAATCAAGTGTTGAGCTGTCGACATTTACCCATTCAAACCTGGGAGATACCCAATGATTCACTGAAACCGCAAGATCCCGAGTAACTCTTTCATCAGTTTAGGCCTATATCTTTTGTGAATGAACCAGCATGTGACAGCACACTTCGGGTGAAAGGGCCATGATAAGAAAGGGACTTGTGGCTGGTCAATGTTTAGTTTGCGTGTTTCAGAATACACCAACACATGATCAATGGTTTGGTTTGTGCAACAAAGGCAGTCCTGTTGCCCGACTATCTGCTTCACAAACAGAGGGGAATGTCTCGAGGGCATCGGGAACTTTGCAGAGGCTGAGGTGCTGTCAGTCATCACGTGGGACATCAAAGACAGCCTAGCACTGTCAAACAATGGAGAAAGAAAACTAACAACTGACTGAGAGAGAGAGAGAGAGAGAGAGAGAGAGAGAGGTAAGGAGAGGTAAAGTATTAGTAGGCTACTGAATATTAACTGAATAATGTCTTGATTGAGCCAATCAGAAGGACTGGTCTAGGTTTGCTGTATGTTATCCCAAAAAAACATAAATCAAATATCTTCAGTATACGAAGCCTCTAAAGGGACATGTTGATGGAAAAATATGACATGGTGATGGAAAAGAAAATGATTTGCGTTGCACTGAGAAACTTTTGAGCTCTTTGTGAGCGAACCAAAAGTTATTGCAAGGGAACACAAAGGGTGAGCGCAAAACATTTGCGAGAAAGCACAAAAGTATTGATTTATTATTTTTCCTCCCATCTCATATTTTCTTCCTTCACCATGTCCCTTAAGGGCTCTGTATCAATATCTCACTTGTTTCTCCCAAACACTAATTAGATCAGAAGAAATGCTTCTTCTCTTGTGTTTCTCCTGAGAAAAATACATGCGTCTTCTCTGGAGTTTTAGAAGAGATAGATATTAATAATATTTCAAATAAAGACTGCGATCAAAAGTTGAAGTTCTGAATATGATCTCAATCATTTCTCATCAAACTTAAAGCAAAAAATGTGAGTTATGCTTTCCACATCTATTTTACAGCTTTGTATTCTTACTTTATGTCAACAATTCTCATTAGCATCTATTTTTATTTCTCTATATTATTATTTAGTAAAAAGAACATGAGATCAAATCAAATTAAGTGTTATTACCAAAGAAATCCAGGAAAATGCCCAACAAACTAAACCAATTTACATGAACTAAGATTAAATTTTTTTTTTCATTGTTAGTTTATTTTCATATTAACTAATGTAGTCGTGGTAGTGTGAATGCAACCTTATATTCTATTCTATTCTATTCTATTCTATTCTATTCTATTCTATTCTATTCTATTCTATTCTATTCTATTCTATTCTATTCTAATTAGGGCTGTCAAATGATTAATCGTGATTAATCACATCCAAAATAAAAGTTTTTTTACATAATATATGTGGGTGCACTGTGTATAATTATTTTATATATATAAATACACACACATGCTTGTATATATTTAAGAACTATTTTCATGTATATAAGCTACTGTATATAGATTTATATATAATTTATATTATATATAAATATAAATATTTTATATATAAATTATATTTTTTTCTTAAATATACATGCATGTGTGTGTATTTATATATATACAAAATAATTATACACAGTGCACCCACATATTATGTAAAAAAACTTTTATTTTGGATGTGATTAATCGTGATTAATCATTTGACAGCCCTAATTATAATATTATATTGTACAGGGAAACAATGCTCAAATGAAATTTTTTTTTTGTGTGTGTGTTATTTATATCATTATAGTACAGAAGGATTTTTTTTTAACTGCCCCTGCAGAGAAACATCATTGAGGTTTCCTCGCAGTGGCCTTTGCGTTGACAATTTGACTATATGCAAGTTGAATGTGAAGCTCCCTCTGGCCGTGTTGACACAAGACAGGGAAAAGCAGCCTCATGTGAGAGACAAACACATTGTGCCTGCGTGTGTGAGTCTGTGTGGCAAAGGGTTTTTATGGCCTCTTGTATGGCAGGAAGTCAAAAGCTCCTGCCAATGAAACTATGGAGCAATTTATCAAACAATCATATCAGCATTAAGTCACTACAGAATCACTCAAGTCTGGCTCATTTTCAAAAAGCTTCTCAAAAGCAATGACAGATTTAACCCTTGTGTTCTGTTCGATTTCTGTGTACACCCCTTATGGAGCGGGTCAAATTGACCCTAATTGGATTCAATACAATTCCTCAAAAATCACACTATGAAAAACAACAAAGATTTAGATACAAACTGTAAACTTTTAATATCAACATTTGTCAAACATTACAAAAACATTATATCTGAAAATATGATTTATGAAAATGTTTTTAAAACATTTTTTTAAAACAGTTTTGTTTTGACAAAATTGGAAAATAAACAGTATACTGATTTTTTTTGCATATATTTTTTTTTTTACATTTTTTTTTACATTTTATCCTTTGAACATCGTAACTGAACAAAAAAAAAATTCCTGTATAATGAAATTTTTTCATTTTCCTAAGTTAACTTTCCCTAGTTTCCTAAGACCTATTTTCCTAGTTTCATTATTCACTCACTGGGAAGTGAGAAACCAAACATAATAAAAACATACATTAAATAAATGTTTTTTTTATTTATTTTTTGGCTCTGTGAAGCTGCCTTTGAAAATCCTAAGTTTTGGTTAAAAGCTAGGTATTTTAGATATTTTGAATATTGAAATGAGAGCTTATTTTATTATCTGTGTCTGACAAAGATTTTCATCTGTAATTTGCAAATAATTCTGAACACTAATTTTAGCTTTTTCAAGTGTGTTTGGTTAGGGTTAGAGCACTTTTAGATGCACTTGCACGTTAGAACTGGAGTTGAAGTGCCCTGACATACAGAAAATAAATGTTTTTATTTTGTGTCTGTACAGTTGCTTTAGAATGGCTGTCTATGAGGGTCAAATTGACCCGCGAACATCACGAACGTAACAGTAATTTTGTTTGTATATGTCAAAACACATCAGCATGTTGAAACTTTGCATGCATGTTCATCATGATAAATGAGAAAAAGTCACAAAATATCAAGAAAAAAAACAAAGGTTAACCAGTATTTCCAACAACTTGAAAATCGAAACGGGTCAAATTGACCCGCAACATAACACAAGGGTTAAAGCAAAACTAGATTTTTGCTTTTTCTGAAGAAAATGTGAGTGAATATGACATCCACACAGTGAATGTTAATGGGGTCCAAAGTTTTTTGGATGTTGATGTTCTTCATATTATCTTATTTTGTGCTCCACAAATAAAACAACAACAACGATTAAAGACATGCAATGACAGGGGAGTAAATGATTGCAGAATAAAAAAAAAATTATGAACAATACGTTTTGTTGTGATTTTGTTATTCATTGGTTAACATTGGTACACTATGTCATTTTAGCAGTTAAAAAACAAAACTGCATGCATTTTGCCAAAGAACATTGTGCTTTTGGTTGTGCTTTGGCTCTGTGTGACTGTGCAGAAGAATATGGTTATCCTACTGCTCATGAAACATTCACTACTAGTCTTAAGAGAAGTGTTTGACCATTGTGCTCATGTCTCGTCTATTTTCAATCCAATACCCTGCGACTCGAGTCTTTGCATTCCACTGTGCTTTTTCTAAGTAAACAGGCTAGATTGACGTTTTTTTACCATTGCACTATACGCTACCAGTGGACTACACAAAAAAATTCACAAACTCAGAATGAGGAACACATCTGTTTTCTTTATAAATCAATATATACAAAGAACGTTTATAAGACAGCGTGTAAAACTATGTGAAAAAGTTGTTAATAGGCAACTCAATCAAAAGAGTTAACACAAGTCAAGTAGCTATATCTCGATCAAATGATTGAGTGCAAGCATAGGCTAAATATTCTAAGACTTGTATAAGTCAAATATACATACGTGTAATTTTAACTATGTTTCTGAGAAATAAAAAGTCGACTAAAAGTATACTTATTTATTTTAGTTTAAAAAACGCATACTAATAGCACACTTGAATAAACTTTTTTTTTTTGTAAGGTTGACGACATAATTGTTTTCTTTTTCCATTTTGGGTGAGCTTCAATATTTTTTGTTCTAAACATATTACTGATTCTAATAATGATGTTTGCCTAAGCAAAAACCACTAATTATGGCAGGAAATAATATGACCTTCAGAAAACAACATTGTGGTATTTAGAAACCATCAGTATGTGTGTAATAAGCTTTAATTAATCTTAAGCAATGTGCCCTCAAGCCTTCAGACGTACATTAAAAGCAGATTTGTGTCAGTAACAGTGCTCCAAATGAGACCACACTGCCATGGGTTTTAATCCTATCAGCCTTCCCGCTAAAGGGGCCCCGAAACATTGCATCACACACACATTGTGAAAAGTTCCAGAACAAATCACATCGACAGGCAGAAAGGACTTGTGCCAATGTGCTGTTAAACTCCTGTCATCTCTGGGACCATATATTACTGTCATTGTGACCACAGTTACAGAACCCAACTGTGACGTCAAGTCGTCATAACTCATTACCAAAGTCCATTTCGGGATGTCAAGGTTCAGGCATTCAGTTACCTAAATGTACCCAGAAATTACATCAGAAGGGGTTTAAAACCCAAAGATGATTGACTAAGATTGGTCACACCAAGGTCACATGATGTGTTCAGGTCTGCTATTGTTCATTTTAGGTGTCTTGCAAAAGTTGTCGACAGAAATCTCTGTCTCTGGATGATTTTAACCACATCATGTCCTTTTTTTACACTGTGATGGTTATGAAATGTTTCTTTCTGACCACACTGATTGTGTATTTCTTAAGACAATCCTTAAGGGACGTTTATTGAAAATCTGCCATCTTCTTGTGTGGACTAACTGTGATCTTCTTTCAACCACAAGACCATCTGAGCACTACCATATCAAACTGGCTGTTATGTATTGTAAAAGTGCACATTATGGTTTGAGAGTAACTGTTGTTTATTCTTGAGTGAAATGCTACGTATGCTAAGCTAGGCACAGACTGTATTCACTGAGACTGTCTGTGCAGTTGGCTTTCCTTTGAGACAAAACAAAGCCTCTTAATGATGGGTTACAGTGAGACCGTTGCAGACATAATTATAATCAGAAATATCTGTACTGTGCAAGTACTCTTTTAGCATTTTATTCTCCTGTGACCCCGTGACCTGCACTGGTAAAGTTATAAAAACTACATCTCCGGGTCAAATAGTTCTGTTATGAATACATTTTAAACCAACAGCAAAAACTAAAGATACTAACTTTAATATTAAAAATAACTTAGTAACTTTCATAGTACCAGTAATAGACATTGGAACAAGCCTTAGCTACAATCATTAGCATTAGCATAAAGACAGAGGGATCTAAACTGAATCATTAGTTTTAGGTTGTGACTGACAGCTGTAACCTTACCAAAATACCCTATAGGAATCCTGCAGGATTTTCATGTTTCTGCAGGATGTTAGCATGAATACGTGAGACAGAGAGAGCATGATATACTCACTCCAAATGCGTGACATTTGGCAACCCTGTCTCCTACTCCAAGTTACAACTCTGATAACATGTTGCGAGGATGTGTATTCAGTGTTAGCAATGTTTCACATTTCTTTAGGGGAGCTAACCTGCTAATCACTAAATTGTTCTTGCTAAAAAGCACAAGATCCCACCCTCCCTTCAGAGTCTCCAAAGCACGCTTCCTTCAAAACACATGAACGCACACAGCAGCGTCTAGCATCACGAGACGAGAGACGCGTCAAATGACCTCATAGTCTCAAAGCACATAACTTTAAAATAATAATGAACGTAAACAACTTACAGAGCTCTAGTTGTACCACTTCACCGCTGTAGATTCATTTCTGCATTGATAGCTTTCTACACTTTATCCACTCTTTTAAAGATGTTTGGACAAAAACTAGATCTCAAATGATTTCTAATGGTCTCTCAGTGACATATGCACTTACTGCAAATAGTGTTTGCTAACAAAGCTATCACTGAGGTAGGCTATTGCATGCTAAAGTCAACATGAAAGCAAAATTGACCCAATATGTACTTCAATACATGCTCCTGCTGTTGTAGGTCAGGTGACGACAGGCACACATAGTGAAAAACTCATTCAAGTTTTAGTTTATGTCACATTTATTTTCCATGAAAATCATGGATAGCAGTCAGCAACCGTAACACACATAGATACACACTGAATCATAAACAGGAGTGTTCATAGAGTAAGAGATTTAAATGCAATGATAAAATGTACAGATCTTAGATTACCCTGATAATATTATTGCGTTGGCAATAAAGTACATAAAAACAGAGGTCACTTTCTGATGTGTGGCTGTAAGGAGCGCAACAGTGGCCGACCACTTTGTAGGCGACTTTGATTCTGGAAGTATCTTCCCCACTCATTTTCTCAATTAGAGTTTAAATGAACCAAACATTTCAGTACAAATTAAAAAAAAAAGTAAATTAATAAAATGTAATGAAATTAATGGAATAACCTACACACTACAAACTTGTTGCTGCTTTGACAATATATAATTGATAATCAGGGAGGATCTTTACTTCCTGAACCCTACTGTTGTGCTCTGTCGTTTGTGGCGGATCTATGAACGACTGGGCTTCTGAATAATGAGAAGCAAATTCAACATCTCATTGGCTGATCAGGAGGACACATAGCCAAAGAACTTTGTACTAGACTTTTTACAACATGGCACGACAGCGTAGATCAAGTCAAATGGAAAGACTGCAATAGGGATTAACAAGAGATCACAAGTGCAATGCATTGTATGGCATATAAAAGGTAATGTGTTATGCATGATAGGTCCAACTTTCTGTGATTAACAGTACACAAGTACACATCCCTTTCACATTGCATTGGCAGTTGTGTTAACAAGGACAGAAGAGTTGCAGTTACACTTAATCTTGGACAATCAAAAAGATGAAAACGAGGCCTACAGTTACAAGTAGGTTCAGTTACAGACTGATGGGATATAAGGACCATTTAGATTGGGCGTAAACGGCCGAGAGGCCACAAGACTGCTATAAAACTCTCTTTGTGACCTCAGACATGGAGGTTAAACAAACAAAAAGGAGCTTGATCATCAGTGTTAGCATGCTAGTATCATTAACATGTGGTCACACAACGTTCGGATATGCATTTATCAGGTTGAAGACATGGGTGAACTGTGGCACCGTATTTGGTTATAAAACAAAAGCAGTAGATGATTTTTAAAACCATAATCAAACAGTTTTGGCTGTGGAAGAGGTCAACAGTGTTCTTCACTATCCAGTTGAGCCATTTGTTCATACATTGAGGGTTGTTGTCGCCGAAGCATGACTAGGAACTGTGATGAAAGGTCTCACTAGCCATGTTTCCATTCAAAAATGTGTATTAAACTTGTGCAAAAAATGGAATATCACATGAAATATTTGCCAATAAAGCACCGCTTCCATCCCATGTGTTCAAGAGAACAAAAACTTGCTGGGAACCTGGCGCAAAGTATCAGTACTAAAAAGATGAAAAGTTTCTGCAACCGAGGAAGCCTGTGACTCATTTTTCTTACATAACCAATTATTTTCACATCAGAGTGCGCAGATGAAATGCAATTACAAACGCTGTCATGTTATCTTGCGTTCGAATGCCTGATGTTTGGGAATGCAATCATGCGAGACAGTTCTGGGAATAATTTTGATGACAAGCTTTGGCTCAGGCATTTCAGAATGACAAAAACAATATTCGAGAGGGTATGCAACTTGACTAACAAGCAAACAATCACATGATCCGTTCAGACGAAGTCATTCAGTAAATGTGTTTCTTACCAAATAAAAAAAAGTATCCATCTTAATTGAGCACATACATTTTTTACAGGCAATCTTGGCGTTTCCATCGAGCGTTTTTAATGCGATACCCCAAAACTTGCATACAAGTATATGGAAAGAAACATGGCTAATAAGGTCCTCTACACCTACACAATGGCCCCGGAGCGGTCTTTATCCCGGGCCCCGTGATGTTTAGTGACGGCCCTGCATACAGAACTTCCTTCGTGCTGTAGCTGTCGAACAAGCCGCACTTTTTTTCGCCATTCACCGTCCTTACAGCAGCAACACTGTTCTTGGTTGATTCGTTACCAACTGAACATCATCCACTTGAGGAGCGTGAAGCTAAACCAGAGTCTATCACATTGTTCATGCCTCAGAAGATTGGCTTGACCTTTGCTACTGTATGCAGATATATTTCTTCCACCACGACTTTGAGAGCATTTTCATTTTATCAGCAGTGCTGTGGACCTTCCGTTCTCGTCTGGCTCTTCTGTCGGAGTTTCGGAGCCCCACGGAGATGGCGGCGTCAAACACGTCCTTCAGGTTTTTCTGTGTGAGCGAGGAGCATTCGACGTAGGCTACCGCTCCTACTTTGTCCGCCAGGGCGCGGGCGTCCTCTTCCAGGACAGGTCGCTCTCGGCGCCGTGCCAGATCGATGAGGACCTTGACATCTTGCCGCAGGTCACACTGGGTGCCCACCAGCAGCACAGGTGTGAGAGGACAACGCCGTCGGATCTCCGGGACCCATTTTTCACCAATGTTCTGGAAGGAAGAGGGGCTGACGACGCTGAAGCACAACAGGAGTACGTCAGTCCGCGTGTAGCAGAAGTGACGCAACTTGTCGAATTCGTCCTGTGGCAGAGAGAAAGAGAAAGGTAAATGCCCTGCCCAGACAGGAAGCCTATCACTTTATATAACAGTGTATCATTACTGATGTTTAGTAACACAAGGCCTCGAAAACCTTCTCAAAAATCATTTGCGGGATTCCAAATTGTTTTCAAATAATAAAGTCCTTTAACTAGCTCTCGGGGTGTTTTATAATTCCCTGAAGCAATTAAGTGAAATTATAGGTTGGCGTTCGCAAAGAACATTGGATGTGGAACACGCAGTGCGCACTTTAATCTTTTAAACTTGGCCAAAGTTTTCAACTCTGGCACACCCTGTCCTGTTTATGCAGTACAAATAAATTGAAAGTATAAATCTGTAGAGCGTTTGGAGAGCAGGGCCTCTAAAATCATTGACAACAGCAATTAAGCTTGACAGATTAGAGTGCCAAACCTTTTCAATGCCTTTGCTGCATCTACTTTTTGTTTACGAAATCAAAAGATTTAGATGAAATACACACACACACACCTGTTTCCATTTAGTCCTCTGACACAAAACAAACAACTTCAATAGACTTTATGGACTTAAGTTACAATTTTAACATTTAAGGCGTTATTTTAATTTAATTACAGAGCTAAGATACACACTTTTCCTTATACATTGATAGAACTTTATATGAAAGTTATATGAAATATATTATGGATGTGTGTGTATATGTGTACACACACACACACACACACACACACACACACACACACACACACACACACACACACAATATTCATATTCAAAATATTCTTCATTTTAATTAAATTGAATTAATTAATAAAAAATGCCATAGTTATAGTAATATGGTAATTACAGTAATCAATTTACTGTCTAGGATTGGTACTGTACAATTTCATATTTTTTTACTGTAATATATTCCAGCAGCCACCAATTATAGTAATCTATAAATAACTGTAAATAGCCATTGCAGTAGATTTCTCTACTAGCTGGCAACAGTATAATAATAACACTAATAATAATTTATTCTTGGTGTTGGATTTATAGATTTAAAAAAAGATGTACAGTACAGAGATATACACATCAATCTCTAATGTAATTTTGTACAGTATATACAGTCATATCACCAAGCCCGACAATTACAATCACTCACTGTTTTCTTTTGTTGACATGGACACCTGCTGTACAACATAATGGAAGTACATCTAAACAGACTGAGCAATAGAAAGCAATAGACTTTTGTGATACTAGCCTTTGTTTCTGTACTTTGGGCAAAGTGCATTTGTTCTTTCTCTTTAAAAACTATATGAAAGCCAGCCGTTCTATAACTGGAGAAGTGAATTCTGATCTTCTCGTGTTTGCCTGAGCTTGCCTCTGCATGGTTGTGTAAAGGGATTTATATGTTGTGTGTACTAAGAGGGCAGAGTCATTTTATTTGTTAACCCATGTAATGCATGACAAAGGAGTGTCAGTTTCTGAGGTTCAAAGCCTTAAGGAAAAAACCTTTCAACGAAGCAATCTAATATTGCAATGTGGAAATCAGAATGAACGTAGAGCCAGCGGCCTTTTCAAATTAGTGATATGTGACGGTAGTTACACAACAATCAACACTGAAAAAAGGTTTGGCATCTAAAACATCACTTGGAGGCAAACCCGCTGGACACACGGTGCCCCGTCCAAGCCTGTGTGGCTCAGAAACCGAGAGGGAGATCCAATAACTAAAGTGCCGACAGCTTGCGGATTGTTTTTTTCACTCCCTTTATGATTTCCTCACAGTATGGCAACCCTGCCAATCTTTTCTAATTGCTAAGATTTTGTTGCGCAATTGCTTTCTCATCCAATTTCTAAATCCTGCTTTCAGAGAGTGACAGAAATGCTCTCATCCACCCCAAACAAAAAGATCAAGTTAGTTGATTTTTGTCTTTGGGTTGGCTTCGAAATGAATGGAAAGCAACATGATGTAATGAGCATCGGACAGTCATGCTGTGAGACTGGGACACAGGTGGTGCACTGAAGGTCTTACCTGTCCAGCAGTGTCACAAAGCTGCAGTCTCACTGGTTGACCATCCACCTGTACGACCGCTGGAGGAAAAAAGGGGGAAAAATTAGTCATTTTACTACCGACACACACGCACCTGACTCATCCGACACTGTAAACAAACACGTCAATGGACTTTATGGACTTAAGTTACAATTTAAGGTGTTATTTTAATTTAATTACAGAGCTAAGATACACTCATACATATATTATATGTGTGTGTGTGTGTATGTGTATATATATATTGTATGTGTGTGTGTGTGTGTGTGTGTATATATATATATATATTGTATGTGTGTGTGTGTGTATATATATATATATATATATATATATATATATGTATACACACACACGCACAAATAAAAATATTCATATTCAAAATATTTTTAAATATATATATATTTTTATTTGTGCGCATATATATATATATATTAGGGCTGTCAAATGATTAATCGTGATTAATCACATCCAAAATAAAAGTTTTTTTTACATAATATATGTGGGTGCACTTTGTATAATTATTTATATATAAATACACACACATGCTTGTATATATTTAAGAAATATTTTCATGTATATACTGTATATATATTTATATATAATTTATATTATATATAAATATAAATATTTTATATATAAATAATATTTTTTTCTTAAATATACATGCATGTGTGTGTATTTATATATATACAAAATAATTATACATAGTGCACCGACATATATTATGTAAAAAAAACTTTTATTTTGGATGTGATTAATCGTGATTAATCATTTGACAGCCCTAATATATATATATATATATATATATATATATATAAACTCTTTAAACAATCCCTTTATTCAACTCTATAATAAATAGCAATTAATTAATTCAATTGATCAATTAATTAAGTCTCTTTAATGTTATTAAACATGTATTATTATTATTATTTTCAAATCTGTAATAAAATTATCTTAATATAACAGAGGCTCTATAAAATAATAATAATAATAATAGCTATTATTATTTTCAGTTGGTCTGTAACAAAATAATCTTACTGTTTTCAAATGTCAGTCTGTAAAAAATTCTAATATATCAAGGTCTCTTATAATAATAATAATAAATTGTAATTATTGTTATTTATTATTATACACCCTCATGAACATGGCATAGATCAACAGCCCAGACATAATTTGGGTTCCTGCAGCTCATAAAGCGCTCATCATTTCACCTGTCACCTTTACTTGTTTGTAGGACAGTACATGCTGTTCAAATCTATAATAATGTTGATTCCATCATGCCACGGTAAAGTGATCTCATGAAACACAGTAACACTGAGGGTCCCGGTGATGATTTGTCACTTCAAAGTGTTCTGCCTCAAGCACCCATTGTGTAATTGTCTCCAAATCCCCGTCATATGATCTGCCTTTAATTCAGCCCCTTCCCCCTCAGAGTATCACCTGTTGAATTGCGTAACTGTTCTCAAATCAGTGCACAGATTTCTGATCTGGCTCCAGGAGTTTGAGGGTGACATCACCACTGGGGCAGCAACACAATATCTGCTCAGAGATTGAAACTAGTGGACCGGACCCCATGGATTTTAGGGGCCAGATTTTCCGGTCATTATTATTGCGCAAGGGCTTTATAATTACAAAGACATGCTTGTGGGTACTGAACAGTGACATGCTGTTGTTTCAGGCCCATAGAAAAATTATGAAACATATGTAAAGTAGCCTACTCTTTGACTGAAATTTGTTATAAAACACAGTCTTTAAAGCACTGCATATAATTTCCATTAAAAATGGTCTGAAATTTAAGGGACTGCACTTGACTCATTTTGGTCACAAGGAAATAAACTCAAGTTTGTGTAGCACTGAAAAGCACCCCACCCCCCACACCCCCCACACCCCCTACTTTGTCAACACCATCAGATATTTATTAAAAATAATGAAATGAGTCAGCAATGTCCTTCTTGAATTTGGTGTTCAAATGGTCATATATTTCTTGTTTCCATATTATATGTGTTCAACATCACACATGCTCTGGCGAATTTTAAGTTATCACTGATTTTCAGACTGTGGATAGAATCAGTTTTAAACAATCCTAAAAAGTCTCAATTCATTCATTGATTTGTCGATTTTTATAAATATTTGAATTTTTAATCTGGCTGTGTTGACCCATATGGGGTCATATTTTAATAGGATATTTTAATTTAATTGAATTATACAATTTACTTGTCAAGTAAAACGTTTCACAAAACTACAAAAAGCGTGTTGTGAATAAATGTAGTGCTGTCAAATCGATTAATCGCATCTAGCATTAAAGTTTTTGTTTATACAGTATATGTGTGTATATATATTATTATATTATATATGTAGTATGTCCACACACACACACACACACACACACACACACACACACACACACACATATGCTATGTATATACAAACAAAAACTTTTGTTAGATGCGATTCATCGATTTGACAGCAAACATAATATACACAATTAAGGTAAAAAGGTAATTTTTATTTTCAAGTCACGTGAACCATGTTCATTCACAGTAAATGTGATGAACTGCATTTGTGGTTACTAAGCAAAAACACCTGTTTGAACTTGAGAACTGACTTCATAGATCCACAGAACGTCACTAAAAATCGCAATGGCCCAATTGCGCATTCAAAGACTCACCTGAGAAATCGTCAAACGCTGTCGGGACGTATTTCGTTGGATATCCATTGGTTGTGTAGCTGACAATCAGGCTGGTTTTCCCCACAGCTCCGTCCCCGAGAAACACGCACTTCAACAGCCGCCCCTGGCAGTGCGCGGGCCGGGGGGATCTGGGTTTGTGTGGGGGCACCGGAGGCGCCATCAGGTGACTGTAATCCATGTGCGTTCAGACGCGCTGCTCGACCGGACCGCAGGTGGATCGCACACTCCTGATGGAGTGACCCGAGAAAAACACATCAATAAGGACACTTTATCAACAAGCGGGCGCTATGAGCACTGCGTAAATGCGCTTGATCCGCTGCTTCGCACATAAACAGTCAGTTTCATAAGTCCAAATAACTCAGTATCTCCACGAAAAACATACGGACGTCTCACACACTTCAACAGCTGAGTAAGGAGTGAGAGAGGCAGCTTTTATAGTCAGATTTCGTTTGACTAGCTCCTCCCTCTTCACATGGCTGCTTGAGCACAGGCTATTCATGACGCTTGTCTCACTAGAAACAATGGCAAGTGTGCGTTAAAAAGACATAAATAGGCTATTGGTTCTTGATTTTATGAGAACATTTCCAGTTTTGGTTACACTTTATTTGGTAACACTTTATTTTAAGGTGTCTTTGTTACACTGTAATGATACATTATTTAAGTACTGAGTAATACTAGGTAACTACATGTACTTACTAGGGTTAAGTTTGGTTTAGTTGCATGTAATTATGCATAGTTTTTACTACACACTTACTATAGTTATCATATAGTTATTACTATAGTAACTTCACGTAACAAAGTGTTACCCTTTATTTTAAGGTGTCAGTGTTACAGTGTAATTATACATTTAAATACTGAGTAATAATATTTAACAACATGTACTTACTACAGGGTTAGGATTAGGTTTAGGGTTAGTTCCATGTAAGTAAGCATAATTTATAGTACCATAATTACTATAGTAACTACATGCGTTACCCCAGTTTTGCCACTGCTTTAGCCTATATGACACTCACTTTCTCAATTTTGCTACAATGCCAGTGCATTTCGTATCGGCTTAAGCAAGCAAGCAACCATACACATTTAACTCAAAGTTAGTTTCGTAGCCTTATATTTTTGGTAGAATGTAATATTGAATATTTGTTTAATGAATTTTCTTCTTAATATAAATTCAGAGGAAAATGTGCAATGAAGGGGGGTCCGTAAACCCATTTATGATTCTGACTTTGTATAAATGGCTAACGCAATAAAACAAATCCTAAAAACATCAAATATAACAATGTATACTTTGTAAATGTAAAATGTGCAATTAACATTTACAGCACAATTGAATGATAATTAGTATTAAAATTTAGTAGCAGAGTTAAATAATAATATGCCTGTATTTGACTGATCCCATTACTCTCCTTTTGGTGAATGGGTTTAAACGGATCTTTTCTGCCAGCTAGTGGTCAACATTAACTATTTTACTTTGAGAAATGCATTTAGCATGATGCCAAATAACTGACAAACAATATCATTAAGTCATTTTTATTATTATTTCTTTTAGCACATCCAGTTTCATGACATTATGTTTATGCTATTTAATTTATAGCCTAAGCTACTAAAATAAAACTAAATAACATTGTAATTACATCATTGAATTTGGAGATGGAAATAGATTTTTTGCATCATATATCTACTGTATAAATGGTCTCATTACACTTTAAGGGTATAGCCTATTATTAAAGCTTTGAAAAGGCTTTTATGGCCATATGAAAGGCAGGGGTCTTAGGAAAGCACAGTCAGCAGTGTCCTTCACATCTGAACAAACTCCATAAGTGATTATAATGTTCTACTCTGATTCTATTATAACTTGTTTGGGTTAAGCGATGAAGAGAAACTGTTATCAAATCAGAGCAACATTTATTCAGAGGAATATTTTTTGTATATGAAAAAAAAAAGATTCTGCCTGTAAATCAATGCTAAATGAATCATATGTGCCTGAAATCACACCTTATAACTTAATGTCTGATAACAAAAAAAACATTACATTACAATGAAATGTCATTTTATGACCACATGTGTTCTTGCAACAAGCTAATATTGCACATAAGTCATATGGTAAGTCATACTTTTATGGCGTTTTTTTTATTTATTTTAAGAATGAAAGCCTCAGTTGCCATTTCACTGTAACTGCATGAAGAATCTTAATCCCGCTTTGTGTGTTTCACTTTCAATTTTTTGGCCTTTAAGAAAGTTCTTGCATTGCAAAATATTGCAACAAAAAAAAAAGGTGGAAAGTGAAACTACAACACATAAAAACGAAGTAGGACCTACTATCAGCATCCACCCAGGCCTGTGACTGACCTTTAAAGGCTTCCTGATGTTATTTAGAATGCAGGGAATGGAGGGCATTGTGTAGATAGTCTTGCTGACCACCATTGTAAAATGTTCCATTGTACTAGAAGGCCATTAGCAGTTTCCCCCTTTTATTCTTTTATTATGACTTCATCCGACAATATTAAAATTCAAGGCATCCACTCTTCCAGCTATTAGAGGTTAGTCTGTGCAAAGTCTGTTTTTAACAAGTTAGCATGTTGCTATTCAGTTGATGCTCTGTCCAAAGATTAACATCTTTGTTGATCCTGAAACAACATTCCAATCAACCAATCAGATTTGAGGGACAAGTTTACAGTTTATGTCAAGTTTACAACCAGGGTTATGTGCTTAATTCTACATCAGTGTTATTATCAGTGTCACCTATCATTTACCTCTGATTTTAGGGATAACTTATTGGGTTACGGACGGTTAGGACTACATTTTAGGACAAGAATGTTGTTCCAAGATCAACAAAATGTTGATCCAGGGGTATGTCTTACTTGGCAAAATCACGGTGACCCAGCCCGTTCTCATCCCAAGGCGTCATACTGACGCAAAGCGTCTATATCCAACGCACATGGCACCCTTTAGCGTCAATATGAGACGCAGATATATGGCGCCTCCTAGTGGTCTAACCCTAAAACTACCACAGACCTAAACCTACCCATAACCGAAGCGTGTTATATTGACGCTAAAGGGTGCCATGTGCGTCGGATGTAGACGCTTTGGCAAAAGCGTCAGTATATGACGCTTTGGGATGAGAATGCGGTGACCCAAACTTCCATGATATACCCTTGTGAAAAAGAAGTGTGCTTAATTGTACTGATTGTAGCCTCAAATCTTAAAAGTAGGCCTATATATTTTTAAAAAATGGTATTTGCTGATAATTTAATATTATTAAGGCCACTTAAGAGTACTTAAAGAGACACTTTCATGACTGTTTCTTAACACACTTGTGTGTTAAGTGTCGAATTAATGTCAATGTTGGTCTCTTACATCAGGGGGGGGGTCCGCGGTTGCGCCCCTCATACAAGCTGGCTTACCAGATCATTCTATTGGTCGGGTAATGACACTAAAGTTTGGTCTTAAAGAGACACTTTCATGACTGTTTCTTAACACACTTGTGTGTTAAGTGTCGAATTAATGTCAATGTACTTTTTAAATCATTGTTTAAATATTTTTTTAGCATGCTTTAAAGAAATATACTAATTCTGATGTGTTGACAAACAAACAAAAGCACATGTAAAGAAGGCTGCTTGATTATAATTTTAAATGTATTGTGTTTTTCGATATTACATTTCAAATTACAGTGGGCCCCCGCTACAGAGGTTGCTCAAAACCAAGGGATTCTCTCAGAGGGGAAATCTGCTTCTTATGATCAAGGTCACGCGGCGATGCCTTCGTGCCTTAGTCTTGTGGAAAAACCTTGGTTCCTTTCCCAAGGACCTGTGCTGGCGTCGAGTCATGCTAACAACGGATGCATCCCTCAGGGCAGTGTTTCCCAACCCTGCTCCTTGAGGCACACCAACAGTGCACATTTTGGATGTCTCCCTTTTCTGCCCCATATATTACTGGTCTTGGAGTCTCTACTAACGAGCTGATGAGATGATTCAGGTGTGATCGATTAGGAAGAGTTGGAAAATGTGTAGTGTTGATAAGTCTCCAGGAACAGGGTTGGGAAACACTGCCTCAGGGGTTGGGGGGCGATCATGAGTGGTAGAACCATCATCTCTCGTGGCACATAAATTGCTTGAAAATGCTGGCCGTGTTTAAGGCCCTGAAACACTTCCTCCCAGACCGGAGAGGCAATCATGTGCTTGTTCGATCCGACAACACATAGTTGGTCTCTTACATCAGGGGGGGTCCGCGGTTGCGCCCCTCATACAAGCTGGCTTACCAGATCATTCTATTGCTCGGGTAATGACACTAAAGTTTGGTCTGGTGCATCAGAGAACATTCAGGTAATGAATCTTATTCTCAGTATGGGGAACGAAATCAGCAACAGCGTGTATTTTGATACACGATTGGTCGTCTTTCGTCTGGCACAACCCAAATTCATATGTGTACCGGGCATACCTCAGTCCTTTATCTTGTGATAACGTTATGTGGATTGTGTAATTTTGCACTTTGTGTTTATTAAATATCGTTGCATCATCTTTGTATCTTTAATACAGCAAACCCTGTGACAGTGGAAAGAGGGATTTGACATGGAATCAAACTTACACTCAAATAACACCAAGCAAACAAAACATTGGAAAAGAAAAGAACATTGTGGTTTTAATAGCTCTTAGGTACTTTAACAGGCTTAAGCTGCCCACACAAACACATACACACACACACAAAGCGATTTTGAGACTGTAAGAAGTAAAAACCCCATCTGGAAACTGGTCCTGCGTTATGTTCCTGCTAGGCGAACTGCAGTCAATCTGCATTCAAAAAGCTCTGATTGACATTTTCACTGCAGTTACTTCACTGAAGTCATCCATGTTTGTTCAGATAACTCTCCGTTATTGTATGGGTGGCTCAAGTATCTTAGTGATCTGTGTTTCTTTCATTCATACACTCACACTCAAACTGAAATGTGGAAATGAAAACATGTCTTTAACTTCTTAAAATTCCAAAGCCTTTGATTCCATTTTCATCCAAGATTGTTCTTTGCATGGTCCTCCCTCCTTAAACCGTACTTAAGGCCCTGTGTCATTAGCCCCTCCCCCACTGCTGCAGAGGCGGGACTCTGAGCACAAACTGCTAATTAAGACATTTTTGAGTGACTGCGTGCAGTTCCTCCTCCTCTGTGAGATGTCTCAATGGGCTTTGGGTTTAGCTCCACCAGGGGTGGGATCCAGGGGTGGTCCGCCACCCTGGGCCAGGCGATGAAGGCTGTTCAACGGACAAAAATACAACTGAAGTATAGTCTCATTTGTGCTCTATCATAGATTTTAGAGAACCAGTGTTTGTTTCTTCAATGGTTGATGGAAATCAGATTAGCCAAGAAACTACACAAATATCATGAGACTCATTGAAGCACTGATTTTAAAGTAATATGTTACTGTTCACAGTAGATGGCGCTATACTCACAAGTCCTTTATGTTGTCAATACGGGCTAGTACTGCTACAAAGCAGCTGTCCACTTTGTCCTGAAAAAGAAGAAAGTGACATGAGCTGCAATAAATTTGTTAACACTAGGACTGTCAATCAATTAAAAAAAGATCATTTAATTATATACATTTTCACAGCATTAAAGTAAATTATGTGGGCCTATTTTATTATATTATTTTATTATTATATTATATACAATTAGGTGACATGAACAAACCAGAATGAAATCAATTAAAAAAACATAAATTATATTATATACATTTTCACAGCATTAAAGTAAATAAAAAAAACATTAGGTGACATGAACAAACCAGAATGAAATTATTATTCACAATTATTTGTATGACAATTACTGGTAATCACCAACACAAAATTCATGATTGTGACAGGCCTATCCACTATAATAATAAACATTACAAAAAGTGTCTTTAGAAGTCAATATATTGTTTTATTTCCATATCATTGCACATAAGCCATCATTCCTTATCATTCTTCAGTTTATTGCTGTTGTTGTGGCAGTCAACAACAGCACAGCTTAACCCTCCGCCCATTTGAATTTTTTGTAGTTTCTTGCTCAGGTAAAAGGTGGATATGCAGAATTATATACGGGCATATTAGAATATGAACTAAAGTATACAGAGAACACATGAATATGCATGAGATGCCACTGTTGTTGTAGCCCACAGAGATTGTGTTACCTGGTGCCTTGTGTAAAACAGAGGGACAGAGAAGACAGCAATCACACCTGGACACCACATGATGACAAGAGAACTAGTTAGAAAAGCATTTACTTCTCAAAAAGCACCACTAAAACTGTATATGCCCAACTTTCCGGGTATCACATTCCAAATTACAGTGACCTCAGAACATATTTAGGTCCAGATTTACTAAACATGGCAAATTAGCGTGAGAGCGCAATCCAAAAAAGCGCAGATGGGTGTGGAAAGTTCTGTGCGTGAATGACCAACACAATCTACCAAGAAATTAATGTCTGGTTTAAAACATGCTTTTTTGGGTGGTAAATAATGGCACAAATACCATTGCCTAGCGCAAAGCTTAGTTAATCACCTCGCATGATTCATTTAAATACTCTCCTTCCATAAATTTTGCATCTGAAAGGGTCAGCCACAAAAATGACTGTGTCCACGCCTTTTCAGCGCTAATATTTCACTGTGTGAACAACAGCACAGCTTAACCCACAGTTGAATATTTCACTGTGTGAAATATCACTTTGCACATGTTTTACAAAAAAAAAGATATATGGCCAGATTTACTACTAACAGCCTGTATCAGCACAAACCCTCTTTTGGCCTTACTAAAGACAGTGAAAAATTAGCGATGAAAAGGCATGAACAGTAATTTTTTCCACTTTAGTGGAAGGTTCATAGTTTATGTAATGTAATACAAAAGTGTTCAAATGTTTTTGAGGCCACTGCGTAAGTCATAGAATAACTGCTGACTGCAAGTTACACAGCGTAACTATTATAAAAGTTGTCAAGTAAAGTTGGAAACAAGTAAAAAAAAAACATGGACATCATACCGATGATGAGCAAGGTAAGGCCATTGCAGAGGTTTCCCAGGAACGTGACCAGATACATCAGCAACAAGAACTGGGGATAACAACAAACATTTTATTACTCAATTCCTAAATGTTTGTGTATGCAAATCTGATTCTACAAGCCACCTCAGCATTCTATCAAAACACGCATCCACTGCAAGATGTGATGATTGTGAAACTGTTATCTAACACTGTGCTTCTGGCCCGTAGAGAAAATGTTTCCTCTTATATCTCTCAGTCAGGAGTCTCTAGTCACCAAGTCTGAAACTGGAAACCGCACTCAGGACAAGACCCTCTTGCATCCTCTCGTCTCACACTACATAAGACCACATGTGTCCCATGTCACATACCAAACAGGTCATCCTGTGACTCTGTGACACCCAGAAACTTGAGGACTGTTAAAGAGTTTCAGCTGAAGACTCTGCAGTCCTAAGCGGTCTAGTTTATCAGTTTAGACGTGTCTATAAGACAAAGTTAGGTCACTTTTATAGGACTGGTCCTCCAATATATACTAAATCATCAACGATTTATGATTAAATTGTAATAGAAAATAGAAAATAACATGAAAACCAGACTTATTCGGATTGTGTTAATAGTGAAAGTAGGAACATAAAAGCAGAATATAAAGCAGAAATAGACAGGCGGAGCTAGGGAGGAGGAGGGTGAATGTTGTACTATCTGTGCTAGAGTCGAAGATGACGAGGTGAGTGCCGGTATTTAAATGTTAAAAAGAGCAAAAAAAGTGCTTTAATTGGATGGGACCGGCAATAAGGGAACCATACAATAGATTTACTTTATTTAATGTTTCATTACTGCTTTGCTTTACTGTAGCAAAATAGTCTTCAGGCGTAAAACTCAAAAAACACAATAGCAATTTATAATCCATAATTTTCTCTCAAAATGCAGAATATTATCATGTATTCTGTAATTCTGTGCCATAATGTCCGGGAGACACTTCATGTCAAGATATAGGCCACACGTGCCTGGAAATACACCCCCAAACACTGTCAGAAGATTTTCATGTGGTAAGTGTTGAGTGTATTTAGAGTGACAGGCGTTAAGTGCACAGCTGAGAGGCCTGAAATAATGAACATTCATTTCTGTCCTCTGTAGACGACCTTTTTTAATTGCGACAGTTGTCATGACAACATCTTTAAATTTATGAATTTCATGGAAAGAGAAACAATTAGGTATGTTATTTTGTAATTATAATTAGTATTTGAAGTAGTAGTCTTATAGTAATATAAGAAATTTTATTTTTTGATTTCTTCCTGTTGGGGAGACTATGGAAGCTTGTTTCCGCCACTGAATAAAAAAATAATAATAATAATAATTGCGACTTTTTATCTCACAATTGCGAGATATGAAGTCAGAATTGTGAGAAATAGTCGCAATTGCGAGATATAAAGTCGCAATTATGAGAAATAAAGTCGCAATTGCGAGAAAAAAAAGACAGAATTGCGACTTTTTCATCTCGCAATTCTGACTTTATAACACAAAATTGCGAGTTTATGTCTCGAAATTCTGACATCTTTTCTCAGAATTGTGAGATATAAACTCGCAATTGCGAGTTATCAGTCCAATACTAAGGGAAAAAAAGACTAACTTTTTTCCCCTCAGAATAGTTTATATCTCACAATTCTGACTTTACAACACGCAATTTCGACTTTATATCACGCAATTCTGACTTTATAACACGCAATTGCGACTTTATATCAATCAATTCTGACTTTATATCTCGCAATTCTGACTTTATAACACGCAATTGCGACTTTATATCAATAAATTCTGACTTTATATCTCGCAATTCTGACTTTATAACACGCAATTGCGACTTTATTTCACGCAATTCTGACTTTATAACACGCAATTGCGACTTTATATCACGCAATTCTGACTTTATAACCTGCAATTGCGACTTTATATCAATAAATTCTGACTTTATATCTCGCAATTCTGACTTTATTTCTCAGAATTGCGAGATATAAAGTCAGAATTGCGTGATATAAAATCGCAATTGCGTGTTATAAAGTCAGAATTGCGAGATGTAAACTCGCAATTGTGAGAAAAAAAGTCAGAATTGTGAGATAAAAAGTCGCAATTACCTTTTTTATTTTCATTCTGTGGCGGAAACAAGCTTCCATAGGAGACACTACAGGTCAATAGTGTAAAAAAAAAAAAAAACACTCCTATGAAATATGATACAATAAAAAAATTCAATGGCGTTTCTCATTAAAATGTGTTTCTAAGGGTTTTCTCAGGAGGATGAAAAAAAAAGTAAGTCACCTTCAGGCACTGAATATAAGATGAGACCAAAAAAGATTAAATGAAAATTTAATAAATAGAAGCGGACAAGAGAAGAAGATATGAAAAGAATCTCTCATGACAGGCACTACAGAGCACAAAACTAGAAATGTGAATCTTTCTGAAAGAGAGATGTTCTGTCACAGAGAGAGAAGGGGGGAAAAAACATTAAAATACTGAGCGATGACTTTGTCATGAATGTGGAATATCATTGCTGTATCACAAAGATTCAGGATATAGACAAATGACTTTTATACAAGACCATCAATTCCCAGGCCGTACCTTGAGTGAGTTGAACAGGTTTCCCACAAAGATGAGGTTCCTCAGTGTGTCCACGGCCGAGCAGGACAGCACAATGGCCCTCTGCACGTAGTGTTGAGCCTCTTCCCCACTTAAACTGATGTCCAAGTCTAGATATGACCTGCAGCACATCAATGCATTCAGAGACATAGCCGTACACACACATTGAAAACACAGATATTAAATGTAGTTATTAAATGATGCATTTATCCAAAGTAGAGCCCATAGTTTCTTCTTCAAAATCAAAAGTTGCTCAGTTGCTCTTTTGTCCCAATGGAAATAATAATTTCACACTCTCATTAGTTCATTCATTTAATTTATCGGTAATATGTATATGAAAGGTGATGGAAATTGCACTGTGGTGGACATATTTTTGAATTTCAGAAAAAAATTACAGGATTCTTCTGTGATGCGTGTGTTCATTATTAGACATCATTAGAAGACAAAATGGTTTCACTTTATTTTGATGGTCTCTTTAACACATTCTGTTGAAGTAACGTTGCACCTTCATGTCTACTAACTAACTACTAGACAGTAGAGTATTAATAGAGTATTAGTAGACTGGTAGGCTTAGAATAAATTGACATGTTGTTGTAAAGTTACTCATAGTCAGGAGAATGTCTGTTGGAGGACCATCAAAATAAAGTGTTAGCAGATATTAAGCAGACAGTGACAGTCTACTAATCCTCTAATGAGAGTAAGTTGACATGCAGTTGCAGTTACTTATAATCAACAGAATGTGTTAAAGGGACCATCAAAATAAAGTGAAACCATTTTGTCTTCTAATGTCTAATAATGAACACACGCATCACAGAAGAATACTGTAATTTTTTTCTGAAACTCAGAAATATTTCCACCACAGTGCAATTTCCATCACATTTCATATACTGTGTTTAATATAGTATTCTGTGGTAGAAATGACCTTTTATACATTTTGTAATAGAATCTCTTTTTTTCCATTCTAAGGCTAATCTCATAGCTAGCATTTTATATATCCTAAATATATACAATTAGATAATATTTTGATCAAAATTACAACTTGATCACAAGTCACATGCAATCAAAAAAATTCTAAATGAAAAAAATTCACAAGCTCTTCAATGACTTTTGAAGAACATTAGGGGCAAATCTTTTGGACAATGGAAATTACGCAACTGAGGGTCAATTGTTATGCGTGTAAAAATTTATATAAATCAAGTGAACACTGCAAGCACAAGTAAATGTCTCTTCTTTTTACTTTATTATATCAGTAGGGAACAATCTTAAAATTTCAACCCGGTTGGAGAGATGTTAGTCAATACATGGGAAAGCAAAGTAGCTTGCATTACTTATTTGAAAAATAACCTCAGATATTTTGTTGTAAATTTAAAAGTATGGCATTACTTTACTAGTTATTTGAAAAAAGTAATCTGATTACGTAACTCGCGTTACTTGTAATGCGTTTACCCCCCAACACTAAAGGCTTGTAATGTCAAATTAAACTAGACTGTCAACCCTGTAACTTTCCAAAAGGCACCGTTAAACCCCATCATATTACACAATATAGTTTTAGCTTGAGAATGCACATTACTTGAAGATGGTCCTTGCTTGATATAATGTTTAAATAAAGAAAATCATCACTGGTATAGATGACCCCCCACATAATACTGCACTTCAACCAAATGCGCTGTTCATGGTCCATTTGCACTAAGGTGAGGACATGTTCCAAAAATATCTGGAATCAAGTCAATTAAAAACTGGAGAAGACTGAAGAGGAGAGGGAAGAGACTCACTGGAAGGGGTGTGCTCCATCTCCCAGCTGGAGCACATGCAGCAGTTTGTAGTAGATTCTGACTGAGATGGTGAAGCAGATGATGGCCAGGGAGAGAGTGGACACCACAGTGATGATGCTCAGCTGGAACAGAGCCAGCAGTCCCACCACCAGCCCTGTGAACATCATCCCTGTCCGCTCCATATCCTTCCAGTAGATCAGGTCCATTACTACATGGAGGTAGAAAAAGGTTTGGGGTTTAAAACTACAAGTCTTTAGACTACAAATGGTTTCCTAAAGTCTGTGGTTGACAAACAAAAGCAGATTAAACTAGATTTGAGTGGATGCTAGGGTGCTGTGGGCGGTTTCTTTAAACATTGTACGTCTCTATGACATTTTACTCCTCCAGTGATCTCAAAATACTCCAATGTACGCCTTCAATGTCACTTAGAAACATAATAGCATGCCTCTTCTCAATAAGCCACATGATTAGAGGTAACATTCACGTCTGGATCACAAACAATGTGGGACGTGTCAAAGATTAATACTAAGGATTGGGGTTTTGTGAGCACCTCTAATAAAATGCATGAGAAGCTTAATGTGATTTACCCACGTAGAACATGTTTTTGGATTAACATCCTTGTTGGCCCTGAAACATTCGGAGCAACTGATTAGATCTTAAGGTTAGGCTTAATGCTTAACACTCTTATCAACCTGTCATTTAGGACTAGTTTAGGGAAAGGGCCTTGAGTGGATGATAGAGACCAAAGGATGTTGCCCCAGAAGCACGTCTTAGTTATTTTCAAATTATGTGCTCGGCTCATCCACTTTTTCAGCAAGCATGGTTCAAGTGTTCCTTAAAGTGTCATAATCCATGAACCAAATCTACCAGCTACAATGTGCATCGCAAAATTACAAACATTGGTTTGTAGAAAGAAATTAGGTGGAAATTGGACAAAAAGACAATGACTGTGTAATAAACAGCTTTAATGAGGGAACGAACTACAATCCCATGAAGCATCGTGAATGACAACCAAATTAAAAACAATGGATAAATATAAAACTATTGATTTAAAAAATGTATGCATATGGAGTGCTTATGGGAGTGGAGTGTTAAAGTGTTGTTTTGGCGGGATTAGGCAATAACTTTGCAAAACTATGGATAATGTAGTTTTTCACCAGGAATTACAATGTTGATTATACATGATTATTTTAAAAAAAGCATTGAAATAATGTGGGTTGGTTGCTATAACAAAAGTATATAGTATACCACTGATTAACATTGTGGCTCACAGTAGGTCTGTCTTTAATGTTTTATAAGTTATCAAAAAATAAATGGAGAAAATGAATGGGATTTTTACTTCCTGAACCCGATTGTTGCACTCTATAAGAGATATGGATGGAGACAAACCTTTGCATAACAGAATCTTATATTTTCAAGTATAAAGTCCAAAGATTTTTTTTAAAATAACTTAATAAATAAAGTTAGTAACTAATTGACATAAGGCAGGACATGGAGTGACACAGTAGTGAGGTTTTTATAGGCTAAATTCTTGCGTAATGATTTGCTAGATTAGATTAACTACAGTAGCTCCTCCCAAACCTTTGTTTAGAACTCTACTTTTTAAACAAATGCCGAAACAGAATGTTACAAAGATGAATATCAATAGTTATGCTTTGCAAGCACTGTAAGGATGCAATGTAGATAAATGTGAATCAAAACTTAATGTAAGAAAGGATAGAAATGCCAAGGCTAAATGAGTGGGTGGGTTTAAGTTATTGATGACAGGGAGACAAACTGCAAGGAGTCTTTTGGGCTGACCTTGGCTATTTTTAGTCAGTGTAGGAAGGAAGAGAAAGTAAGAATTTAAAGTGGTCTCTTAAAACACCTGCTGACAACACTCAACTTGTATCCCATTTGCAATAGTCTCAGGGCTTCAAGAACCGCACAAAGTAAAAGTTTTACTTTTTAATCAATCGCTTCTCAGTGTTATAAAGTCAGTTTTATACACTGGGAAAACTCTCTATACACTGTCTTAAGAGACTCGTATAAGCTAAGCAATAGCTCACAGGCTAATAATGTGGCTAACCCATTCAGAATTACATCAGTGCTAATACCATTCATGTCTGTCGTGCGACTCTGAATGGTGGACCTAGCAGCAGGTGGATGGACTATTTATAACATCAACGTAATGTGTAAGAAGCCCCTAGCTTTAGACACAACTGTCTATTGTTATGCCAGGTGGCCTAACTGACTTATTTGACGTGGTTAGCTTTAGCAAGTTTGTCAGCTCAGGCTGGCTGGCTGTAAACAAACGCAAAACTAATGACATTTTATACTACTTTCTAAAAAGGAGCATACTTCCAGACTGAATTAAATATATATTTTTAAAAATCTCAGTAACGTTAGCAACAAAAGCCTGTTTATAAACGCTGGTCATACTCATTATTGCTAAATCACAACCCAGACAAGGTTTTTTTTTTTTTGGTAATGACTATCTGACTACATTAACCCACTTATTACACAGCTACTTCATATGATGTGGTATAAATGTATTGATTTTAGTTGAAGAAAGCAGCAGTTATGTAGTAAAATCATTTGCTTTCAACGGTTAAGGTTTAGCAGTCATTATACAAAATATTTGACAGGCGAAAGCTGCAATTGGCTAATCAGAATCAAGTATAGGGATAGGGTTAGTAAATAAAAACTGATAACACCCACCTATCATAGATTAATACCATCATGCCCATCAAATACATACTGTGCATACATAAAGCACACATCCACACACAACCTAGGTTGTTAAACTTGAATGAATTCAAAAGTACTCCATTTTCATTCATTCTCCATCTTGTTCACAAACACACAACTTTTAATATCATGAAATACCACACATATCTCTCGGTCACATAATCAAAAACCCTAAAAACAAACTCGACTGAAATCACAGCACATGATTAAACTTCTAACTCTTTGCTATGTGGTTCAGACGGGAATAAAAGTTCATCCCTGTCTCTGTGCACTCAGCTTAAACGATTCTCTATGTTGACAGTCATATTCTGAAAGCGCCAGTTGTGTGTATATTTCCTGGTCCCTCACCTTTACTGGTCATTTTGGAGTCTTCATGGGCCGATCCCTCTCTGGCCTGTGTCTATGTCCCTGATCTTCTCTGAAACCCCCTCAAGCTGTTTTTGGATGGGCCTGCGCTGTCAGCAGCCCCACTGGCCCAACGGCCCAAAAATAAACCTGCACAAATGTGCCCGCCCCATTAAAGAAGACAGAGGCAGTTAGACTGACATAGTGGGAGGATACAAATACACGAACTCACAAATACATTGTACATACTGTACATCTACCTGAGATGAGTTTAGACTAATTAACGATGTACAGTAATACCACTGTAAATCTATAACATACACTCAACAAGTAACATTACTCGACTTTATGCATCCTACAACCACTTTTATGAAAAAGACAAATCATAATAAAGCAATGTACAAATATTTTTTTCTATTAAAATAGACAATTATGGATATTAGACCCCGTCTATATATAATATGTAATATGATTATTTGTTCTATCCTCATTTTCCTTCCCCCTTTCCACATTTTCATTGGCTTATTGGTTAAGCAACATCTACAACTCTACAACATCTATAAGTCTTCTTAAAGTGGTTAAATGGTAAATGGTAAATGGACTGCATTTATATAGCGCTTTCACAGACCCAATGGCCACCAAAGTGCTTTACAATTTGCCTCACATTCACCCATTCACTCACTCATTCATACACCGACGGGCGACGGCAGCCATGCAAGGCGCCATCCAGCTCGTCGGGAGCAGCTGGGGTTAGGTGTCTTGCTCATAGGCACGTCGACACTTGGTCAAGTGGAACCGAGGATTGAACCACCAACCTTCCGGTTTGTAGACAACCAACATGAACCAATGAGCCACTGCCGCCCCGGTTAAAAAATGTATTCTAAGTTTGGAAGTGTGAACTTACTGATTTAAGCACAAAAGGTTTTACACACTTGTTTTTACATACAAATATGTTTATACGGACAAAAAAACTATGCGAGAAAAATACACAAATTTTTTGAAAGGTTTTTGGAAAGAGGGTGAGAATTTTTTTTTTTTTTATTGAAATACAAAGTTTCTCTAGATGGCACAATCTGGTCCTTAACTCTACTTGCAATAATATCTTCCTCTGTAGGGCACAGCTGATTGGTTCCTGCTGTATCAGTAGCCAATGAGCTCGCTGCTCAACCTTCAAATACTTGGTCAGTATTTGCCTTAAGCAGATTGCAGCGGGCTTTCAGAAACCCTCCACCTTCCCCAGCTCCACCTGTATAGATCTGCTACTGGTAATTCATGTATGCTATATTGTAGAGCAGCAGCACCTCTTACTTGCTCACAGCAGTGTGTCGTGCGTATATTGGAAGTAGCAAGTCCCGTACTTGCTCTGAAGCAGCAGCAGAAATAACCAACAACAACAGCAGTGTAGCAGATCTATTCCACCAAGACCAAACATATTAACATTGTCATATCCATTACTATCCCACTCAGAGAGTTTTCATGGCAGAACTATCCCATTTTTCCCCCCAGTAAAAAATCCTCAAATCTTTGATACATTTACTTGAGAGAAAAAAAATTCTGCAATTAGATATTAATATTTTTTTTCATATACTGTATCCTGAATATAAAAGTGTTTTTGTGTCTTTGCTGCTTGTGTTTACTTTCTTTAAACTTAAAGAAGTTAGAAAGTCTGTGTTCCAATGCAGAAACTAAAATACGTAAATAAGTATATGCTGTTTTATAAGCTATACGCTTTTATTAGCTTCCATTTTCTTTTTAGGATTCATTTTTTATTAGTATTTTCTTTGTATATGCTTTCTTCGGAGAACCATGAATTTTCACCATGCCTGGCCTATTCTCTCTGTTGTACAGTATGTTTTTTTTGTTTTGTTTTTCAGTGTACACGTATGTAGTTAATTTGAGATTCATTGTTTTGATAAATATATCTATTGTGCAGTTTATATGTTTTTAATGTGCATCTACTCTTCTTAGAGCTCAGCTCTGCTTATGCATTTATACTGTAACATGCTATTGACATTGTGAACATGAAGATCTGTTGTGAACTTCTGCATGATGTCAATTTCATGAATACTGTCTGTAATATCCGTTTTGGACACAAATGGCTCCTTATAGTCAATATACTTCATTACACAACAGCACATGAGAATCCATTTTGCCACCACCCTTCTAACCGCCATGCGGAAAGCACATGCCAACCATAATGGTTCTGAGCGGTATAGCACATACAGACAGCATGACTCTGCTTTTTCTGGTCTGTGTGGAATAATGAAGATGGACTGGCCAGGAATCCACTCAGTAGCATCAGCCCATTATAGTAGCAGCCCCTGGAGTGTGTAACCATGGAAATGGAAACGGTATTCTCCAATAAAAAGGATGAAGGATGTCCTTCTTGTGAACAAGAGAAACCATATCCCTATGATCTGTTTTACATATTGACATATTGACTAAATGAAGTGCAGTCAGAAAACTACCAGGCTCTAAAGAATACGACAGTTAAAGCAGTCTTGGATAGCAGATATTTGATTATAGAGATGGGAAGTGATGTCTAACCTGCTATCTGGATGCGTATTGTTGGCCCCTCCGATAAGTTGAGAGCAGAGCACCACTGCTTACAGATCTGTTCTTCCTGAGTGTTATGTCCAATGGCAGGAGGCGTTGTATGTGATGGGTCCACCATCTGTAGGGTGGCTGTGGTTTCCGTGGCAACAGAAGGGTCTGACCCATGAAGTTGTGGTACTGCCGAAATAATCCACAATTAATCACCATGAGATGTGTGACACACTGATTCATTGCAAAAGGTCAATAAAAATGTTTTTTTTTTTCTATATATTGTTTTATGCTTATACCATTGTGAATAATTTGTAATATATATATATACACTCACCGGCCACTTTATTAGGTACACCTGTCCAACTGCTCGTTAACACTTAATTTCTAAGCAGCCAATCACATGGCGGCAACTCAGTGCATTTAGGCATGTAGACATGGTCAAGACAATCTCCTGCAGTTCAAACCGAGCATCAGTATGGGGAAGAAAGTTGATTTGAGTGACTTTGAACGTGGCATGATTGTTGGTGCCAGAAGGGCTGGTCTGAGTATTTCAGAAACTGCTAATCTACTGGGATTTTCACGCACAACCATCTCTAGGGTTTACAGAGAATGGTCCGAAAAAGAAAAAACATCCAGTGAGCGGCAGTTCTGTGGGCGGAAATGCCTTGTTGATGCCAGAGGTCAGAGGAGAATGGCCAGACTGGTTCGAGCTGATAGAAGGGCAACAGTGACTGAAATAACCACTTGTTACAACCGAGGTATGCAGCAAAGCATTTGTGAAGCCACAACACGCACAACCTTGAGGCGGATGGGCTACAACAGCAGAAGACTCCACCGGGTACCACTCATCTCCACTACAAATAGGAAAAAGAGGCTACAATTTGCAAGAGCTCACCAAAATTGAACAGTTGAAGACTGGAAAAATGTTGCCTGGTCTGATGAGTCTCGATTTCTGTTGAGACATTCAGATGTTAGAGTCAGAATTTGGCGTTTAACAGAATGAGAACATGGAACCATCATGCCTTGTTACCACTGTGCAGGCTGGTGGTGGTGGTGTAATGGTGTGGGGGATGTTTTCCTGGCACACTTTAGGCCCCTTAGTGCCAATTGGGCATCGTTTAAATGCCACGGCCTACCTGAGCATTGTTTCTGACCATGTCCATCCCTTTATGGCCACCATGTACCCATCCTCTGATGGCTACTTCCACCATGTCACAAAGCTCTAATCATTTCAAATTGGTTTCTTGAACATGACAATGAGTTCACTGTACTAAAATGGCCTCCACAGTCACCAGATCTCAACCCAATAGAGCATCTTTGGGATGTGGTGGAACGGGAGATTCGCATCATGGATGTGCAGCCGACAAATCTGCGGCAACTGTGTGATGCCATCATGTCAATATGGACCAAACTCCCTGAGGAATGCTTCCAGCACCTTGTTGAATCTATGCCACGAAGAATTGAGGCAGTTCTGAAGGCAAAAGGGGGTCCAACCCGTTACTAGCATGGGGTACCTAATAAAGTGGCCGGTGAGTGTATATATATATATTTTTTTTATTATTATTATTTGACAACATATATATTGTTTTTATTTAATTAAATAGTTTTATTTATTTTTTATATTTATATTTTTATACTGGTTATTAGTCTATTTTATATGTATAATCTAACATATTAATAAAATCTGGTGTAAATATATATATATATATATATATATATAACAATTATGTATGTGCCAAAAATCAGCTGACAGACATAAAGTCTACTTTACATTAATTGTTTTTTTTAGTGGCATATGACCATGCAAAACTCACCACCATGATTCTAGGATGTTGACAGTAGTTGCTAGGTCATTGCTATGCTGTTCCTAAAGTATTTTGAGGGGGGTTTAGCATATTGCTATATGATTACTGAGTGTTTTCTTACTGGCCAAAGACAAAAGAGCCCACCTCCTGGTCTCTATGATATTCTGGCCATTATGGATCAGGTCCCTTTAAGTGTCAGGTCCCTCCCTTTAAGGCTCCTTCAGTGTCTACTTTGACTATCATGTCTATCTGTAACCGGTCCTACTCGACCCGCTCCGAGTGGGACACGAACCGGCGTGGCAGGCAGGCGCGCAAACAAGGACGCTAAAGACTGCATCTGCTAGGGTCAGTCGCTCGCACCCTTTTGAGGTCAGGGGAGTGAGGTTTACATGCACAGCTCATTCTGGTCTACGTTACACTCAACCCCCTAACCTCACTCCCATCCGGGTCACGGCACCAAATATAACCGGCTCTACTCGACCCGCTCCGAGCAGGATTCGAACTGTAGTCTCCAGCATGGTAGGTGGGCATGCTAACAAAAACGCTAAAGACCGCAGCTATTAGCGTCCGCCGCTAGCGCGCCTCTTGAGGCCAGGGGAGTGAGGTTTACACGCACAGCTCTTACTGGCCTACGTCCGTTACATACACATGCAAACACACGTTTGTTGTTATTTGCACACAATGGTAATTTTTATGAGCACCTGTTATTTGCTCATTTTGATGACTGCATGTTTCATTGTGTGTTTGGATGCCTGAGATCTCCTCCGTTGTTTCCCATGTCCCTGTGTCTTTATCCTGAAACTCCTCCACCCTGTGACTCCGTGGCTCTAGTGTCCACGTCAGGCTCTCCTCCTCCACGTCTCCCTCCCCAGTCAAGAAGTCATGAGGGTCCCACTCCACAGCAGGGGAGTCTGGAAGTACCTGGGTCTCCAGAGTATCCGTGCGGTGCAGTGAACCACGGCTGCCCCTCCCCCCAGTCCTGCGGCGCCCCGAGTCTCTCCGCGATGAGCCATCGCTCTCGGAGAAGGCAATGTAGGAGAAGGTGAGCTCAAAGGAGTTCTGACGCGGCGTTCCCCATACGGATGAGCTGCTGAGACATGCGTCATCATCCTCGAGGCCTTCTTCGTCATCTGACCATTCCCTGGCTGTCTGCAGTTCTGGGAAGTCAGACTCCTCATTTCCACCTGAGCAAAAATGGTTGTGACTGTGTTTATGACTGCACATACAATAGTCTCAAGGGTTATCAGGGGCTATATAACAGATGTGGATATCAGGAAAACATGCAAAGATAACTAAAGCACTCATATATTTAAATATATACTGTATATGAAAATATTACCATCTGAGCAGGAAGGAGTGGAGTCAGGTGTTGAGTTCACTGTTCCAAATTCCTCTGAAACGAGAGAGCAATATATGATGCTCAATTTAAATGGGCTATATGTAAGATTTTTCATGTATTAATCACTTTTTTATTGCCAATGTGTGAACAACTTGTAACAAAACTTAAAATCAGAGACCTAGGTTGTCTATGAAAGCCAGTAGACACATTTTTGTGAAGGATTCGAGACGTTTTTGCTGGGAAAATCAAAATGTTAAGTTTACGCACGCTCTCGAGAGTTTCTCTTCCGTTCTATGAAATGAATGCTTACAATGTCCAGGATAATGCCAAACGAGGTATTCTGTGCTGTAATTTCAATGTGTTATGCAAAGAAAAGGGATTAATTTGAAATATAGTCTCACATAGCCAGATCTATAGTCTATATAGTCTCAAATATAGGCCTATAATAATCAAACTATAATAACAGTGTTATTTTAGTTACCTCATCAATCAACATGATGCCGATGAACTACAGAGCTGATGCAAACATATCAACATCGCTATGATTAATTGCTTTATTATCTGATATTATCTCACCGCTGTCATTTTTGTTGTGTGTTTATTTTTGTTATTGACATGGAAGTGCAGCGTGCAGCACATTTTTACATCTAAACGTCGCTCTCAGCAGCGTGGACTGCGTCTGGATATTGCTGCAAAGGTATTGCCAAAGTCTTTTTACTTCTAAACAAAGAACGAAAAAGAACGAGCTGTCTGCTCTGGGCGAGTAATAAGTTGTTGGCTGCAGTTCACTTAACGGCCACCGGTGTCGCTAATAATAAGGGTTTCTGTATTCTACATAAAGGCAATCACTTGTCATTTTTTGTCCTATAAAAAGATAATATATATATACACCGGTATATATATTTATAATTTGGCTGGACAGCAAAGAACACGGCAAAGTTTGTAGCATTTTGAAGTAAGCATCATGGACCGCTAAATACAGACACAATAAAAAAAGACTTAAAAACATGGCTGATCATGGTGCCATGAAAATATGAAAAAGTTTCACCCCATACTATTAATTAAATTTGTAAAGTCCACGTGGAACTGCTAATTCAATAGCACACAATTAAAGCTACTTATTTATGTTGAATTGTTGTTATATATAAGTATTGTTGTGAATGACTGTGTATTAAAATAGCTTATACCTTGATGTATCCCACCATGTGATATGCTATTCTCTGATATCTGAAACTTTAAAAAACTATTTTAATTACATTACAGATATAACAGTTTTTACCTTATGCAAGGCTTCTGGAGCCATTTATTTCATCTGTACAAAAACAGCTTGTTATGCTGCTTGATATTGCTAACTGGAATTTGTTAGCGTATTTGTTAGTGCAAATAACTTTACCATATTCTTCTAGTTATTCACCGATAGCGGCTAATTAATTGGAAGTCTCGCACATTCAGGAAATAGCTTACTACCACGGTGAAAAACAAGGTGAATAGAAGATGATTACATCAAATAGAAAGGTGAAAGTTCCCAGACTAACTAGTTTTAATTAGCTAACGTAAAGTACTTCGCAGAGAACAAAGGAGTGTAGAAAAATACTGTCCCATAGTATTGATAGAAAACCATCATCACATCACTATACATCCACCTCACTAATATGAGCCGGGAACGGTTTGTTCTTACAATGCTGAACCGTGCTCAACCTATAGTCCGTAAACTATATATTATGTATTTTGCTTAATATTTGCTAGTTATTTTTTTTACATTATTCAGTTTCTGTATTGTTTCTTACTTGAATTGTACTGTTAAATAGATTTATTGTAAGGCCAAAGTAAATTATGTTCGCTTTTCATGTTGGTCAGACAGACCTTTCCTTTAATTGGGCAGTTCTTGCAGAGAATATACTGCAAAGTGAACCAGTCAGGTTAGTCTTAGTCTTAGTCAGCTCATGTCTATTTAAATATTATGGACATCCATAAAAGAGACCTGTGATAAAAGCCTCTGAGCTTCCATTTCATATTGGGATGAATGAAACAAACCAAGCAACAGAGCTTTGTTCAGATCTTGAAGTGAGAGGTTTCCTTTGTCAGCTCCCTTCTTAACAAAAGTAAGTGTTGCATTTGATGCCTGGTCTATAAAAAACATATGCTTAGTGTCATATTAAATATATGTACATACTTTGTTATGATGCTTATATTGCAGAGCCATTAAAAAAATCATTATTGAGTCAAAGTATATTTGAAAAATGTCAATTTGTGATTAGTTTACATTTATCTTCTTAGCTTTGGTTATAGTTAACCATAATATTGTATTTTTGTTTCACAAATTTGAGAAAATTCACCAATTCCCTTCACATATCCCCATCAAAAGGAATATATATGACAATCTAGATAAAAAATACAAAAAAAATTCAGTGTAACTACAATATAATTAGCTGTAATCACTAGGGATGGGAATTGATAAGAATTTAATGATTCCGATTCCATTATCGATATTGCTTATCGATTCGATTCCTTATCGATTCTCATTGGGTGAGGGAATAAGTACAAATTTGTTTGTTCGTATTAACTTATTGAACCTATAACTTATTTGTTTGTTAATTATTATTAACTCCCTGACACAGCACAGAGTATTAGGGGTGTGAACCTACACTGGTCTCACAGTTCGGTTCGATTACGATTATCATGTCATCGATTCAGTTCAATTCGATATCTCAATGCACTACATGCACTGCATCCTCAATTTTACTTCAAAAGTGATGTGTGCGTGCGCGTGTTCACCTGTTCGTGAAGTCGCAGTGACAGAAACAGTGACATTCCAGTTTAAGTTTCATGGGACTAAAGTCTGTTCATGATGTGTGGCCAAATGTTTCTGCATATTGGAGGTCCCCCCCTTTGACGAAATGGAAATTTTTTGCAGGTGTTGAAACAAGTGACCATATTGTTATGAGGCGCCGTCATACTCTCATTGAGTATGTGCGCGAGTTTGAGTTTGTGTGTGCTCGCGTCTCATATGAGTATGTGCGTGGAGAGTTTATGTGTGTGTGCGCGCGCGCGTCTCATATGAGTCTGTGCGTGGAGAGTTTGTGTGTGCGCGCATCTCATATGAGTATGTGCGTGGTGAGTTTGTGTGCGCGCGCGTCTCATATGAGTATGTGCCTGGAGAGTTTTGCGCATCTCGTGTGTGTAGAGTTTGCGTGTATGCGTGAGCGACTTTAGGTGTGTCCTTGTGCATTTAATATGTATTTGTTTGAGCATTCAGCAGTATACATGTATGTTTGACTACTTGGTATACGTTTATGCTAGTTTTTCATATGTGTGCTTGTGTGCGTGAATGAAGTTTGATTTAAGCCCTAGACGGCACCTCACATATTGTCGTCTTTTCGCGTGAAATATAACCAAACGAGCGCTTCTGCCTCGATGCCATGTTTGTTGCGTTCTGAATTAAAATAACGCAGCGCGTGTGTGACGTCATGACACATTTGAAACGTGCGGAACCGATAAGCGGAATCGTTAAGCAGGCATACTAACGGTTCCAAGGAATTGGTTCACTGGGAACCGGTTCTGAAGAAGAACCGGTTCTCGATTCCCATCCCTAGTAATCACCAGTATTTGTTGTTTACACGCACATACTGTAATACAAATTAGACAAAAACAACCCAATTGTAACAATTGTTACACCAAATTGTGCCAGATTATTACTAACAACAACAATATTCCATTCCCCCCCCCCCCCCCCCCTAGTTCATCCCTCAAAAGCATTTGTAAACAGCACAAGTCTCATGCAGATGCTGCGTACACATGCACAGAGCTAGTGCACACTGCAACATCAGCAGAATCCAGCAAAACACACAGGTGAATGAGTGCTAAAGCCAACACACAACCAAGATGATGCATCAGTCACAAAGCAAAGAGAATATGAACAGCTACACACCGTACGGAGAGAAATACACAGACAAAGGGAATAAAAGAAGGACTCACTGCAGTGGGAGAACCCTAAAACCTGACCCATGCTCCATCAAGGCACCGCTGGGCCCATCCAGTCTGGAGTCCCCTCTCTCCTCGGCTGAATCGCTCCCTCTCTTTTCAGCTCCCTCTTGCTCTGTGTTCCTCATGCACCCCTCCCTGCCTTAATACACTGCTGTTTCCTTTCTCTCACCCTCCCTTCTCTTCATCACACGGCCCCTCCCAGGTTCACTCGCTCTCTCATTCTCTGCTGCAGCCAATAGAGGGTAGATGAAGAGACCGGACTCAGACTGCCACTATGAGAGTGTGTGTGTGTGTGAGTGTGTGTTGTCAGTATAAGTGCATCCATGTGTGTATAGCTCATCACTGCCATCTCAGATCAACATCATCTTTATCTCCATCTGCTTGAATTTAACAAGGATGAACATGTTGCACACTTAAAATAACCCCATGATTTTTTTTATTTAGCACCTTTTAAGATGAATTACTTAAGAGATTTAACAATAAATAAAATGAATACATTTGAAATAAATAACATTAATTCGTTAAATTATATTAAATAAATAATACATTTGAATAAAAAATAAATAAAAAAAATTCAATTTAAAATAATTTAAAATAAATCAGCTACTATTAGTAATAAATAAACACCCTTCTCACAACGTTTGCAGGTTGGTGCAATGGACCAGAAATCAACTTTACAAATATGAAATTGATTTACAAATATAATGCAATGAGGGAAAAACTGCCATATAGATATTTTTAATATTATCTCATAATTTGGCAGCAGGTATATTAGGCTGCTGTCACTTTAAGACCTGACGCACTGACCCATTATACTGTTACAGATGCTTTTATGAACTATTTACATTCACTTAAAACATAACTGAGAGTGTTAACTTGAATACTCTCCAAGACCGGCATTTTGACATTGAGTATTTGACTGTTTAAGCACAATAAATAGCGAAAAATAACTCAATTTAGTACTGAGAGGTGGCTTTATGTGCGCACACTTTGGGTGTGAGCACAAAATCTGAGGGAATGAGTAAAATTATGCGCAATACGAGCAATTCCACGACGCAATTCAAGCCCTGTAACACCAACAATATTCACCCGGAGCAAATGAAACGAGTGAGTGAAGGGAGGCGGGTTTGTGTGTAACTCGCTGTTGGAGAGATCATGAGAGAGCGAGAAAGCGCAGCTGGTATCGTGAATCTAATCAGTTTTGAGACAATTTTCAGATATGTCAGTATCGATATGTATCGAAAAATCAATATTTTTGACAACACTACATTGAACTTAGTTTATTATTTCAGATGCCTTTTTAAAAGGCAAAGCAATGCAAATCCAACTAAAACGAAAGGCTTTTTATGATCTACTGTTTTTTTAAAAGTATATTAGTTGTATATAATTTAAATATTTAATATAACTGTAAACAAAACGTTCATTTTTTTAATCTTTTAATAATTATTTATTATGTTAATTATTTTAAAATACATATATATATATAATATTTATCTGTGGAGATAAGGGTTCGTTGTCAATCAAAAGGGGAATCAAAAGTCCAATTAAATATGTGTTTTCTTTAGCAGTGGCTTTATATGTTTGTTTCAAACATCAAAGCTTAAATTGGAATATTTTTGTGAATTTGAGCTTTTAAGGTGGCAAAAATAAGACTTGACAAGGAAGTGACAAAACTGAGGGTTAGCTATATGCAAAGAACACTGGTGATAATGAATGGGAAACGGGTGTGTTTACAAGTCCAGAGAGGTGCTTCTGGGTAATGGTGGACTGGTGAGAGTGTGACAGAAGTGGAAAATGTAAAGTTGGTCAAAAACACAAACACACACTTACAACCAAACTGACCACCAACCGCAACTTTCAGACGTAATATTGCGGGATATCAAAAGGCAACGAAGGACACATCTATGCTGCCTTCAAAAAGTCGATCAGATGAAGGCATCTCAGAAGACAGGAAGTAAAGCTGATATTGGATTCAGAAGTGCCTTGATGCCTTCCTACCTTGGAATGCATCCTCTGAACGCAGCATTTTTAAGCTTTCGGAGGCAGCAGCTAAGACTTTAAACAACCCCTTATGAGACGCAACCAACAAATGCATTGACTACCGCTGTCATGGGAAATCCCGTTAACTGTTCAAAGATAGAGAGCCTAAAGGCTCGTACACACCGGGACGAATATCGGCGCGCGTTATTCGTCAGCGTTTTTCAACACGTTTTTTGTGTTCACTTCACACCCAAGCGATTTTCACTGACGTTGAGCCGAGTGAACATGCAAATTCATTCCCTGACATTAGATGGCGCTTAATATAAAACAGAAATAGTCCTATTTTGTAGTCGCTGTCGCGTTTGTCATATAGTTATTTATGTTACGACACCAACGAGACCAGCAGCTCTATACATTCATCTTGCCTTGCATCTTCCTCGTCTTATTTCTTCCCGGCAGTGTAGACCATAGATATCCATAATAAAGGCCATTGGCCAGCAGCGCGGACGAGACATCTAGCCTTTATTATGGATGTCTATGGTGTAGTAGACGCTACCAGAGCCCGTCTAACGGAGAGCCTTGGCACTTCCTATTAGCCCCATTGTGTATCATCTTGGTTGCAGTTCCATTAGAATTCCACTGGAGGTGATCGCGGGCGAGTGCAGAATGAATGGGAGTCTATGGAGCTAAACGGCTAGATGTATCTCTTTCTCCTGCTTGTCGTTGAATCAACATATTTTATTGTTGATTCTGCAAGTTCAATATAGATTATAGGCCAAAAGTCGAATGAACGAGTACTTATGTCCTTTCGATTTCTTACAGGTTAGGCCGTTGTTGGCCGGAACATGCTAGCATTCTGCTATTATGTGACGTCATCACATTTTTGAACGGGTTTTTAGAACAGATAAGTGAACTTAAAAATGCAATTTTCAGCTGAGTGTATTATCTTAGCCCTCCCTTTTGAATGCAACTTTCAAATTACTTGACAAAAAATTACATCCTGAGAAAAGTGGATTTCTGGGGGTGAAACCCCATAGACTCCCATTCATTCTGCACTCGCCTGCGAGCGCCCCCGCATTGAAAGAGACGTGTTACTGCAGCCAGTCCAGTAACCGGAAGTAACCAGACAGTGCCAATTCTCTTCAATTAGACATTCTCTGACGCTACTTGGCGCATCTTCTTCGCCGTTACGTCTGTGTGCTCGGCAAGACCGTTTTGTGTTTGAGCGCCCCCAAGTTGTGTTTTACTGTAACTTCAGAAGCTCCAGACACGTGAGCAAAAGTGCCAATCTCATTGGTCGGATAGTTTTTGACGCGGCGCGTCAAACCAAAAAAACGAACCCGAGGCGTTTTTTAAAAAATGACGCTTTTTTTCGTGTCGGTGTGCACACTCACATTGGCGCCCTTTGTTTAGTCACGAGGCGTTAAACGTCGGCGAATATCGCGCGCGAAATTCGTCCCGGTGTGAACAGGCCTTAAGTCCCTCCCCTTCCGGTCGACCACCATGGGACCTTATATCGGAAAAATACTGTATGGTAGTCAATGGCGAGAGACAACAAATATTTTGATCTCGTTTGAATTGTGCCCTGAATTACACATATGATGTTTGTCAATTTAAAAGATAAATTTGAAAGTCAAGTAAGTCGCAGTTTGATGTAAAACTGTTGAGGTATAAGACTGAAAATACGTAATTACAAACCCAGAAGGCGCACATTTTCTCTCAATGAATGAAGCTAACTTTACTGAAGCTAACGTCTGTCATTTTTTCTATAGTCTTACGTTATAATCGTAACGTTACGCCGTCATGCCTGAGTGTTTTGTACCAGACTGCACACATACAAGCAACTGATCTCGCTCGTTGTTTCGCTTCCCGGGAGATGTAGTTCATTGAGCGATTTTCACATAAAACTAAATGTTACTCTTCTGTTTTATGACAAACTGCGACTTTCTTGACTTTCATAATTATCTTTTAAATTGACAAACATCACATGTGTAATTCAGGGCACAGTTCAGACGGAATAAAAAGATAAGTTGTCTCTCGCAATATTTTTTCCGAAATAAGGTCCCATGAGCCGGAAGCGGAGGGGAGGGACTTAGGCTCTCTATATCACTTCCCTCTGCAGATATTTAAAGTGTTTTTTTTATTTTATTATGAATATAAGATTGACCTGAAGAATATCAGATGCAGGTAATACACTTGCTTAGCCGATATCTACTCATAATACTCTACATCATACAATAAGCTTCAATGAAGCTTTCGTGCCTATGACCGAATCACAACCATATAGAGCCATATCACACTCTTACTCGTGTGATGTTGCATGGGGGATTTCTGAAGAAGCGGACGTGCCTGTTATCTAATTGTAGTTATGCAGGTTTTAATGTCAGGGTCGTGCAATGCCCTTGCTCACTTTAATCCCTCATTGTGAATGAATGGCTCAAGTCCAAATGTCACACACCTACGCTCCTTAAATTCAGGTAATCTGTAAGCCTTCTAAGAATAGGCTTTCCAAAGGAGGCCAGTTCCTACAGAGAATTACCTTACTAACCATCTATATAATCATTCAGACTGCCATTTTATTATTTCAAACAATTTATAGCAGTGTTTACTTACAGTGGATTCGGAGTGTTTGTGACAACATGTGCTTGTCATTGGCAGTTAGGCAATTAGCACATCAAAAATATTTTACACCGGGATAACCTCATGGTTTACAAAGAGGTGCGAAAAGTTGAATGACTAAGTGATTACATTATGTAAGAGGGCAACACCGTCATACTTTATATGAACAGGTTGTCCAGTATATGCATTTTGCAACATATTCCACATACAAACTATTTAAAAACAAACATTCAATAAACTGAGCATGAGCCAGTAATGCTAATTTCCAATATTGTATGTGAAAATCAAACTCATCCTGTTTGGAAGCTCATTATGAAACACTGCAGTTCATCTATGGACGTAAACTAATCCGGGCACATTACGCAGTAAGGATTACATGACAGCATACAGACGACAGATGAAGGGAAAGATAGAACACTGTGTGGTGTCTGAGGATGAGTGAACACAAATAGATTAGCCAATCAAAACTGGGCTAGAGAAGGAACACAGCTTGGCAAAAGTGATAAACACACCCAGAATTCATCAGACCTTATGTCATTAGTGCAGGCCAACGGATTGGATGTTTTACATTGGGAACAACTGATAATAAAGAGCTGTTACACAAATGATAACATATTTAGGACACCAAACTAACACACTGGTTATCCTCTTTTGGCTCCAACTCAACGAGAGGCACCGGGTCGGCTTCGGAAGACCAGGAAGAGTAGTTTGAGGAACAGTAGGAGACTAAAGCGGAGAATTCGGGCCACCATGAGAACTGCCAGGCGGGCCAGCGCCATGGAGGTGCCCTCATTCCTGCGACAGCTAGTGAAGGAAACCGAGAAGATGGTAACCTTCTTCTTCAAGGGTGGGCGACGGGAGTCGGGAGCTGATGATGACTACTTTGAAAATGAAGAGGACATAGGGAGACCCTACCTAGAAAGGCCCATTTTGGCGAAAGATATGGAAGAAGGGGGTTCGAAATGGGGCATTAACTACGCCATGGCCAGTATGCAGGGCTGGCGTGCCCAGATGGAGGACTCCCACACCTGCATGCCAGAGATGACCGAGGCCTTGCCAGACTGGAGCTATTTTGCCGTGTTCGATGGACATGCGGGGAGAATGGTGGCTCAGTACTGCTCCAAACACCTGCTGGATTTTATTCTCGACACAGGTACTCAACGATTTAAGTATTACTGTCTGGAAGATAAGGGATGAAATTTGTACATGCAAAGAGTTAGTGCTGATGTGCTTTTATTTATAGACGAAAATGCAACTGCCACCACAATATAGGAATTTGCCTGATGACTTTCCAGCTGTTGACGTTTATTTGCTTAGCCATATCTACGGTCCTCTAGAGGGTTTACTCTAAAGTAAAGTGCATGTTGTTCATTAATATTCATTACTTATTTGTATATTTAACAAAGACTAAAAGTGTAACCAATATTACTTTTTATTATACGTAAAACATGAAAAATCTGCCAGTGCAGTAAGACCAAATACACAGATACTTTCTCTGAAAACAAGCCTTAATATCTTACGCAGTGTTAAGATGTTGAGCAATCTTAACAGTGATGCTTAGCTAATGGAATAGCCATTTTTGTATTTTCAGCATGATAAATGTTATTATGATAGTAATAAAACCTATTTAAACAAACAAACTAAAATTTGCAGTTTGTTAATACTGGGTGAATATAATTTTTTCTGATCGAGAAATACAAAAATACAAAATATTTGTTTTTTTAAAAAACATTAAAGGATCTAAAGATTTTTTTAATATCGATTAAAAGGTGTTAAAACAGTGCATTTCATCTTAACATGGAAAATTTGGGCCAATTAATAGGCCAATCCAATATATATTGGATCACACAAACTAATGTAAGGTTTTACTAGCAGAGCTCGGAGAGAAAAGTTCAAAGAAAGATTGTGAAATTGTAAAAAATAACTTCTTATTATATTTATATACTGTTTCATTCAGCTTTCTAAGCATTATGTGTTTACATAACAAATAATTTGACTATTTTGAATGATAAAAATAGTCAACTTAGATAGTTTTCAGACAAAGTTTTACACATATTTAGGCCTATGTGTATATATATATATATATATTAGCTATTATATTTTTGGAAAACGGTCCAAAAAATATTTTTTTAAAATATTTTTATTAACTGGAAGTGAAGGAAATGAATTTTTTTCCGATTGTCACAAGCTTTGCTCAAGTAGGGTGAAAGGCACTAGGCAAATAGAAAGACCTTGTTTAGATATTCCTTTGCTTGACCCTGTTCTATGATTGTATAATCAGGCTGTGTGACGGTGGATGAGGATGTAGAACATGTCAAAGATGGCATCAGAAATGCCTTCCTCTGCATCGACCGCCACATGCACGCCCAGATCCGCAATGAGAACTGGGACAACAGCGGATCTACAGCAACCGCTGTCATGATGTCTCCACGAAACATCTACTTCATCAACTGCGGCGATTCCCGGACCTTCCTTTGCCGTAACAGCCAGGTGGTCTTCTACACGGAGGACCACAAACCCTTCAACCCGCGCGAGAAAGAGCGCATCCAGAACGCCGGGGGCTCCGTCACCCTGCAGCGCATCAACGGTTCACTGGCCGTGTCCCGCGCACTTGGAGACTTTGACTTTAAGGAGGTGGAATGGAGGACTCAGACCGAACAGCTGGTGTCGCCTGAACCAGAGGTGTACGAGCTGGAGCGAATGCCAGAAGATGAGTTCCTGGTAGTGGCATGTGATGGTGTCTGGGACGCCATCAGTAATGAGGAGCTGTGTGCGTTTGTGCGCAACCGCCTGCAGGTCTGCGATGATCTGAGGGAGATCTGCTCTCAGGTCATTGACCTCTGCCTCTATAAGGTTGGTATCAGCAGTGACAGGATCCCATTGGGTTGCCTAATGGCCTGATTTCGAGTTCCCTGATGTCCAGGGTGCACAGGTTTTTATTTTTAGCAAGGTACCACCATACTGATGGATGTTCGGAGGAAGTTCGCAATTGGATAGGAAAAACTTTTCTAAATAATAGTATGCTTCATTGTTGACCAAATTAGACTGCATTGAAAATACACTCTTAGGCCGTGTGTCCACCAAAGCGTTTTTCCACGCTATGTTTTCAATTGTTTTCAATGGGAGCGCCGCGTTTTTAGAACGCCATGAGCGCAACGAGGCGCTGGACGATTTTAGAACGCTGAAGCGCTGAGAGCTCGGCGTTTTTACTGGTCGCCGAGAGTTGAAAAATGTTCAACTTTGGATAAAACGCAGCGCTCATCACTGTCACTTTTACCCAGCCGTCCAATCACAGTGGAGGAGGGGCGGGACTAATACCACACCGACCAACTGTCACAACATTCTTTCTGTACAACGACATCAACCAGCAGAGCTAACCAAACAAAATTGATGAAAAATAAATTTTCAGTATGAAACAAATTATCTGCGAAATCAGTTACAAGTAAACAGTGCTGCGGATATTCTGTATCATAGCAACGAAACGTCTCGACGGAAAAAACGCTGTGCTGCCAAAACGCTCTCAAGCGCCCACAGCTAGGCGTTTTCAGCAGAGCGTCTAGCGTTTTCAGCTGCCTAAAAACGCTTTGGTGGTCTCACGGCCTTAAAAACAAAGTTTGTTGATGTTCCATGAAGAACTTTCCATTACACAAAAGGTTCTTTAAAGTGAATATAAAGGTTCTTTAGTGTTTTTAAAGGGATGGTTCGCCCAAAATGAAGTTGTTCCAAGTTGGTATGAATTTCTTTCTTCTGCTGAACACAAAAGATTTTTTGAAAAATATTGGTAACCAAACAGTTGATGAGCCCCATTGACTTCCATAGTATTTTTCAATGGTTTTCAAAGTCAATGTCAACTGTTTGGTTACCCATTTTCTTCAAAATTTCGTAATATCTTCTTTTGTTTTCATCGGAAGAAAGAAATTCATACAGGTTTGGAACAACTTGAGGGTGAGTAAATGATGACTGAATTTTTGGGTGAACTATCCCTTTAAATGTTCTTCACATGAAGAAACAATTGTTCCTTTTAAGAACTGTTCACTGAAAGGTTCTTTGGCAAATCAAAACGTATTTTTGAAACTTTTTTTTTAAAGAGTAATGTTCAGTTTTATCTCGCAAATAAAAACTGTAATTTTTTTAATCAGTGATCATTGATTTCAGATTTACCTGCCCCTAAATGTACCCTAAAAACAACACAGACTGTAGTTGGTCGCTTTAAATGTTTCTCGAGTGGGTGATCCTGGGTGAGAATAATGTACACTGGTTAACTTTAAAGTAAACTGGACTTTATGTCAATAGTCAAAAGTCTGGTCAGATGGAACATAAAACTAAGCACTCAACCAAAATATATCTCACATTATGAGAATCACTGCATCAATATGCTTTTATTTTATGCTAGTCATTAGCCCATGACGTCAATAACTCTGACGAGTAGCCTACGTCAATAAGTCTGATGTCAGGTCAATGTCGAATTGCCAGAAATACTGTCACCTTCTAAAACGTTTAACTCGTTTAGGACAGCTTTGTTATTTAAAATGATTACAGGCACTTGGGTTATGTAATATTATATAATGAGATGCCGCATGTTGAGGCGGGGAAGCTTACACACAGATTCAGCTTGACCTGTTCTATGAAGATACTGTTCTTTAAATAGAATGATTACAAGGAAGACAAGAAGAGAGCGAGAGAGGATTACGAGCGACTCAGACTTCAGGTTAATGGATATTCATGGGTACAAACCAGCCGCTCGATCAGGCCAAGAGGTCCTTTGGTTTAGAACTAACATTAGCTGTTTGTGAACATTTATATGCATTGCATTATGTGCATTTATGTGTATTAGTGTGTTTTATTGATCTACTCTAATAGCATTTTTATATTATATTATATATAAGGGTTTTAAATTCTGAAATGTCTTCGCATCTTGCAGGGAAGTTTAGACAACATGAGCATTATCATCATCTGCTTCGATGGCGCCCCCAAGGTGACACCAGAGGCACTGCAACAGGAGGCAGAGTTAGAGCAGCTCATCGAGCAAAAAGTGGCGGGTAATTTGACCAATTCATTCGATGTAAAAGGTTTTACACTATATAAATAAGAGGCAATTATACATATTAGATTAGATGAAATAGCCATCTTAATAAAAGTCTAACCTTTTTATATAAAAGTGTATTTTCTCTCACATTACCTAGAGATCATTAATGTGATCAGATCTAAAGATGGGGAACCTGACCTGCTATATGTGATGAAATTCCTGGCATCTGAAGGTATTCCCGGCCTCCCACCAGGTGGAGGAATCTCATGCAAGTGAGTATTACTGGACAGTAATATATGATATTAGGCCTACTATACACTTCAAAAATTGAAGTGAGTTTTTGCTTAAAACATGACAAATTGGCCTGGTTTCACAGACAGGGTATAGATTAAGCCAGGATTAGGCCTTAGTTCAATTAGGACATTTAAGGCTTTTATAAACATGCCTTAGAAAAAAACATTACTGGTGTGCATCTTGAGACAAAACATATATATTTTAAGATATGTTAGTGCAAGTTACTTTCAGTTAAAACAGCTCAACCATGCTTTTTAGTCCGGGACTAGGCTTGAGCCTCGTCTGTGAAACCGGGGGATAATCTACCAATGGGGTCAGAAAAACAATCTTGTTTTCCCTTTTAATTAAGTTTATTTTTCTGAGCCCACTGGCAGATATTTGTTCTTGTTTAAGCACAACATTTTCTTTTTCCGAAAACAAGACTTAATTAATTACTCATCCTCATGTTGTTCCAAACCTGTAAGACTTTCATCTTTTGAACACAAATGAAGATCTTTTTAATGAAATCTGAGAGATTTCTGTCCCTCCGTTGACAGCTACGCAACTACCACTTTGACGTTTCAAAAAGTTCATAAAGAGATCGTAAAGAGAACATTTCAGTTGTGGTAACTGGAAGCTCAAGCATATTCACGTGACGTGTGAAAACCAATGAGGTTCATTCTCTTTTTATGCGGCACGTTTGAGCTCCAGCAAGAACCAATGAGGTTTGTTCTCCAGTGTTCAGCAGGTTCGGTTGAATCGGTTTATGTTTGCTTTTTAAAGTGTCAAAATGGTAGTTGTGTAGCTGTCAATGGAGTGACAGAAATCTCTCAGATTTCATCAAAATTAGCCATTTGTGTTTCGAAGATGAATGAAAGTCCTACGGGTTTGAAACGACATGAGGGTGGGTAATTAATGACAGAATTTTCATTTTAAGTCATTTTAACCCTTTGGGTCATACACCCGGCAAGTGTTTTTTTGCTAGTTTCAGCCTGACACAGTTATCATTTTCACGTCCTGCGTCACGTTGTTTAAATAGCAAATGCTTTTGCGCCTATTTGTGCGCCCATGGGCGTGCTGGTCTGAAAACGAGGTGTGTTCAGGCGCATTGTTGGCGCGTTGCTATTTTGAGGCAACGCTATTTTTTATTATTTAAAGAGCGCGTTAGGAATGTGCGCCAATAGGTGGGTCCACAACGCGCGTACACTGTTTATTACACACACAGATAAGTCCAGCAGCACACAAACATGTCAAATATTAAAAATAAAAGGATTACAATGTAAAAGATTATTATTCTGTACATAAAGATATGGTGGAATCATCTTTAACCTCGCGCACGATCAGACCCGTTTCCGCTCTGGAGCAGCGTTCTGCAAATTCCGCCATGGCACGAGCGCAACTGGCTTTTAAAGGGAATGGGAGATGAGACTCTGATTGGTTTATTGCACGTTATGCTCAAAACACACCCATTACTCATTAAAGGGATACTCCACTTTTTTTTGGAAATAGGCTCATTTTACAACTCCCCCAGAGTTAAACTGTTGAGTTTTACCGTTTTTGAATCCATTCAGCCGATCTCCGGTTCTGGCGGTACCACTTTTAGCATAGCTTAGCATACATCATTGAAGTGGACAAGACCATTAGCATTTCTTAAAAAAAAATGACCAAAGAGTTTCGATATTTTTCCTATTTAAAACTTGACTCTTCTGTAGTTACATCGTGCACTAAGACCGACGGAAAATGTAAAGTTGCGATTTTCAAGGCTGATATGGCTAGGAACTATACTCTCATTCCTGCGTAATAATCAAGAAACTTTACTGCCGTACCATGAGAGCAGCAGGCGTAATGATATGACGCAGCGCCTGAAAATAGTTCCGTTGTGTTGACGGAAGGTAGCCTATTTTCAGGCGCTGCGTCAAAAACGGTAAAACTCAACAGTTTAACTCTGGGGGAGTTGTAAAATGAGCCTATTTCCAAAAAAAGTGGAGTATCCCTTTAAGAGAACAGGGACAACCCTTTTAAACAATTTTTCCAGTCGTTAAACTAGCAAAAGTGGATTCAGACACGCCCTACGTGCACTTTCGCCGTGAGCTTTAGACCATGTGCTTAGATCGTTAAAATAGGGCTGTTTAAGTCATTTTGCTTCTTAGGTAAATGTTTGATTAAAGAATGTTTAGATATTTTAATAGAAAACAAGTCAAAAATTCTAAGCAAGAAAATCTTTTTTTGCAATGCAGGAGAGATACATGTATTTGTGTGTGTGTGTGTGTTTCTCAATCTCTGCTTTTTTTTCTATATTGCAGGAGAGATTGCATAATTGCCGCATATCAGAAATATGCAGCAGCCTTTAGACCTCTTGACCCAATGGTACGTGTTTGAAATGTGTAAATATATGTTTTAGCCGTACTAAATAAACTATTAATTCTCCAACATTTGATTTGATATGATTTTAGGTGTCTACATATAAAAGGTTAATGTTCATTTTACGAACATCAATAAAAATGCTGATATTCTCAAATACTCTTTCATCATTTAAGGATATTGGCGGTTCTGATGACTCCACCTAGTGGCCGTTACCCTGAAGATGGAATCAAGCCTTCAATCTCTGTAGATGTAATAATTCATGTGAGGACTATATTTGTGTGCCACCTGCTTTACAGAGGTCAAATTGTTTAGCCAAACTGTTCCTTTTTTTAAATCAATGTTGTATATTGTACACACTGAACCAGAAGAGGTGCATTTATCAAATGCTTTCATAAAAGGGGCTTTCTTACCAGAGGGACGTTTTCATAACTATTGCCGGAAAATTACCCTAGGGCAAAAATTTTGTTATTGAGGGACCCTGGTGGCTAGTTTCTATATTGGAGTCAAAACTACCCAGTGCAAAAGCCCATAAAGGAAAAGCACTTAACATTGACACCATGGAAAGGTTCTAGTGAAAAATATAAAGAATTCACTTTTTTTAAAGGTGAAGTGTAATTTCTATGCCTCTCGCACCACCAAAGATAATGATGATTTTTAAACAAGGTAATTAAACACTTCCCTCATAGCCATTGGTCAAGCAAATAGATTTCCCCACCCTAAAATTACGCCATTGGTTGAACCACTGTTGTCGCGTATAAGACTATTGAACAAGTCAGCATGAAACGGAAGTTGCAACCATCTTTTCTTCCCTATTGTGACGTATATCCAGGCTTAAAACGACTAAAGCGGCTTCTCGTATACGAAAAACAATGTAGGTCGGGCCTTGATGTTGTCCATTGGGAATTGATTGGATCGTTAGATCATTATCGTTTGATATTGCAAGAGCACATGACTTAAGAATAATGTGCACAGATGAATCATTAACAATAAACACTTAAGCATTCCATAATGTGGCTTTAAAATGCCACAATAAAATAATTGTCTATCCACTTGTAGCTGGGATAAGAGAAAGCATTACCATTAAAAAATACACAAATCACCTTTTAATAAATATACTATGTTACTTTTTTAAATCTACATATAAACCATTTTATGTAACATTGTAGTTGTAGGTTGTTTCACGATTAACTTCACAATTGACATTATTTACAAACATATGTAAGATACTTCAATGTATAATTGTATTATAAATATTTTTTCTTGTATTTGTTTATGGATTTTAAGCTCTGTACTTACAGAGAACATAGACTTACATAACCGAACTTGTACACAGCAGTAAAACTAACATCTGTAAAACTTTATAAAGGGTACTTGAACTTTAAATTCAATCGTCTCATTTTATTTTTTATTAAAGTACACCTCTGTCATTTTGAGTATATATTGTTATAAAATAATTATTGTTATGAGAATGTTTCTTCAAAATGTCTGGATTTCTATATGCTATGTCTAGGTTTGAGAAGTCTGGACTTTGAGCACACAATTTATATTAGTCATAATGGGCAGGACCAAACATGCCAGATTAAAGGGTATCTGCTGTACAATTTAATGCATCAAAAAGAATTTGATAACATTTTGCCAGAACTGAAATCGGTGCTCGGTCCGATCCACTTTCAACAACGTTTTTCAAAAATCGCTTACTGCACCTTTAAAACACTTTTGTAGCCAATCAGCAGTAGGGGTGCGTATCCACTCAAGATTTACTAATACATTATGAAAATCAAAAGCTGTATCTGATAATATGATGTTATGTACCTAAAGTAACATGAACTAACAATGAACAGTTGCATTTGAATTAATGTTGACAAAGATCAGTAAATACTGTATTGCTCATTGATAGTTAAAGGTGCAGTAAGCGATTTCTGAGAAACGCTGTTGAAAGTGGATCGGACCGAGCAGCAAGACACACTTGTAGCCAATCAGCAGTAGGGGGCGTGTCCACTCATGATGGGGGAGGAGAGAGAGGGAGATTTGAAGAAAGACTGTAGAAAGAGAGATGGCTGAAAGACATTACAAAAGAAAAAAGCTCAGAGGAAAATCAGTGGAAAAAGAATAGTTATGATCAGGCAAGAGCTTTAGGACACGCGTTAATTTATGAAAATAAAGGACGAAGCAGTAGGCTAAGGCCTGAAAATGGACACAGAGGTTGAGTTGTTTCTTCTCCATATGTGAGTAACATTGGTTTTGCTGTTACACAGAACCAAGAAATGCTGTTGTTGTAATGTTATCTGTACTAACAGGACAGTTTTGCGTGTCATTGTTTGTCTGGAGCTGCTGGCGACTAAAAACCAACTCTTGCTTGTACTCTTGTGTGCTGTACATTTGTGCTTCCTTGTCATCTTTGCTTTATTATTCGCAAAGCATTATTTTGCTTCGCTTCAGCTATGATAAAGAGACGACCACACTTGCATTGCGTGTTTGTGCATTTTGGGGGCGGAGCAATGAAGGGAGGGGTGTGTTTGATTGTGTTGATTTCAAAAAACAGTGTTCAACCATGATTCTCGGAAATAGCATACTGCACCTTTAAGTGAACGTAAACAGCTGGGAAAGAACACTGAAGTGTAAATTAGATCTTGTTTGTGTGTGTGTGTGTGTGTGTGTGTGCGGGGGGTGTGGAGGAGGGGGTGGCCATCATGTACTTTGTGTCCGAAGGGAACTTTGAAAATCCATGCTGCAGAATGTGTCACTGAAGTGTCATGGACCATGACACCTCTATACTAATTACGTAAACCTCATCTTTGGTGTTACTGTCATAGTTTAATGTTCAAAGAGAGTTAAAAACAAGAAGGTCAAGCTCAAGCGCACTGAGGTTTAACCTGTTTTTCAATGCAACAACCTGGGCAATGCTAACGGTGTGTTTACCATAACAATAAACTGAAAACTGAAACAAAAAGAACCACCAGAGTCTGAGAGAACTTGCACTCTGCCCGACGTTCCCAACAGGTAAGTTCAACAGCCAAATATTTTGCCTGTGTGACTAGAGTTCATAGTTTACAGATTGTACAGTGTTCATCTTACAGTGTCATTAACAAGAAATGCTAATAAAGAACCGTGTGAAATATATGTAACTTTTTTAACGCTGGAAAGTTTTTTAAATTTACTGACATGTGGACTAAGATAAATAACATGCATTAATAACTATTACATTTGTGCTAATGTGTCATGAATCTGTTGCAAACTTTAACCATCTCAAAGTTTCTGTCAAAGTAAAAAAATAACATTCCCAGTTTAAAATTTTATTAAAATAATTTGGAAATAGGTATTGAAAATATTTGAATGCTATTAATTTTTTTGTTTTCTATATTCATTTTGATATAAGCTAGCCAAGGTTTAGCCATTTTTGTTGCATTTCTGTCATTTTTAAAATGTCGATATAGTTTTTATTAAGTTTTAGTTTTTCATTTTAGTTTATTTAATATTTGTTTTGTTTTTTTGTTCTTTAACTTAATCTAATCACAAAATGAAAAATGTGTTGGTAACTAGCAGTTATACAAGTAATGACATTTTTTTTCCCCTTTTAGTTTCAGTTAATGATAATAACTTATAGTTATGGAAACCAGTCGATCAATATTATATTCGTACTATTATGAAAATGTATGAATGTAGTCATTATTAATACATATTCCACATACTTACAATACCGGTATTCATATTACATAAATGTGTTTATAATTATATTTGTCAGTGTAAAATTAACGTTTATTTATTTACTCTTGATGTCTGTACCAACCATGCATATCAAAAACAAATTTAGTAATTATTTAACTAATGTGGAACACCTCTTGCAGAAAACAAAACTGCATTGATTTTTGAGAGAAGACCGTTGTTTTGGTTGTGCTTCGGCTCCGAGTGACTGTGCGGATGAATCACATCCTACTGCTCATAAAACATTCACTCCTATGCTTGAGGTATAACCAGATGGAAAGGATCTCAAGCTGACAAGCTGAAGACATGAAGCTTTAGCAGCTACCTATTAATAGACAAGGTAGGCTACTTCATTGAAAATAAAATTGTAGCACAACTACAACAACCCTTTACAATCTGTCAGAGAGCTACATATGACAATGTATCTGTTCGGTAAAATACCTACTTACCTGTTGAGTAATAAAGACGCCATTTCCGCATCGTTTTTACAATATTTCAAATCCATAAGTTCTGTCCATCTCCGAAGCGCCAAGCCACTGAAGCCAGTGCTGATTCGATCTTGTCTTATTACGAGCACTGTCGACTCTCTTTATGCCAGGAGACTTTCCTAAACGGGTGACTTAAGATTTAACTGCTCAATGTCAACCTTTCTCGATCGTTGTGACAACTAACCTCTGACCCTCACTCACACACCATACACGCGTCAAAGTAGCCGGAGCACCTTTTCTCTATTTACGGAAATGACGAGACACGCACGGACGAGTGACGTATGCAATTTCCCGCGAAAACAATCCTGCCCAGTCTAAAATATAAACACTTATAACAGGATTTCCATTGTGAACGGGGGTAAGATAAAACACTTTTTGAAGAAGGACTAATGATGTTGTTAATTTTGAACCAAAAAATAGCTTTATACCTAGTTAAGAAATATTTTATGATGTTGGTTTTGTATGATTTACCCTGTAATTACGTTTTTGTTTGCACTTAGCATTTATTACACCAGGGATATTCAACAAAGAATGAAAAGTATACCAATCCTGGTCTCCTCTATACATCATAACTATTGTACACTGATGGAGACACATGTGTGATAGTTTCAGGGATTCTCATCAGCTACAAAAATCTGAAATATTTTAAATTTGATGAAATTAGATAAGATATGGTGCTGTGGTTGTTTCTGTTGATATGTCTAACACACATCACATGCATAACTTAGTTTTGTTCAAATTGTTTTTCATTTCAAAGGCTCCTAACGTTACCCAGTGAGACCAGATGACACTGAAGGTCGAAGGTGATCCAGGCTATGGCAGCGCATCTGCTAGAGCTCCATTCACAGATCTGGATGGGTCAGAGACTGTACCTCTCCTTATCCCAGAAGATCCGCCCCAGCAGTACATCTGGAAACCCCTGAGCAAAGAGGAACTGGAGAAGTGCGCAGGAGGACCGGAATGGAAGAAGTTTCGTTCTCGTCTGGTACTTTGCTTCTGGATTGTTTGGCTGATAATGCTTGGCACTGCTATCGCAATAATCATTCAGAGCCCACGGACGGTGTCTCCTTCACTATACTGGTGGCAGAAGGATGTGTTTTACCGTCTGCAACCAGCACTCTTCATGGTTGCAGACAGTGACGAGGTCAGCCCTATCGGCAGTAAGTTAATAAAAACATAATTTACAGCAGTAACAATAATGGTAGATTGCATCTCAGAACATTCAACCCGCTTATCCACCATCCATCCATGAGCCTAAGATACAACCACATGTCAAAGTCTAAGTCAGTGTTGTGTTAATGAAGTATCTCCACAAACCACATCACAGGACATTTACCACATGTTGTGGCAATGTCTAGTAGACAGTAAATCAGACAATAAATACAAGGGTCATTCACAGGAAAATTTACAATTTGTGTGGCATATTATGTGCTTTTTATTTTTAGGCTTAGGAACAATACATAACTGGTACTTTGTAAGGCTCTGACCACAAATGAATGGCTAGTTTAATAATCAGCCATTGAAATACACATTTGTTGATCGCTTATCTAAATATTGGGGGGAAAGTAGAGTGGCAGAGTGAGGTGGGAAAATATTCTTTCAATAATGTTAAAAGTATGATGATAAATTATAGCCAATCTTTGTGTCAGCAGCACAGAATGAACATACATGTACACAGCATTGAAATTCCAGTAGTGAAGGCCATCATGATGGTGTATGTCTCACATTCAGGGGTGTCCGAGCGGCTGCCGTATCTGAGGTCACTGGGGGTTGGGACAGTGATCCTGGAGGGATTTTTCCGGAATGACAGCTCCCCAGCCAACCTGACAGAGATTGACCAAAGTCTGGGCACGCTTCCACAATTCACACAGCTTATCATAGAAAGCCGGAAAGCAGGCAGGTGCATTTTTATTATTAAACAAGTGTGCTTGATTTTATTTTGGTAGTTTTATTGGCGTACTACGGAAGCGTATTGCATTCACTTGAAGAAAAAAATCTATTCTGTTTTTCTGAATTAATGAGTTAATTATCTCAGAATTACGAGATAATTTTTCATGGAAAAAAAGTTTTTGCTCTGTTTTTCTGAATTAACGAGTTAATTATCTCAGAATTTACAAGATAATTTGTCATGGAATTTTTTTTTTACTCTGTTTTTCTGAATTAATGACTTGATTATCTCAAAAACTCAGAAATTCAGAAAAACAGAGCAAAAACTTTTTTTCCATGAAAAATTATTTCGTAATTCTGAGATAATTAACTCGTTAAATCAGAAAAACAGAGCAAAAAAAAAAATTCCATGAAAAATGATCTTGTAATTCTGAGATAATTAACTCGTTAATTCAGAAAAACAGAGCAAAAACTTTTTTTCCATGAAAAATTATCTCGTAATTCTGAGATAATTAACTCATTAATTCAGAAAGACAGAGTAGATTTTTTTCTTCAAGTGAATGCAATACGCTTCCGTAGGCATTCACCCTATTATAAAAATTGAAAAGTTTTCATTAAATATTGTCTCTGCATGCAGTTGTATCAGGACTGTGCTAACCTTGGTATTCAATAGATGGTGCTGTTTAACCATATTTACATTGGACTCACACACTGGACTCACTTAAATGATTAGTTCACTTCAAAATGAAAATGGTCATTTACTCACCCTCGAGTTGTTTCAAACCTGTATGAATTTCTTTCTTATGCTGAACACAAAGGAAGATATTTTGAAGAATGTCAGTAACCAAAGAGTTAACTGGCCCCATTGACTTCCATTGTATTATTATTTTTTTCCTACTATGGAAGTCAATGGGGTACATCAACTGTCTGGTTACTGACATTCTTCAAAATATCTTCTTTTGTGTTTAGCATAAAAAAAGAAATTCATACAGGTTTGAAACAACTTGAGGGTAAGTAAATGACAACAGAATATTCATTTTGAAGTAAACTATTCCTTTAAGCCATGTCTGAAAATCATTGCATTTAAATATATCAAAGATATTCATCACATAAACTATGGACATGTTCCATGTTTGACAAGCACAACATCTCCACATGCTTTTTGTCTTGATGTTGAACAGTATTTATTTTGTTTTATAATTTAAAACCTATTCAATGTCTTTTGTGAGAAGTTTTTGTACTTGAAATGTCAGCTTGGTTTACCATTTTGCTATCTAATGCAACGACAGTCATGCATTTTTTTTTTTAGCCGTGTCCAAATACTGCAAATGCACATGTGCTTGTGAAACAGCGGTAGTGTGAAAACAAATTGAAGTCGAATTTTTGTGTGCAAAAATTGTAAGCAATAGTAACTGATCCAAAGGATTTTCCATATGGTTCAGGTGTGAGAGTGATGCTGGACCTTTGTGAGCTGGACCTGTTTGAGCAGGAGTCGGGTAATGACACTAAAGTTTGGTCTGGTGCATCAGAGAACATTCAGGTAATGAATCTTATTCTCAGTATGGGGGACGATATCAGCAACAGCGTGTATTTATTTATTTATTTTCATCATTGGAAAAGCGTGCCTCCACCTACATTTTTGCAAAACTCCAAATGCACCAGCACATATGATTCACGGCAGCTGAAATGAACAGAGGCAGTAAATCCCCAATGACTTTTATTCCTTTTCACACAAATTATGATTACAGGAGCAGATTATTGATTAACATATTTTCATGCAGTTCCTTGCACAATTACTGTTATGATCTCATAACACTTTCCAAAATGGAATCCACATGTACCAGATGTGGGCCGGATCTGGGCCGACACTCTGTTGCTGTCTGGGACGTTTGGCTTCGTTAACACGATCTGTTCGGTTTAGGGTAGGGTTAGCAAGGCACGTTGTTTTCAACCGCGCTGGAGCATTAACCTTTTAGGATATTTTATTTCTGAACTGCTGTGATTTGTTCAACAACCAATTCAAATAAAATAGTGCCCGATTCATGGTCATTTGTTTTGGTTAAAACTGAACATGATTTCGCTTTAAACGTGTCTCAAAACAGTGCAAGAAGCATAACAGAAATGTCGCCACAGAAATGTTTTTGCCATGAAGTTGGGTTGATTTTTTTTCTTCTAGCCTATATATTACTTTAGATCACGCATACTCATTCATTTCTCTGAAGGAATCAAGTAGGCTAAATGACACATGCGCGGCTCCTTAATCATTCCACAGCAAATATACAATGCTGGGTAGATTACTTAGAAATTGTAGTCCATTACCTAATATAGATGCATGATGAAAACTGTAGTTGGTAACGTAATCTATTACATCACACTTGATTACTTTTAGGTTACTTTTGACCTTACTTTTAGCCTTAACTTGTTTTATCACATAGATTAGAAAAGGATAATATTGTACTATAATGATATAAAAATACAAAGAGGGGAAAAAATATATTAAATGAAATATGAAATGAAGTGCACTAAACATTACATTAAGCCAGGGTTTGTGAAGGAACTGCCATTCACTTTTGTGTACTTACACAAAACTGATAGACTTTCTGAACATACATAAGCACTAGGCTGTTTAAAAGATAAGAAAAGAAGAATTAGTGAGAATAAAATAAATTATGAATCATTTTTAATCATGTAATCAATAAAAATGTAACTGTGGTCTGGTTATGAGTATTATAAAACATAATATAATCTAATTGTAAGTATAGGCCTATAATATTTGGAATCTGATTACGTAATCTAGATTACATATAATCAGTTACTACCCACCCAGTGATGCAAATGTAATTTTTGTATTCCCATTTGCTCCAATATCAAAAGAAAAAATCCATGATAGTGTTTTCACGACTTTCCAAAATATGGAAAAAATGATCGAGATTGATTATCACTGTCATCACAGTCTGACTCTGACTCCACTGCTCATGTGTCCTTCATTTAGGTTGAACTGTGTAAATTAATTATTTTCGTTATTTATAATTTAAACGTTATTGTGTAAGCAATTGCGGAGCGAAAATTAGCCAGCGCCAATACCAGTATATTTTGAACTTGCTTACCATACCGGTGTGGAAAATTATGATATTGTGGCAAGTCTAACTGTCACTATGGTGGTGAGAATTTTTGTTTTATGTCAATATTTCTGTCTACCTCTTGTTTATCATTGCTCATGTGATATTATTTCCCTCTCCAGGACTCATTAAGGTATTGGCTGGAGTACGGTGTGTCAGGGTTTGGGATCTGTGATACAGACGCAGCCTTCTCAGCAAAAGTAAAACTGTCTTGTTTTGTGGAAAAAGTGTGTGGGTTTTTGATGATGCGGTGCAGGTGGTTAGAGGCCATACACAGTGCCTGAATAAAAATCAATGTGCATTTATAATTCACAGACCCTAATGGAGTGGAACGTGCTGATGCACGAGTTCAGTTCACAAGATGACGAAAGGTATCAAGTTTTTCAAAGTCAATTCCTGAAGGACAAACTCAAGTCTTGGTAAAAAAAAAACAAAGAAGTAAAATGGGTTGTGAACACCCTTTCATGTTGACTTTAAGGCCCTGTACCAAATGGCACCCTAAACACTCACAGTCTTTCTCTGAGTCAGCACTTTCGTGACGTAATGCCACTTTGACTGTCAAGATGAAGTCTGCTGCGGAGCTCGCTTCAGTGCGGCCTTGGCAAAAGTGATATCGACCGCAAAGGCGGTGCTCCTAAAATCACAAACGGGACACCCTACGGTTTCATGAACTTAACTGACACGTTAAGAATAAAATCAAGTTTACAGAATTTTAGTGGCCTGCATTATTTTAAATATATTTAGCCAGTGACAGAGTGCAAGCATATTCGTCTAAAATAATTCTGTTTTCAGCTTCAGAATCATTCATATTTTTATTTTGGTGTCACCATTGTCCTGTGCACTGGGTTATCAGCACCAAGTCAAAACCTATTTATTTACACCCCCAATGTAATACCAAATTAGCGTTTTAATCAACAGTACATTTTTTTGTTAACCTTTTACCAAACTGTATGTCTTGGAGTATCGCTATAATATTGTGAGTTCAGTATCGTGATATGTATCGAATCGTGACATGAGGGTATCGTTACACCCCTAATTGTAACTAAAGTTTGATAAGTAGTATTTTAGTAGTATTTAGGCAAAAGTGATATCGACCGCAAAGGCGGTGCTCCTAAAATCACAAACGGGACACCCTACGGTTTCATGAACTTAACTGACACGCGCACGCAGCAGCCATTATAAGTCCACAAGACCGAAAGTGCATATAAAGTGTGCCATTTGGGACAGGGCCTAACTCTATTTTCAATGTGAGCCTGTGCATTGAACTTGACAAATGTCTATTAACCTGTTAACTGCCACTATCCCCTCCCCCTGCCTTGAACATACACATGGTAAATGAAATGAACTTTGGAAAGTTCAAGTTTGTACTGTACTGAACATCTTATTTTATATAAAATATATATTTTAGAAAATAATTTGCAGCCTAAAACTGCTAGAAAATCGAAGCCAAATGTCAAACCAAGTTGAGTTCCAAATTTGAAGTTGATATCACAAAATTAAGGTAGCTATATACCAAAAATATATGGGTGACACATTCCATTAATTATTTTTAATGTGCTCTCCAGTCACAAATTAATACATTTCTGTCACAATATCACTTCTATCACAAAAGAGCAACCACATACGGAACCTTGAATCCTTTTCCAATGATATGTTTAGTCAAAATTACAAAAAGATTTGATTATAAAATAGAGCTGTAAATTTGGTACTGTAAAATTTGAAACATTGCCCACAAGGAGGAGGAGCGTTTTTATCGTAAAGCAACGTCCAATTTCAAAGGGTATTCACAGAATGAATTTTTAAGCTTTTGAATTACACCTAATTTATGATGATTACTAAAATATGTGATATGGGGGAAAAAAGGCAATGAAAACAGTGTGCCAAGTGTCCCAGTACTGGGACAGTGACCATTAACAAGTTTATTAATTTGCTAAGTCATGGTGACATAAATCAGGTCTTGTAATCTCATTCTTGTAGAATATTGATGGTGAGGCAAACAAGCAACAGTCTTCCAGCGCTAAAGGTGTCCAACATTACTGTTAATGGTTCACTGGTGGAGCTGGTTACTAAGTCAGTGATCCCCCCATCACACCATCCGTTGTCTCCTGCTGAGGTGGCCGAGGCCATGGAGGCGCGGCTGCAGATGCCACAGGAACACTGGCCGAGCTGGACCGTGAGTGGACATTACACTGAACTGACTTTAACAGTTTATCAATGGCAAAATCCACAAACGACTTCCAATATGATCAAAGTAACACATTTCTCTCTTTAGTGTTTTGACTTTGAGTTAGCATGCAAACCTGTTTGACTAGTAAGCTAACATCCCATCATATTACTCTATAGTTAGCATGCTAGTCTGGTAAGCTATCATACCCAGCGCAAGTTACTTCATGGAATCATATGGCATTGAAGGAGGATTAGATTATGCAGGGGACTGGATCTTGCACGGTGATTCTTTTGACGTCACCATGAAATCAAAATGGAAAAATCTTATTTTTTATGGAAAGTATTTATCCGTGCACATATTTTTTTTATTTTTTTTTTATTAATGTGCCTCATAATCTTTAATCAAAATAATTTCCCCTCCTTTCAGGGACATCTCGTCTCTAATGATGTGTCATGAGGGCGGGGCAACCTGTCACTCACATGAGATCGACCAATAGCAAACCACAACCATCCAATCAATTCCCCATGGACAACATCAAGTCCCATGCTATATATATTTCTTGTTCAAGAAGCCGTTTTAATTCGGATATATATAACGTTAGGGAAGAGAAGACTAACTTCTGTTACTTTCCGACTTTAATGATTCCCAAAACATACGCCGGATTGCTGGCCCTAGCTGTTTTATTATTATTATTTTTATTATGGTAAACAGTCATGACTAGCTAGTTAATTTTTCCAATGTTGCACTGTGGTTAAAGCTGCAGTAGGGAGTTTTGAGAAAACGTTGACTTAGCCTGAAAATTTGAACAAGCACAACTTACAGGTCCCACCCCCTTGCTCTCTGCTGCGCTACAGCCCTCCCTCCACAGCTCGTCCTCCACAGCGGAGGCTGTCATGAACGCGCAGGCTAGTAAACAGGGCCACCCATAACGGCGGATAAAAAGTTATATGGCACATTCACTAATAGGGACTAAACTTCAATAATATGCTTTACATTGACTATGGCCTGCCCATACTTTGACTACAAACTTGGTCCTCAAATCATTATGTATTTTGCAATAGCCTACATGTAACTTTATAACGTTGCACTCTTTCTATAAGTTATAAATAGCTAGTAAGATAACGTTAATATAACGGTAACTAACGTTACAGTATGTAAGTAATTATTCTAGCGATATATAATGCTAGATAAGGTGTGCTAGTACATTATTTCAGCAACATGACAAGCCAGTGAATTAGCAGGTTTCAATTGTTGCTTAGCAGAGTGCGTGACATTTTATCTACATGTTATGCGGCTAGAGTTTTGACACCGAGTCAATGGGCTCTGTGTAATTCTTTCTTTTTCGCTTGGTTATCGTCATCAGTCTTTTTCCTTTTACCTCTTTGTTTTATGAGCAGGTGTCACTTGAGAATTGGCAGTTTAGGTTGTTTCTCCGTCATAAGCACAGCTGCAGCACGCCGGCAATCTTGAGTTTGAACGACGGCTCGCGCAACGCGCTGTGCAAGAGAGGGGTGTGATCAGCGCGTACACGAGCGTGATTGACAGTGCTAAGACATTCCTCCTGGCTCTGATTGGTTGTTTCTGACCGGGAGCGTGTATTTCTTGCAAATGGCAATAGGACCACTGAAAGGAGCCAGAGGAGCTTGGTTTTTACACAGATTATCTGTCTCATATTCTACTGTCAAGACATAATGACAGTTTTAGCAAATACATGTTTTCAAAAGTTACCTACAGGAGCTTTAAGCAGGGAGTTAGGTTTTATTCAGGAAACAATGTTGACTCAGGTTTGCTGGTTTTAGAGGGGTTTTGGGCTTGAACCAGCTTAATACCAGCTTGGCTAGTTTTAGCTATTTGTTTAGCAGTGGTTTGCAAATCACTTGATTACAAGAGAATGTTCAAATAAACAATAGACACACTTTATTAGGAAATAAAACTGTGAGGTGGTGACATATAGGAATCGAAATATAGGAATATAGGAAAATGTATCTGACAAAAACATGATCAGGGTCTCTTTTGTGACTCCTCAAACTGGAAAACTTTATTTTACAGGAAATACCACCAAGGCGAAACATGACATCAGCATCATTCATTATCTAGAGAAAAAACAACTGTTGTTGACAGCCACTGGAGTTTGATTTATGGTTTAGTGAACTATGATAATATTTTTACACAGAGAGAAATGTTGTATTTCTACATGGTCATTAACAAAGTAAAAAAAAAAAAACCCATTAAACCCAAGGTTTTAAAGTGATGGCAAGGGGAGATTTCAATTGTGATTGAGATTTCCAGGTCTGAAAATGTCATGGACATTAAAAAAAAATCTGTTTTACTTGATATGCTCATCCAGTAATTACAAACAAGAGGAGAAGCCATGAAAAAGTTATGGAAAGTAATTAATAACCGCTAAACGTTTACTCTTTGAATTCTTGCACCCGGGATCAATACAAGTCACCTTTGTAACTAGTGGTGTAACAAAATATCGCAATACACATGAATCGCGGATAGTGACAATCTGTATTGTGTAGTCCACCCAAAAAATAAAAAATGACTGTGTGAGAATAAAATCAAGTTTACAGAATTTTAGTGGCCTGCATTATTTTAAATATATTTAGACAGTGACAGAGTGCAAGCATATTCGTCTAAAATAATTCTGTTTTCAGCTTCAGAATCATTCATATTTTTATTTTGGTGTCACCATTGTCCTGTGCACTGGGTTATCAGCACCAAGTCAAAACCTATTTATTTACACCCCCAATGTAATACCAAATTAGCGTTTTAATCAACAGTACATTTTTTTGTTAACCTTTTACCAAACTGTATGTCTTGGAGTATCGCTATAATATTGTGAGTTCAGTATCGTGATATGTATCGAATCGTGACATGAGGGTATCGTTACACCCCTAATTGTAACTAAAGTTTGATAAGTAGTATTTTACTCTGGTCAAGCGTATCCATAGCAGACTGGTGTGACTGGTCTTGGAAAAGCAACATGCCCAGTGCATTATGGGTGTTGAAGTGTTTCTACATATTTGGCAAAAGGGAAGACAATAGCCTTTTTCCCCTCAGTTTTCTCTAATCAAGTAGCACCAATTTAAAAACAAAAAAATCGCCTTTCTACTTCATAGGCAGCCAAGTTTTATTGAAAGCTCATTTTGACATTGAAAGTCAAAATAAGGCAGTCTGGGTTGAATTTAAGTTTCTGAGAATCCTGTATGCTATGTATGCAATGTCACAAGTGTTTGCACCATTCACAGGTGGGTGGACGGGTCCAGTGGGAGCTACAGAGAGCCATTCTAGTCCTGATCATGACTTTACCTGGGACACCCGTCATCAAATATGGAGATGAGGTCAATCCGATTCAGGTGAAATGACAAAACCATCCTCAACATACCATTGCTGTGGTCACAGTGTGAAATTGAAAACAGTATGATTGTTATGGGTTTTTTGTGACGTGACATTTCTATTAATCTGTTCAAAAGGAACAGCTGAATCAACCGCCAGCCCTCTTCCAGTCTCTGATTCAGTCGCGTGCTCGTGAAGAGGCTCTCCACTTTGGCGGATTCACCTTCCTTCCCTTCAATGACAGCATGTCATCCTCTGGCCTCAACTCTACAGTCACGCCTCCTTTGGCTTTCCTGCGCTCATGGGGCTGCGTTCACTTCCTGGTCTTGTTTAATTTGGGATCTGAACCTCACACTCTGGACCCAGACTGGGCTCCCAGCCTACCTGAAGGTGGGCTGTTTGTTATCAGCACACGTCTTGACCGATTCGGCCCCGTGTCTCTACGGTCAATAAAAATGCAGCCACATGAGGCCATTGTCATAAAACTGTTTGAATCTGACAAATCTTCCTAAGATTAAAGGCTTGTGTTAGCTTATTGTTGCAACTAAGATCTAAATATGTTAAATATTGGTCAGTTGTAACTGAAAGCAAGTATTTACTAAAACTAAATTAAAAATAATAATAATTAATACATATTTGCAGTGGGACTGGAGTGCACTTTGTTTGGTTGCAAATAATCTAATAAAGAGAAACCATTGCAGATTTAAAATTAGGTTTTTTTTTTCCCCAAATAATGGGCACTTTTATCTCCTAGGGATGGATTCTTTTTAAAAACAGATTTGTTTATTTTTATACAGTATGTATGAAATGGGAAACGTCTTACCTAATTTTTGCTACTTTCTAAAATGCCTTTTATGTTTCGAAATTTTTTTTTTAAACTTTCAATATTGTTCCTTTCATGTGTAAAAACAGATTATTACAATATGAATACATGTGTAAAACTAAACAAAGAGTGAAATAGCAATACACCGCTTCAATATTTATTGTGTGAAATGTTTACCTACGAGGTATGTCAGTGAAAAACAAGAAACAGTTGATTTGCAGGAGAGAAATCACAGGTTTGTTATCTAAAATCAAAATAAAACCTCGGCCCCTGGTTCTCCGTTGCTCTTACATCAACATCTTTTTTCTATCAACTGGTCCGTCCCTAGACATTTTGTAACTCTAGACGTGTTTTCATGGCCTCACATATTATTTATGTGCAAACAGCCAACTATGTTCATTTTTACGGTAATATTGGTAATATGAGATTAAAATTGGTTGCGTAACAAAAAAAAATTGTCTTGCGTATTTCTTGGCATCTGAAAATGCACTGCAATGCACGTCTACTGTGCATTATCTAACTATAATGGTGGTTAATTGCTTATGGAGAAGAGATACAATTCACTAACATTCACTGGGGCATTTTAAAGGATAGGCTCAATAGGCGGTAGTATTATAGAGGACCACTCATTCCCAGATGACCCCCTTTAGGACAAAGACAGACTCTTAGAGAGCGAATTATAACCATCTTGGTTCAATAACCTTTCAGGGATCAAACAAACCCTCTTACCTCTATACATTACATGCCGTAATGCAGATTTGAATGATCTGAGCTTTCAGAATGGAACAGAACGTTCTGCTTTCATTTAAAAGCTTTTTTAATTAAGCCAAGACAGAGGGCAGGGCTTTTATTTGGGGTTTCTCAGTAACTGTTCCCCTTGACAGGTTGTTCATGCTCGGAAATAATCAAATCAAATGTTCATAAATCAAATATTGTGGCGGGAAGCAATTCCGCTGTGAAACAATCATCAGCAGATGATTACAGACAGATTCCAAGGCTAAGAAACAGTGTACATTCATCTCTGATTGTTATCATCTTGCCAAAAAAGTAAATAATTGAACACAAAGTATTAATTTGACAAATGTATCACCTAATGTTGATTCGCAGTACCCCCTTGAGCGGTCTGTTATCAGTTGTAATTGTGGAATAACAGACCGCTAGATGGCACGATTGAAGAATCAGAATTGCGTATTGCAGGGAGCCGTGCAAACATATTAATGAATGATGCATGATTTCTGCACTAAGCATGAACAAGTTTGTGAAAGGACTGCCAGTGTCATGTAAACATAAAGCAGACGATGAATCTACTTCAAATGTCACAGCTACCAAAACAATGTGTTTACACAAGCTAGCGACGCAACAAAAGCAAATGGAATCAATTATAAGGCAGCGGCAACTAGATCATATTTACACTAAGTGGAAATAGCAGTGTTTTCTTTGCAATAAGTGGAAATAGTAGTTAGATGATATTTATAAATAGTGTCAGATACTATTTGCACCTCAGTGTTGTTGTTCAGTAAACGGTATGCAATAATAACAGTGTGTAAATTATTATATTTATTAAAATTATTAAATGAATGCCACCTTATTGGGACAATAAAGCCCTCCTTACACCTACCCCTAACCACTAAATTATTAAACACACATTTTATTTACACTTTTTAAAAATATTTTCTTATTTTTTATTGAAAATAAATGCCTTTCCAAACTGATATGTGATGGGAAAAGGGAGTAGTGCGAGTTCGGCAAAAGGCGGATTTGAACTCGGGTCAATTTGCGTAAAAACTTTCTGCCACGCGTCCTACTCTACTCTATTGATGCTGTTGACAAGTCAGCGTCTTCCATAGTTTTGTCTGGCCCAACATATCGTCAGTTAGTGTAAATAGCCTCTGCCAACAAGGCGGGCTATTTGCACTTAGTGTAAAAGTCACTCTTAGCATCAGTGATGCTGTCTACACTGGATGAAGCACGGCATGACAAGCATTTCTGACACAAAGGAAAAATGGATTTGCAATGTTTGCTTTGTCGCGTTGAGTGTAGACCCTCAAGACAAGAAACTATGACGAGGCATATCTCGTCCCCTCGGATTCACAAGTACAACTTTGCCACTTGGAGACTTACATGATGAACACAAAGAAAAGCCAGCTGAAGTTGTAGTACTGTATTAATTACACAACGTTTCAAATAAATCCTATATTTGCAAGCAAGGTCAGCCTGAGTGTCTTTATGTGGGTGCATGTATGTAGGGGGTGAAAACATTTTTCTGGCAGAAAAAGTTTGGGAACCCATAATGTGAATTGCTCAGCTTTAAAAACAGTCACTGAAGACACACGTTCTGACATGTTGTATTAAGTGCTCAGTGAGATCCGTTTGCAATTATTCCTGCACTCTGCCAATCCAGACCAAACATCAATCCAGATTTTTCTTGTAAATCAATATTCCTTTGAAATGAAACGTTTATTTGTTTTGAAAAGTTTCCACAAACATACATGACAGAGAGACAGTCCATCATTCACAGATTCTCAGATTTTACTGACTCATTTATTTTTCTTTCAAATGGCAATTTGTTTGCAATATTTCAAATATTCTGAAGCATATTTGGTCTGTTAGTTATCCTCCTATGACCCAGATGATCGGGGATGGGGGTTTGTCCTCTAAATTTCTCTGAGAAGATGCATGCAAGCTATAAGTGAATGTTAAAGAGGACATCAAATGCTTGCTAAATGGTTGGAAGAATATTCCTATGTAAAACATTCTTATAAAATATTAGATATGAAACATTGACAAGTCAATCCTCTCATTATTACAATATATTTTGCATTACAATTGGCCCTATTGGATATATGTAACATTTTTGCACTGTACCTACACAAACCTTTTTAAAATGTTATTAATTATAAATTTCATCTCTTTTTTTAATATTCAGAGTGGTCCTTTATTGTGTAATGTTCCAGTTTGAGCATGAAAAATCTCTACAAAATTCCAAAACACAAAGTCACTCCAAAAGCAGTTATTCTCTATATCAGTAAGCACTGTTTCTGAACTCCCATTGTAGTTTTGAGTTTTCTTCTGGGAACGAAAAACGTCACAATATTCCTCATTTAATAATTCCCGTCAAAGGCGTATACACAAAAAAAGTGGCGAGGCCTGGTTTAGGGAGTTGAAAAGCTAATTTTCAAAATATAAATTCTGAAACCAAAATTTCAGAAACCATAGTTCCAACGAATATTCGCAAACCGCGTCACAAACTTATGTGCTTGGAACAATGTAAACAAATAATATTTTTCGAATAATTAAGGATAGAAACCTAGTCGACCTGCAAAACAAAATCAAGACTATAAAACGGACATAATAGGTACCCTTTAAATAGCCCAGTTTTGCTTAAAAAATCATTAGCTATGGACATTGGACTATGGACAAAGTTGAACATTTTCATCTAAACATTTTGTTTCCAGGTTTTTTTTTATCTAAACACATTCAGCTTTCGAGATGGAGCCAAACAGCTTGACAAGCTATTGGGAAGGAAGAGTAATGACTTACACTTTCATGCCTGTTATATTCTTTCCGTTAAAGTTGGACGCATACAAAAGAATGAGAAAATGAGCAATCTGGATTGTTTTGTCATTGACAGTGATGATTATTGTTGGCTCTCTACATGTTTCCAAACAATGAGAATGATCTATGATTCACATGCTAAAACTGTTTTCAATTACTGATTTGAAGAGAGTTAACAGCTTAGTGAATGAGATAATGCACATGTTCAGGAAAGTTCATTTCAGCCGAAACAGAGCAATAAATCACATTGGAATTTCTATTAGCATTTTTCTTTTCTTTTATTCAAATGACAATATATTCGAAATCCCTTTTTTAGGGAAAGAACAACAACATCTGGCTCAGCAAATGTAATACTCACTCAGTACCAAAGAAAATAAGTAAATATTTGCATGCTGAAGAAATCTTCCATTAATCTGCACCTCATGACCTAAACGAAACACAGAAGCAGATGAGGCCTGTCTGAACAAAGCCAAGAGTTTGTATGACACTCTGGGTGATTTTTGCCTTCAGTGTGTTACTAATACAGAGTCATGAATTTTCCACACTGAGACTTTCTCATTCATATCCGCTTTGCCAAATCAATTTTGAGCTTACTATTCTGCCCACAGAAAGGCATTTCCATAGAGGCTTTAAGGTGAAGCCATGAAGAGACTGACAGCCTAATCCTAGATTTTTAGGACTGCTCAGATAAAAGTCCTAAGATCAAGTCATATGCTTGTGCATTAGGGTTAATTGCAAGTTTCCAGATATTCTGTTCTTAGCTGTTTTGTGCTGGTATGGTTACCAAGCAAACTGGAATCTGGTTTGTCCTTAAGCAGAAGGTCGGCTCAAGGATGAGGAGCCGTTGAGGGAAGCGAGGTTTTTAAAAGTTAAGCATTCCAATAAAAATAATGAGATACAATGGAATCTCGTATGCACAATTTACTCCAAACATTCCAACACTGTTTAAAGAAATTAAACTTTAGTTAGAGATTGTTTGGATTATTGTGAAATGGGATATATAGAGCCAAGGAACTGTCACCTCAAAAATATTTACCTTTCATTTTTGCAGTGCAGTCAGACTCTTATTCAATCATTTGAGAGAAGAGGTGACAAAAAATATATGATAACATATGCATTTAATAAATAAAATATGCTTGGCTACCTCAAATGTCATGACGGAAAGTGCCCACACACTAGTTTCAATGTCATCCGATTGCTGTTCTTTTCCACACAACTCTCATTTTCAGTCACTCAGCATCAAGCACTGATTTGCCTCTGATTTATGGCTTTTGTCAACGATATATTAACTGACGGTGAGACTGAGTCAGAGCTAAAATTGTGTAGTGCACAGATATTGGTCTGTAATAACCAGCCGTGAACCATGCCTTCCATGTTCACAAAATATTCAGAAGCTGTCATTTCGTCTGTTTTTGCTCCACCAATGAAAATAATAAGTCACTGCGTAATATACCGGTATATTTGTTTCCGAGCAACACTTAGTGGTGTTTAGTTTTTAAAAGGATCTGTATTCCAATTTTGGTTGAATGAATGATTCATTGACTCATAACGCCATTGTATTTTTGTATTCGACTTCTGATCTTTTCCTTGGCATTTCCTTAAAGTTGAAATATGTAAAAAAATAAAATAATTATATATATGTTAAAATGCATTCTCTTAACTTAAGTGTCACCGGCCCACCGGTGGGCCCAAATCCATTACATTTTTAAAACAGTAATATCCTATACTAAACCTAAACTAATCTTGACAAACTATATATCATTTGAAAGCTTACAATCTCTTACAATGCTTACAATGATTTTCAAAATGAATTACAGAGGAGCCATAATTTATCAATTTGCAACAAGAATATTTTCATACTCCTAAGGCGTGTTTAGACCTTTATTTTGAAATAGCAATGAACATGAAAAATCATGAAAGAAGGGTAGAAACCTCAGTTTGTTTTCATGCCAAGTGTTCAAAAGATAGCATCCATTCAATTATTTTAGAAAAAAAGGTCTGAATTTTTTTTAAATATAAAGAAAAAATTATAGATTCACCATTTGTGAGGTGGCAGGAAGCTATAACGCACATACTTATTCTTTTTGTGTTTCTTAGAGGTCGAATTCATATCAAAATCTGCCAAACGTCTCATATTACTTCTGAATAGGATGTCTACTTCATAAATTGTATGAAAATTGTGGAAATAATAGTTCATATCACTCAAAACACATTTGGAAATGGAGGCGCCCTTATATGGGCAGTAATGGAGTCTGGTTGTCCCCTAGTGAAAAAGTTTGGTACTGCGCCCAAACAAAATCTTACTGAAAGCTCATTTTTTGAAATATCAACCTAAAATTTGAAGCACAACTTGTTCAGATTTTTGACTTTGATTTTTTTTTGTTGCAGTTTTAGAGTCGCCCAGGTTTTGAAAATATATATTTTCTATAAAATATGAATAATACATTTTTTTACATTGTACATTTTCATAAACTCAAACTTCTATAACTTTTTTTCTGTTTCACTTTCTTAATTTATTTCACTTCTACAAAAATCTGCCAAATGTCTTCTTTAAAAAAAGACCAATCTTACGTCCATATTCCAAAGCATTCTTGAATTACAACCATTTAAGTTTGAAATGTGCATTTTCATGTATATTCAAAAAAGGGGGGTGACACTTAAAGGGTTAACCCGGCTTATTGCGCAACATACACTTAAGAATGAATGGGTTATATACTGTAATATTTAATGTTACCCATGATCCTATCAGAGCTGTCAGAGTGCTGACTGCTGCTCTTCTGTTTTAGTCTGTGAAGCGTGTTCTGGTAAAGTGACCTAAGTGGATTCTGAATGCACCTTTAAAAAAAAGAAAAAGGAAGAAGACAATGATGCAGTCTGCAGTCTGAATTAATCATCATTCTTTTTTCCACCTGAAAATGCTTTCCCAATAAAATGTGTCTGATTAATATACTGTGTAGGCCTACTCACTGCAAATTCCTCAGGGATCAATCATAACCACTCCAAATGTATATACTTTGCTAAGAGCAGTCTGGCAACACTAGTCATCTGAACTGCAGTGTTTTTTGAGTATGACGAGACGTAATTCCAGCCACATGTCTGTCGGGTTTAAACAGACAAAAGAGAGATGCATGCAGCAAAAGCAATGTGAATCAGGACCTGAAAGTGACTCAGACTGTTAGACACATGCTTGATCTCAACAGGTGTGTTGGAACAGATGTTGTTAACTGTGGAAATATGAAGGTAAAAGAGTGGCTGCAACGCATTCTCATCCCAAGGCGTCACTAAAATGACAATTTTGACCATGCTTTAATATTCAACGCTTTAGGCACCCTTTAGCGTCAGTTACATGACGCGATCCTAGGGCGTCATCTTACTGACGATTTACCTTTAGCGTCAGTTAGATGACGCGGGTAGGTTTAGGTCTGGGGTAGGGTTAGGATTAGATAGCGTCAACTAACTGACGTTAAAGGTAAAGCGTCAGTAAGATGACGCCCTAGGATCGCGTCATGTAACTGACGCTAAAGGGTGCCTAAAGCGTCGAATATTGAAGCATGGGCAAAATGATTCCCAAGGCGTCAGTTTCATGACGCCTAGGGTAGCAATACTCGAGAGCACGTAGATGTGAATTTGAGAACTTGTACAATAAATATTCGCGATATATGAGGTGCAAAACTGATTTGTGCACAAATCAGTTTTGCACCTCATATCGCGAAAAGAGTAGCGAAAGTGAAGGCGCGAAATTTGAATTTGCAGTGACAGATTTGAGAAGTGGCAAGTGCTAATTTGAGGTTGTACTGCGAATTTGAATGTTAGAAGAAGTGCAAATATATTTTAAATGTTTGTGACTGTCATTGTATTTCTGTGAATGGCATTTTACACATTTGTGATTGCTTGTCTGCAGCTTCAGATTCAGAATACAGGTTTGTGACTATTGTCTGCGAGTGCAAATTTCAACATTCAACTTCAGATTTTTATTTTACAGGTTTTCACATTGGAGCTGTGAGTGTAACTGTAAATGTTCACATACAAGTACGAATATTTATTGTACAAGTTCTCAAATTCACATCTATGTGCTCTCGAGTATTGCTACTCTTTTACCTTCATACTTATCAGGGCCATTTTATGATTAATTGAAATAAATTTCTTACATACAGCTCCTGTAAGCACACTTCTTTTTCACTTGGGATTTTGAACATAATACTTAATTTTCTGATAATACAGGAATACTTTAGCACACAAAGATTTTTTTCCCGGATTTATGTCTGAGATAATATCCTACTTTGCATCTGAAGGCGACATCAACATGGTCAGTCTTGAGGACAAGAGAATACGATACCAATATGATCAGGGAAACTGTAAACAGAGACACATGTAAGTGTGTTTGGGATGGATTGATAACGCAGGCCATTAAGTCTAAAGGGAAAGATTTCTATCATGATTCCTGTTCAAAAGTGCTGTGTGGTTATTTTTTTCATGGCTTCTGGGTACTTTTCAAATATTCATAATACATGCTGATGGATATCAACAATCAACATCCCAGGCAAAGCAAATACAGTGTATGCACGCACACACACACACACACACACACACACACACACACACACACACGCACGCACGCACGCACGCACACACACTCACACACACACACACACACACGCACGCACGCATGCAAGCACGCACGCACACACACACACACACACACTGCTAAGCCACAAGTTAGAAGCACCGAAACATGATCTAATTTCAGACTTCAGAGTGGTTTTCATTTGGATTAATGGACAATAATACAGTCGGCATTCTGCATATAGAACATGCAGACGATTATGGAAAGCATATGAGTTTGATGTAAGCTACTTCATTTTATTTCAGACCTCAATCAGGCCGGTTATTTCAGTGGATCTCCATTTGTAACAGAGCTATACCACAGGCCCATTGAAGCAGCTTACGAGCAAATCTTGGTAAAGTTGAGGAAAACACTATGATTCTTTTCCTTCTACTTTCTTAAAAATAACAGTTCCATTCAGAACCATAATGGTTTCACAGCCTGATATAACAACCAAACAAAATCACCACAAAGAGCTTTTTATTTTCTTGTCTTATTATAAAACAATCTCTGTTCGATAGATAGATAGATAGATAGATAGATAGATAGATAGATAGATAGATAGATAGATAGATAGATAGATAGATAGATAGATAGATAGATAGATAGATAGATACTATTTTAGTAAATTAACTGTATTACACATCTAAGCGTTTGGTCTGTAAGTCAGTCAACAGCGGACGTGTCACCCAGACCACTCACGCTGAATAAGTGAGAAGCAGTGGAAGCTGTCAGATGCTCCTCCTATTTTTTTCTCACGGCTACTTTGTCAACCGCATTAGGGAAGTCGTATAAGAAGTCTTACTCTTACTAGTCCACCTTCACAACAACGAGCGTGAGGAATGAAGAAAGGCAACGCTTTTTATTACTGTTTTGTTTGGTTTCAGGAGTAACGAACTAGTGTGGAATTAGTTTGTGCGTTAAATTCTGTGGTTGGCCAGAACTGGATAGACTAACTAAACTAAAAACAGTTTATTATGAATTAAAAGAGAGCAAACGACTGAAGAAACGGAAGCTCGAAGATATACCATATCGACGTCGCTTTGAAATATTATGTTTGGAGAGTCAGAAATACATATATGTTGTTCAGTGAGTGGTGTGGTTGGGAGGAATGGCCGCGCGCAGCAGTGATGGACACGCCGCGGACAGGTGCGTACTGACTGATGATTTAAAATGTACGCTTTGCCATGACTACTTCGTTGTTGTGAAATTATTGGAGTGAGAAACAGTTGTCCAGCAAAGGAACATCTGTTATGAACTGTGTTACATAAAACATGACAAACGCTTTTTGAAATAAAATAAAATTAAAATCATACAAATGCTCTCATTTGAGTCTGTAAGACACGGTTGTGCATTGGGCATTGAAATCACATGTGAAAAGGCAGAGCGGTTTGAGTGAAAAGTTGCATTGAAAAATTGACATGATTTCAGAATCTGTTTTGTCCCTCTTTCTTCAACTTGACATGTTTGCACAAAACCTGATGATCGTGTTCTCCAGCATGATTTGAGACTGATCCAAACAGCATCTAATGCTTCAGTTGAAACAAATACCGTCTTTGAGAATATCACAGATTTACCCATTTTTATTAATAACTTAGAAATAGTACTAAATCCATATAATTTAAATCTTTAAAATCCACTTTTTTTCCGTAGACATTTGCACCTCTCCATACTTTACATACAACAAAAACATAATCTAATCACTGCATACAATAGGGCTTCTAAAATTGTGCAGTTAAAAGGATCTAGTTCTACCTGAGATGTTTGTTAAAATAATAAGGTTTATTCAGTCATATGAAAATATATTTAAATATGCTAATTTTTGTCTAATAACACGCTCTCTAAAATGTGAAAACCACTCTGTGTAAATCCACTTACCACTAACAATTGATAGCAAACAGATAACTATGATTCATGGTTGTGGGATATAAACAAAAGCCTACTGGCTATTTAAAAACAACAAACCATTAGACATACAGTATCCTGCCACAATGGCCTGTTCCAACAGGAAGTTGAAAACAGTGCTCATCAGCCTACTTCATGGGGTTGTTAAGAACTATGGGTGGGATCTAGCATGAGACATATTGATTCTGAAGAAATACTTTCTATTTTTAACAGATCATCCAAGAGGAGGAACTGCAAGTATTTCACGATAGACAAAATTGCCATTGCCCGATCCCTGTGTCTGGGCTCAGGGTTTAAGGGCAGGTCCGTCTGAACATGGTTTCAAACAAGTCATGCGAGAACATCACCAGAATCGATGTGAATGGGAATCCGGTGATGAGCACTGTGATGTTTATCGCCGGGGTGGTTGGCAACCTCATGGCTCTAGCTATCCTGGGTTTCCACCAGAAAGAGCGTCGAACCAAGTCCTCAGTTTTCTGCATTCTCGTGACAGGCCTGGCTCTGACAGATCTGCTGGGAACGTGTTTACTCAGTCCACCCGTTTTCATTTGCTATTCCCAGAGCAAATCTCTGGTGGGTCTGACAGGAGATCGGTGGCTGTGCGGACTCTTCGCCTTCGCCATGACGTTCTTCGGCCTGGCCTCTATGCTCATACTCTGTGCTATGGCAGTGGAGCGGTGTCTCGCCATCAGTCACCCGTATTTCTACTCCAAACATGTACGCCGCAGCTTCGCTAAGATCGTCCTCTTCCTCATCTATCTCTTTACCTTCGTTTTCTGCTTGCTGCCTTTCTTTGGATACGGGCGGCACAAGCAGTATTGCCCAGGCACGTGGTGTTTCATCAAGATGGAGGCAGAAGGAGAGAGTGAGGATGAGGAGAGGAGAACACTGACCTTCTCGCTGTCCTACGCCGTGCTCATGGCGCTGCTCATCGCTATAGTGTTCTTGTGCAACGGTTCGGTCATCGTCAGCCTCTGCCGCATGCACCGGAGCCAGCTGACACGTCGGGGTTCGGTGGTGTCGGCTGGGCGCAAGAAGAGGCTGAGCACCTGGTTTGGACAGGGAGAGGAGGAAATGGACCATTTACTGCTGCTGGCCTGCATGACCTTCATCTTTGTCATTTGCTCCTTGCCCCTGACTGTGAGTAGCATACATTTTCTATTGTTTTATGTCACTCCGAAGTGTTCTAGTACAATGTTTTCCAGCTTGTTTACTTAAGATGAGGATCTTGATGAGATTTTACAACAGTTAGTTCTGGTCCCGTGGTCAAGTGCTTTCCAAGAGCCCTGATCTTTTGTATAACTATCCAGACAAGAGTTTGTGAGTGGTCAGCGTTTTGGGAAACCTCTCTGTTCTGTGAGGCTTTACCGCTCTCATATAGGCATGCCAGAACAGTAGTTGGTGGTATTGTGCCATAAAGCTTTTATTTCAAAAACTACGGAAGAACATTTTGGGCTTGCTTATCGAAGTTCATTTTTTCCTGATGTCAAACAATAGAATGGTGAAACAAAACATGGGAGAAACAGAGCTTTTAAAAACTTTTAACCAGGGATATCAACTTCGCTCCTGGGGATCCACTGGAAAGCTCCATCCCTAATCAAACACACCTGAAATTTCTAACCTAAAGTCTTCATGATTGCTTGAAAATTACAGGCAGGTGTGTTTGACTAAATTCTCCAGGACATGGCCCTCCAGGACCAGGAATTTTGAAATGGTTCAAAATCAACCAGTTTAAAGCCTTGTTTGCTGAAATCATGTGACTTGGTGATTTTGAAACAAACTCCAAATCACTGATTAAAAACAAGATTTGTAAATGTCTCAAAGCTTCATGAAGCACGAGCGCGCTTCACTACAAAACAGAGGTGCATACTCATTTATGTTGACAGATTGCGAGGAATAGTTGAACCCATTTGATGGAGAATAACCATCTATGAACAACTGTTAGCTGTTACCATCCACAAACCTTGTTCATGATGTAACCCTATTCTAATACGTATCACGGAAAATGTAATGCATTTTCAAATGCAATTGTTTTTTTGTTAGCTTTTATTTTCAAAAAACATTTTCAGTGACCTTTCAGTGAGTCACTTTGCTGTTGGCGTTGCTATCCTGCCGCTGTATTTAACTTGACCAGACGGGGGATCGCATTGGTAGTCAGTGTATTATGTTGCTGCTAATTTGCATAAAATGTACATAAAATTGAGCTTTGCTCAACTTTGTTGCATCACCCACAGTCTATGTCACGCTGAAAATCAGACACTCATTAAAAAATATGTCTGGTGTCTTTGTTTCCCTTGATGAAAAATCCAGAAAAACAGCTGTAAACAGCATAACCCAGCCTAGACCAACATGTAATTCCTGCTGGTTTATGCTGTATATTTCAGCAAGGGCTCTTTCCCAACCCTTGTCGTCCTTTAAACAGATGCGATATACTGGAAATAGCCCTGCTTGAACTGTAATTGCTCTTAAAACAAATGATTCTGCTTTAAAAGGGCATGGAGGTTGTCTTTACAATTTGGTGGCAAATTATTCACAGTTGTTTAGTCTAAGATCAGTTCAAAACAAAATCTTTTGCCTTTAAATTGCCTCCTGCTAACATACTTACGGGTTTATTTAAGTGATTGACTAAACATCAAGTCTACATTTTACAAGTCAACCAGCCTTGGTGAAAAGCAGCACATATTTACCTTCTTCAACCCATTCAGTGAGCTGTAGGTGAGGTTGAGGTGTAGTCCTTTGAGTTCACTGGGTGTGTATGTGCTGCGGGGGAGATGTGACATGTATTACATAACAAAGGCTATTATTTTTGCATTGTAATCCCAAATCCCAGTTGATGTGTTATTTTACCACGTTGTCTGAGTTAGCTTTTAATTTAGAAGCACGTTACAAACTTGAAAACCCTGGAAGACTGGATTAGATGAGCCCTGTTTTTCCTCTACCAGTTTAAAATAGTTTGGTTTCTAAGTAGATCAGTTCAGTTCGGAGATCAGTTATTTTTTTCTGTTTTTGAACATACTAAAATCATTTGAAAAGATTCTATAAGTGTAGAACCTTAAAACAAATTACTATATTGCTCAAACTTTGGTTAAAGTTTTGAAAAAGGTTTTGTTAGTAACAAAAGTTATAACAAAGGCTATCAATCAATGGAAGATAGGATATATATGACTAAATGTGTTTTTATTGTGTTTTGATAATTAATCACACTAATGCATCAAGCTCTCTCGATTTTTCTCTCTTGTCTCTCGCTCTTGCTTTTTTTCCCTCCCGTTTTTTACCATGACCTCTCAGCCGTTTTGTACACTTCAGCATGCAGTCTCTGCAATATATTGAAAGATGACAGATGACACTAATGGTATTCCCTTTGTCTCATGAAATGCTCTGTTTGTCGCCTGGAAATAAACACTAGATACTTTATCCAAAGCAAATAGTTTACATAACCAAACCATTGTGATATTCTTTCCATACACAGACTCAGAATCATGTGCATTTGCACCCACCCAAATGTCATATTTTACCTTTGTAATATTAAACGGTAAGGAACGTCTCCATTCAGAACAGGCACAGGGTACAGCTGGACTTTTAGAGAGGCTGTATGCAGAAGGAGGTAAAGGAGGAAGGAACTATGTCACAATATTGGAAAAGACCTGGTTCATGTTTTCTTTTTAGAAATGTGAAAATATTTCAAATTATTGCAAAATTCTAAAAGTATGGTAATGTAATAATTACAAGGTAGACCAAACTTTTATTTTGCTGGGTTGTAATGAAGACCTTTGAGTTTGGGTGTGTTTTATCAAACAGCATTATTATTTTAATAATTATTATTATTACACGGCAGACTTCAGATTTCAATAGCAGTCTTTTTGAGCTTTAATATTCACAGACACTTGTCCATATCGATATCTGATTCATTGTACAGCCCTACTTTTGATTTATTCAACCAAAAATTGGCAAATTCTGTGACGTTCCGCTTTAAACAAGTTCCATTTGTGAACTTTCCGTGATTCCATCCGTGTTTTCTGCATTGCCGAAATCAAATGGCTGTTCAAGGTATTTGCAGTATTAAAGAAAGTTAGTTTTGTGAGTATGTATTGTGGTATAAAGTTGTTAGCATTAGTTTAAGAATGGTATATGCAGTTAATAGAGGTCCGCTCTCAATAGACTCTACAAAGCGTTCTTCATGGTCATTGAATAGATACAGCAGCTGTTTCAGCTACGCACCTATATGGCTGAAATCCCTGAGCCAAAGTATGTCATTAAAAATGATTGTGTTTAATGACCTCTCATAAGTGTCTCACATAATTGCGTTCCCAAACACCAAGCTTACATCGCAAGATAACATGACAGCGTTTGTAAATGCATTGTCGGGAAAAAAGAGCCACGGTGGCTTTCCTGCTTTCGATGCAGCAACTTCCATTTTTATTATTAATACTTTGTGCCAGTTTCCCAGGAAGTGACAATTTTGTTCTCTTGACATGGGATAGAGACTGTGCTTTATTCTCAAATTTTTTTTTTTTTTTTTTTTATAGAAACATAGCTAGTGAGGCACTTACAATGGAAGGGAATATGGTCATTATAAGTGTGTCACTGTAACCCAGAAGAGAGATCTGTGGAAATTAATTTTTGTGGTGATCAACATTATGCCTCAAGTGCTGTCGATTGAGCTTAGCCGGCATTGGACCAGGAATATTCCTTTAAGGTCAACATGACATCAAAATTGATTTGATTTACTTTCTTAAAGGGATAGTTTAAAAATATAAATTTTGTCATCATTTACTCACCCTCAAGTTGTTCCAAACCTGTATGAATTTCTTTCTTCTGCTGAACACAAAAGAAGATATTTTGAAGAATGTCAGTAACCAAACAGGCTCAGGAAATCAGGACAAAATATCATCTTTTGTGTTCAGCAGAAGAAAGAAATTCATACAGGTTTGGATACAACTTGAAGGTGAGTACATTTTCATTTTGGGGTAAACGATCCCTTAACACTTGTTTCTAGTCTTGCTGGTTCATGTAATTTCAAAGAAGAAAAAAACATTTGATACCCTGAATTGCCTTATTTTTCTTGCTTTTTTTAAGATATCAGACATGTAAGTTTATTGACAAGCCAACTTGTGTCATACCCAAAAACAGTATGCTTTGCAGACACATTCTTGATCAGTACACAGTTTAAGAAAGACAGATTAAGCACATGGCCTTATTTAATCAAATCAAAGTTTATTATTTTCTCATAAAAGGAAGGGAAATTAAAATAACTCTGTAAAATGTACACTTATTTCAGCCAGTTTCAGGCCTCTGCCGGGGGGGGGGTTTAAAACTTATTGGATGAAGGTCAAACAGTGAACTCAAACAAACACAGTCTGTTTAACTGTGTGACATTTCTACACACAATAAGACTGAGACACGCAATAAGACTGATGACTGTCTGCAATAGATGTAAACGCCAAAAGTTTTGGGGAAAAAACATGTATTAGCCTAAACCTTATAAACCGGTGACAGATTACAGTTACACTGAATTAATAGTGTTGAAATATAGCCAGCAAATGCAATTCAAGGTTAATGTTATTGAGCAAACACTTACGTCTGACAGCAGTCGTACAATAAATTAAATTCAGATGACAGAGTGATCAAAGGCAACGTGTCATTTCCTGCTCTGTGGTGGTGTGGTAGATATCACCGGCTTTGGCAAATGCAGTGCCATGACTAGGTTATTCTTAAAGCTCTTATTACAGGCACACTGGGTGTTTCTTCTACTATAGGATCTTTTGGCCCTGTGCACTTTTAAACTCTCTGAAAACACACTCTTCACACCCTCAGTTTAATTTATCCACTTACACTGTCCGTCCATTTATACATGAGTTTATGTCTAAATTTTTGGAAATGGGTGTGGAAAGTTTAAACATTAAAACTTTCTTTTTTTATTATTTTTTTATTTTGGAAAATGGTTCTATTTGTTAAGGCTAATATCATAGCTAGACTCACGTATTCTTCAAAATTACTAAATGCTAAAATGGTTTCTGATTATTAAAGTAATAATTAAATTTAAATTAAATTTGATTACAATTTAAACTAAATTGTTAGCTGATTTAACTGATTTGATTACATTTTTTTCAATGAATTTGTATTTGTCCTACAACGTTTTTTTATATTCCCTGTTACTCCTAACAGTAAAATAAGCCATGATAAAGGTCCAGAGAAAAAAAAAAGTGATATACCGTGAAAGCGCTAGAATCTAGAAAAAAAAAAACGTGATACAGATTTTTGGTCAAACGTCCGAGCACCACTGGTTAGTAGTTATCCTCTGTTGTTAGTCTTCATCCTCTGTTGAGTCATGTGAGTTGTTTTGTTGCACATCGAGGAATTTATCCAGTAAATGTGTCTCAATTGAGCACTTTCTTTTTATGCACATTTTGGTGTTTCCATCCAGAGTTTTTTTTCGGGACAAGTGGAATTTTTCATATTTTTTTTTTGTGATTAGTCAACATTATGCCTCAAGTGCTGTCGATTAAGCTGAACTTGTATTGAACCAGGAATACTCCTTTAAGGTCAACATAACATCAAAATGTCATGTTGACCTTAACAAAATATTACTTGTGTATTCCCAATATTTTTAAAGGGTTTAGGTGTTGTTGCCTAAAACCCTATGGTGAGTGTAAAAAAATGATGAGAACATATACCACTGAATATTAAGTATATTTATTAAAATTATATGCTTCACAATCCTGCCTCCAAAAATTGCCCCTATTCACTTCCATTGTAACCTAGAAGTTTTGCTATAAGAAAAAGGGAAATGAGGGATGAGCCAAAATATATACTGTGTGTGTGTGTATATATATATTTATTAGTGGTAATCAACATTATGCCACAAATGCTGACGATTGAGCATATCCCTGGAATATTCATTTTGCTGTGGTTTGCATTCCTGGGCTGTTTGTTGTTCTTGCACATGTTGTTGAAGCATTTCAAGTGATTGAATTAATCACTGGATGTCCCACTTTTGCTAATTACTGAACTTACTATCTTTGAAGCCTCTTTGTCTCTTGATTATCTGAGCTAAAGGAAAGCAATGGCCACCGTGAAAGCACTGATCAATACTGAGATCAATAGTGAGGTAAGCTATACATTACCGAGTCTCCAGAGAGGCTGGCCTGGAGTCAGTAAAGAACACGATGATACCTGAGACTTGCTGCAGTGACCTTTCAAACTAATTGAGAAATCGAAATCAAATAATATCAGCATGCTCAAGCACACCAAAGAGTGTCATATGAAACCCACGTTATCATAGATATTCAACCAGGTCTGAGATGGAACCATTGAACGCAGGCCCAGCGACATACAGTATTACACACACCGAAACGAAATTGATCGAAACCTTTGTGGGAAAAGTGACCCAAAGAAAATGCTCAGATCTCCTTTGGGAAAAGGTCGAGATTTAATAGCCAAACCAACTTGGATTACTTTGTAAGCAGCCCCCTTCAACATAAAGTGTTATTTAGGAGTGCCCATTTTCCACAGGAAGCTAACTAATGGAGAGATTTTGATAAACAGCCGTCCTGCTCAGGCCAATGATGCTGTTACCACGGATTCATGCATCACTGCTTTTCATTGCTTGCACACAAGCCATAATATGCAGATAGCCATTGAGAAATTAATGATGCTGCATGGCTGAATTGGTCTGGGCTTTCCTGTTTATCTCTTCAGGCCTTCAAACCAGCCATTTTCTTAATAATCAATCATTAAAATGCCACAGGTATTAGTTAGCATGAGCTCATATGGCTCCTTCTGGTCTTTTTCACGAGCGATAAACTGTAATTACAGTCTTGCATAATTAAAAAACAACAGGATATTCAGATCACAATATAAAAAGTGAGGTGTATGTACAACTTTATCCCATGTGTCCTATAAGAAATATACTGTACATGTCTGAGAGGAAACTGGCAAATATCCGAACACTGCAACCATAATTCATTCATTCCCCATTGCATGCTGGGAAGAGGGGAAGTGGGACTGAAAGACACAAAACTATTTTTCAATGTTGGCTTGTTTGAACTCAAACAAAAGCAGCTCACCTGCTGTGTTCCTGAACTTTGTGAGTGGTTGGAACGTCCTGTAAGGAAATAAAACAAAAAAGAATCAAATCTTTGTCTTTTTTTGTGCATTTATTTAATGGAAAGTATCCTCACAGTACGACAGATGTCAGTTCCAAAAAAAAAATTTTTTTTTTTTTTTTTTACAACACAATCTCATGCCGAATGACTTAACTGTGATTAATGGTCATATTGTCTGTATACAGATGTTTCCTGTGACCTGTACTACCAAGCTGAAAGAATCACAAAGTGAACATTATTGTATTGTATTCTGATTGAATGAGATTTTCAAATGGTGGCTTGTGGTGTTGTGGCTTTTGTTAATGAATCTCAAAGGATTCATAAAATTATTGCCAAACCCAGAGCCAACCAAACAAATGACCAACTCCATGTCACTTGAGTCTGTGTACATATATTTTGACGAGGTACATTGTGTTTATTGAGCTGAACTTCTTCAAAACTCCAGAGAGCTGCGAGTATGAAGTTAGCAATATAAACAAATTACATTTTCCAATCTATTTTTTTACTGTCATAGTATTATAAGACTGTCTGATTAATATCTGCCAACACTTTATTTTGATGCTCTCCAACAGACATTCTCCTGACTATAAGTAACTACATGTCAACTAGCAGTCATTAGAGTATTAGTAGACTGTCTGCTTAATATCTGCTAACACTTTATTTTTATGGTCCCCAACATACATTCTCCTGACTATAAGTAACTATAAAACTACATGTCAACTAGCAGTCATAGAGTATTAGTAGACTGTCTGCTTAATATATGCTAACACTTTATTTTTATGGTCCCCAACAGAGATTCTCCTGACTATAAGTAACTTTGCAACTACATGTCAATTTATACTACTAACCCTAGATTATCGTAACCGTACCTTCAGACTGACGGCAGAAGACATGGACACTATAGCTGCTTTCATTGGCCAAGGACTGTCCAGAGGCATCCAATCACAGTTCGTTTTGTTCAGCATCATGTTTTGTGAAAATGTAAAGTCATTGGCTGCATCCAAAATCACATACTTCCCAGGTATAAGGTAGGCATAAAACAGTATGTGATTAAAGAATATGTCCGAATTCACAGTACTCATAACAGAGTAGGCAAAAAGTACCCGGATGACCTACTCTGAAGTGTGCATATGATGGACACTTTACTATTCCATGAGGCCACGGGAGAGGATTTATGAATGGTAGTGAAGTGACGTAACTGACGCAGGGTAGATTCTCTGAAGTTCTCAGAGTTCAAAGTGCAGGTCTGTGGGCCTTGTCTTGGACAAAGATCGTGAGCTGACTTACCGAATTAAAAACCTGACTTACCGAATTAAAAAAAGTCTATAGCCAGCAGCCTTGTACATCTAAACAACAAACTTTTCAAAAATATGTGGTCTTTTGTTGAACTGCACCAGCTGTTGTTACAGACCACAACAAATAAAAGAGAGTAATGTGTGCTTGCTGTCTAACATGTTGTTCATGAATTTTGATGAATCTCAAATGTTTGATATTTGTCTTGGATTCTGTACGGAGGATTAATTCATTTATTTTTAAAATCAATGTGAACATTTTTGTTTTTGTGTGGTATGCTTGACCCTATAAGATCATGAAAATATCTCATGAAACTACAAGGGCATTGACTGTTTATACAGTTAACAAATGGGTTTTTGCCTCCTCCTGGGAGTTTCAAACATTTGTTTTGCTTTTCCTGTTTTCACGAATGATCTTTTATGATTTAAAACATAAACAATGGAGACCTATTTTAATGATATATTTTAAAGGTTTGTGACGTTCAGCCCCATCTGACCGAAATATTACCCAAAGCTCAAAATACTCAATACTCCCTGATCTTTATCAGGATGTTATTTTCTTTTTTCTTTTCTCAGAATGACATTCTCACAAAAATAGACATGAGAAATAATATCGAAAGAGGCTGTGAACTTTTTGAACACCTGAATATTTCCGTTTCATGTGATAACCTTAGGTGATAACATCAGTTTCCACATTTTATAGATAACATTTGTTTTTCATGTTGCATCACCTGACTTAGTTGAAAACATTTGGGGAATTCTCTTTGGTAACGAGATTTGAAGTTTTTACTATTTTATACCAAGACTTTTATAAGCCCTACAATAGATTCCTTTAAATGTTTATACGTGCACTTGTGTGCAAATGTTCGTTAAACTTATTTTTTTTTACTTTAAAATGAAAGTCAATTTTTCTTATAAAACTTATATTTTTAACATTTAACTCCCTCACACGTGGTTTCACTTTGCATTGCAGCATGTCTTTCAAAAAACAGTTTCTGTTGGCAGAGCTTCCATCTGTTTTGACCATTACTATAACTGCCTCACAGAGAATGTGACCTTAGAAATTGACCATAAATTAAAATGGCAATGTCTACTATAGCCCCCCCTGTGGCAACACTGGGAACTCAAAGCATTCTTGCTTTGCATTATAAATCACATTCTGACACATTTCAGAACACGAGAACGCATGGAATTGAGAGCTAGTTTCAGGTCAACAGCAACAAACACATAAATCCTGTAACTGTGGCTGCGTACTTGCTTTGATCTGATGTTTTTGCTGTCCTAAACCGTCTTTAGTGTTCACCAAGACCTTCATACTTCAGGAACAATGAAAACAATAAATAAAAAGGAAAGATCATTTAAACAAACTTTAAATGTTGGCTTGCCTGAATGTTTAGAAAAGCATTAAAGGTTTGTATGTGTGATGCAGTATATCTTAGGGTAACACTTTAGAATACGGTTCCTTCGTTAATGAATAACTACACAAGAACCAATGAGTAACACAATATTAACAATCTAGTAACTATTATTAACTAACAAGAAACTCTGATTAACGAACTAGTAAGTAATAGCGCACAGATGAAAGTGGTAGTTCACTATTAACTAATCAATAACTACTATTTTTTAATGCTTCCCAGAGAACTACTGAAACAGTGTATTAACAATCTAGTAACTATTAACTGAAAATAAACTCTGATTAACGAATTAGTAAGTAATAGCGCACAGATGAAAGTGGTACTTCACTATTAACTTATCAATAACTACTATTTTTTTAATGCTTCCCAGAGAACTACTGAAAAAGTTTCATAATTCATGCAAAACTAATCAATAACCAATGCAGGACAAATGACTAGCACTACATTAACATTTAGCCTACCTCCCAAAAAATCTCCTAGCTCATATATATATATACACTCACCGGCCAGTTTATTAGGTACACCTGTCCAACTGCTCGTTAACACTTAATTTCTAAGCAGCCAATCACATGGCGGCAACTCAGTGCATTTAGGCATGTAGACATGGTCAAGACAATCTCCTGCAGTTCAAACCGAGCATCAGTATGGGGAAGAAAGTTGATTTGAGTGACTTTGAACGTGGCATGATTGTTGGTGCCAGAAGGGCTGGTCTGAGTATTTCAGAAACTGCTAATCTACTGGGATTTTCACGCACAACCATCTCTAGGGTTTACAGAGAATGGTCCGAAAAAGAAAAAACATCCAGTGAGCGGCAGTTCTGTGGGCGGAAATGCCTTGTTGATGCCAGAGGTCAGAGGAGAATGGCCAGACTGGTTCGAGCTGATAGAAGGGCAACAGTGACTGAAATAACCACTCGTTACAACCGAGGTATGCAGCAAAGCATTTGTGAAGCCACAACACGCACAACCTTGAGGCGGATGGGCTACAACAGCAGAAGACTCCACCGGGTACCACTCATCTCCACTACAAATAGGAAAAAGAGGCTACAATTTGCAAGAGCTCACCAAAATTGAACAGTTGAAGACTGGAAAAATGTTGCCTGGTCTGATGAGTCTCGATTTCTGTTGAGACATTCAGATGTTAGAGTCAGAATTTGGCGTAAACAGAATGAGAACATGGAACCATCATGCCTTGTTACCACTGTGCAGGCTGGTGGTGGTGGTGTAATGGTGTGGGGGGTGTTTTCCTGGCACACTTTAGGCCCCTTAGTGCCAATTGGGCATCGTTTAAATGCCACGGCCTACCTGAGCATTGTTTCTGACCATGTCCATCCCTTTATGGCCACCATGTACCCATCCTCTGATGGCTACTTCCACCATGTCACAAAGCTCTAATCATTTCAAATTGGTTTCTTGAACATGACAATGAGTTCACTGTACTAAAATGGCCTCCACAGTCACCAGATCTCAACCCAATAGAGCATCTTTGGGATGTGGTGGAACGGGAGATTCGCATCATGGATGTGCAGCCGACAAATCTGCGGCAACTGTGTGATGCCATCATGTCAATATGGACCAAACTCCCTGAGGAATGCTTCCAGCACCTTGTTGAATCTATGCCACGAAGAATTGAGGCAGTTCTGAAGGCAAAAGGGGGTCCAACCCGTTACTAGCATGGGGTACCTAATAAAGTGGCCGGTGAGTGTATATATATATATATGTGTGTGTGTCTGTGTGTGTGTCTGTGTGCATATCTTGTGAGTGATTAGAAGATTCTACACTTCATGTGTAGACTCAATTGTTACATACTTCTAAAGAAATTTTTCCAAAAGTTTATTTAAAAGTTCACCAAATATCTCAAACGCTTGAAATGACTTTTGTGTTTGGTTGCACAAATCATGACTAGATCACGTAGTAACACTTGAGTCATTACTAGTTAGTTCCCATGATCTTCACTTTAGAATACGGATCCAAATAATTAGTAATTCCCATAGAAGTATGAAGTAGCACTTTCATCTGTGCGCTATTACTTACTAATCCGTTAATCAGAGTTTCTTTTTAGTTAATAGTAGTTAGATTGTTAATAAACTTTTTCAGTAGTTCTCTGGGAAGCATTAAAAAATAGTAGTTATTGATTAGTTAATAGTGAACTACCACTTTCATCTGTGCACTATTACTTACTAGTTCGTTAATCGGGGTTTCTTGTTAGTTAATAATAGTTACTAGATTGTTAATATTGTGTTACTCATTGGTTCTTGTGTAGTTATTCATTAACGAAGGAACCGTATTGTAAAGTGTTACCTATCTTAGTTTATTTGGTCTTAGAAGCACATGTTTGATGAGAAATGTTTATATTGAAATCTCCTTGTTTGACTTCTTGAGCACAGTTTGAGACATTAGCTATGTTTCCATTGGCTATTTTTTCATGCAAATTTGGGGTTATTGCATAAATAAAGCTGAATGGAAACACCAAGGTGCACATACATTCGGAAAATGCGCATTAAAAAAAGTATGCGCTCAATTGAGGTAAATAAAACGACATGCGCATATTCAACGATGGAAACACATTTACCGAATAAATCCCTTTATACGCAACAAAAACACTCATGTGACTTTGGCTCAACGGAGGATGTGATTGGATAACTAGACTAACCAGTGAACCGACTGCATTGCACAGCATCTCAAATGTTGCTTGGGTCATTCTGGAATGCTTGTTCTCTTGAACACATGGAAACAGTGCTTTATTTGCAAATGATTTATGCAATATTCCAAGATCTATTGAGATCTCTTCTGTAACTCTCTAGACACAAGTGCATTGCTATCAAGGAGAAACAGTTGAGAGATGTTTTTATTTTCATTTCTTATGGGAACCTTTTCTTTTTTGAGATATTGAGGGTATATAACATAATAATAAAATAATGTTTTTTGATTTATTTTGGCATGTGGTCAGTATGTAAAACAACTTTACTGATAAAAAAAAATCTGTTGAATTGTTTCAACTGTATAAAGAGCACAGTGTGCCTCAGTGCATCCCTAGACATTTGGGGCCTGTGGTATTCTTTTTGTGGAAGTTTGAAAAACTTGTATTTACTGTACATCTGAGAGGAAAAGTTCATCCTCCAAGCATATTATAAGATAGTACTGCCTTTGTTTCCTTGTAAGTGACGAAAGATACTTGGGAATTCTGAATTTTCCAAAATACACCATTTCACCTAAAACCTTTGGGACTTTTTTTCAGTGGAAGTGGGTTTTAAAATATGTTTTTGATGAGACAACAGAATACCATTTGAAGTCCTCCAGAAAGGTCAGTCGGCTGCATGAATATTCCCATGCTTTCAGGGTTTGTAGTGAATTCAACTTTTTGACTTGAAAAATGAATCATTGATGTACGTCTCATTTAAGAATCAACTTTGTTTAAATTTACAGATAGTGGTTGAAATGGGTACTGTAGTTCAAATTCAAATATTGGAGAGAATTGATTCCCCCTCCTCTTCAAACTTGATGCTCACGTTGGTTGCCAGTTTGAGGACACGCAACTGGAACAAGCGCAATTGACAATGGAAAGCGACTAGCCTTACACTGTTGATGTGTTGATTTATCCGTGTTTTAATATATCTCTGGTCATAAAGCATTTTAAATGGATGCTGAGGTTTTTTAGGTCTGGTAGAATCTGCGATCTCTTACAGTTACCCAGTTCGTTTGCTGGCTTCTATGGCTACAATACACTGTGTTTCCCGCCAAATGGCAACCCGGGTGTCGAAATACTATTGGGTGAAGTGGCAGTGGGCTGGATCACACAGACCAAAACAAAAATAGACATTCAGACACAGAATGCGCATTTCAAAGTTGAACAACTGGCTGTATAGCATTGTTTTTCGGAGAAACAAGTATGTGAACTTAGCATGTTTCCTAAACATCTGCAAATGTATTATGGTATTTTTATGCTTTAGTACTGTCAAAAAAACATTTCTTGAAAAGTTTCTCCTAAATAAGAAATGTTTGAGTTCATATTGAGATTTTTGACACTTTTGAGTCCAGACATTTTGGCAAATCTGAGCACAGTCTGAGACATTGTTGAGATCTCTTCTGAATGTCTAGAAGAGACACATGTGAGTCAAGTCACCTTCATTTACATAGCGCTTTATACACTACAGATTGTTTCAAAGCCGCGCAGTGATAACAGGAAAATGATGCATTTCGACTGTTGTTCAGCTGAAGTCAGTTCAGTGTTGATTCAGTTCTATTGTAAAGAATATCAATTGTTAAGTTGAGGCCTTTTTCTGGAACTTTTTCTTGACTGTTTCTGTTGAATCTTCAATTTAGAACATGTTTAGGATAATGATCGTGTTGTTTTTCTCAAGTTTGTGACTTTTGCAGCTGGCGAGTCATCCTGTCTTGATATGCTGATACGTTTTGATTCTATCACACAGGGTAAGGTTCCTCCTGCAGACGTTGGAGCCTGTGTGGTGAGAAAGCTGACTTCTCTCAAATATGTCGGCTGAGAATTTAGGTCGCATTAAACCTCAGCGCTTGCCTTCTTTCCTTTACTGAAAATGGATCATGTGGGTAAAACTGCTTTAGTCATTTCCTGCCTGAACTTTGTGTAGCTTGTCAGAAAATCAACATCTACTCTTGCCCACATATGTCAGATATTACAGTGATAATAAGAGTCATATAGCATACTGTACAATTTGTTTTGCATCAAGATAAGAAGTTGTTCTATTTTTACATCACTTAAAACATGTCAGAAGGTCACAAACTACGGAAGCCTGTTTCCGCCTGTATATATCGAGAGGCAGAGGCAGGCTGAATAAAAATAAATTCATAATCTCTGTATTACATAATAGCCTACATTACATACATAGTCTCCAATGCCATCTCTCTCATGTTCGTCCATCCTCGGGATGCTGCTGTTCTTCTTCACGCGATCCCCCCCCCCCCCCCTCCCCCTCCCCAAACTACTTCAGCGGAAATCCCACCCTGCAGCCGATTCTAAAGATTTGATTGGTCATGTGAATCATTGCCTTCACCAAACACTGATCCCTAAACCTACCCGTAACCTTAACCAATGAAATGGTTTGAAAAACCCATGAAAGCTGCAGGGCGGGATTTCCGCTTAACTGGTTTGCGCCCAGTGGGATTTTATTTATTTTTTTATATATAGAAAGATTATAAATACGGGAGAAATACGGGAAAATATTTAAACGGGATTAATCTAAACCCTATCTGTGAAACCGGGCCTATATGTCTTAGTGTTTCTTTAAATATTGCAGTGTGACAATATCTTGCAATAGGACATATTTCTTGTAATTGCGACTTTATTTCCTGTAGTTATTAAAAAAGAAATTCAGAATTGTTTACATTAAAGAGTTTATATCTCACAGCTAAACCTTTATATCTCACAGTGTGGCTGTATTTTAAACTTTATTTTACTTTATTTTACTCTGTGGTAAAAATGAGCTCCCATAATGACCTGCTTTTTTCTGGTTTCTTCTTATCTTTGTAGTTGTTGTCCTGTCAAAACCACTGATGTCTTTTAAAGATCTGTGAACTCTTGCAGCTGTCTACTGAGTTACATGACTTCATTGCTTGCACGGTCTTCATTTAAAGTCCTCTCAAGACTCAAGAACAAAGAAACAAACTGGAAATTTGTGTTCAGGTACATGCTAATGACTTGAGTAATGACGGCCACTTTCATGGTTGAGGTTTGTTTATTGGCTCCAGGTAATCTGTTTTTTGGAGATCATTCATTGTGTGGTTTTCTTGTGAAGGATGCATATTCATATCCAGTCTCTTTTTCTAATATTTCACACCGATCTCATGAAGACTGACTGATGAAGAAAAAGAGATTTACAAATGAGCACATACAGTTTGATCTGCTTGCAGCAGTAAATCAGAAGTGCTGGGTTTCCTTCCTGATTTCAATTCTCCATTTTTTTTCTGTTGAAAATATTTGTCGACTGTCACTTTGTCTAATTGTGTATTTGTCTAATTGACACACCAAACCGACGATCGGCCATCGGGCAATATCTGGCCATTTTTGAGCGTAGGCCGATGTAGTTTTTCCGGTGTTCCGCACCGTTGGCTCCAGTCGGACGCCGTCAGGTTTTTTTTGGGCTTATTCAGCATATACTGTAGACCGTCGGTGAGAGAGAGAACTCTGATTGGCTGTTCAGCTAGTGAATTAACTGAATGCACACAAAAATAGAAATATATTCCAATTTTGTAATAGTGCCAGGAAAGGCTAGGTAGAAAAATAGAGAAGAAACAAAAGAGAAGGAAGAAAAATTGCGCAAGGAGTCACAGTCAGGGAGGGTTGTGAAATTGATTGGTTATCTCTTTCTTCTATTTTTTTCTTTAGTTTTAAGTGGTCAAACAGGCCTGGGAGGATACGAGTTCCTTTTGTGTTGATGGCAGTTGTTGAGTTTGGTTTGGACGTGACCATTCATCCACCTTCTTGTGATGGTATCTGAATCCTCACTCAGCTCTGCAGTAAACGTCTTTCGACTCATTTAATTCCTTTTATAGTCAAACACAATCTAATTATCTGACAGAAAAGCTTGATGTGTTACTGACCTGCTGCTATTTAGGGAACTGTGAGATGCACACAGTGGGTTAGATGTCATCTTATATCGAACCCGTGAAAAGTCTAATGAGCTATGAGAAGTTATGTGTGTGTGTGCATGGTGCACTTCCAGGCAGTATGTAAAGGTTTTGACACTTAGACAGAAACATGTGGTTTAAGTAGTATTGACTTTTACCAGGCAGGCACTGGCGCAAGCTCTTTCATTATGTCGTAGGCTTTCCCAGAATAGAATAGTAATACTGAAGCAAAACATGTGCAGTCCCTGGATAGACTGTAATGGATCACCTATATTGTTGGGATTAACAATAATTATTAAATGATTTAATTTAAAAGTACATTTTAATTTTTTTCTGAATATTTTTAAATGCCCAGCACCCCCCAATTTGTGATGATCCCCTTGGGATATTATAATCTTTATTATATGGATCCCAATATAAAAACTGTTTATGACATAATTCAAATCTCTCACCCTGTATGTTCAATATTGATAGGGCCTAAACAAGCACTCTAAGTGCCTCAGGATGAAAGTGTATATATTGCATGTCCATCACTCTATATTTTCTGAAAGCATACTAGCATTTTTCATTCTGTGGTGAGGTCAGCTACTGACACGTTTGTAAGAGTCTTGAGAGTACAGGGGAAGTACACAAATGCCAGCAGGCAGTTGCAGAAGACAATGATGGAAAATTATGATATCTGAAGCGAGTGATGGAAAAACAGAGGTGGGTGCGATGATGGATGACTATGGAAGGGGTGATGGAGAGTGCTGTGTTTATACAGTATGTGAAGAGGAATTCAGGCATTTTGGGGTTATCTATAGTAATGCCAATAAGCATGCTAACGTGCAAATTTCCAGTTTTTGATTCCAGATTAAAATGCGTGTTTGAGCTGTTTTAACTGAAAGCAACTTCCACTAACATATTCAAATATATCAGTGCTATTATTTTGCCTCAAGATGCACACCTATGTTTTTTTCTAAGGCATGTTTATAAAAGCTACTTAAATATTCGAATTGAATTAAGGCCTAATCCTGGCTTAATCTAAACCCTGTCTGTGAAACCGGGCCTATATGTCTTAGTTTTTCTTTAAATATTGCAGTGTGACAATATCTTGCAATAGGACATATTTCTTGTAATTGCGACTTTATTTCCTGTAGTTATTAAAAAAGAAATTCAGAATTGTTTACATTAAAGAGTTTATATCTCACAGCTAAACCTTTTTATCTCACAGTGTGGCTGTATTTTAAACTTTATTTGACTTTATTTTACTCTGTGGTTAAAATGAGCTCCCTTTTTTTCTTGTAATTTTGGCTTTATTTCCTGTAGTTATGATGAATTATTTTTTTCAGAAATGCGAGTTTATATTTCACAGTGTGACTGTATTTTAAACGTCACCTTTTTAAATTATTTTTTACTCTCTCTGTGGTAAAAATGAGCTCCCATAATGACCTGCTTTTTTCTAGTTTCTTCTTATCTTTGTAGTTGTTGTCCTGTCAAAACCACTGATGTCTTTTAAAGATCTGTGAACTCTTGCAGCTGTCTACTCAGTTACATGACTTCATTGCTTGCATGGTCTTCATTTAAAGTCCTCTCAAGACTCAAGAACAAAGAAACAAACTGGAAATTTGTGTTCAGGTACATGCTAATGACTTGAGTAATGACGACCACTTTCATGGTTGAGGTTTGTTTATTGGCTCCAGGTAATCTGTTTTTTGGAGATCATTCATTGTGTGGTTTTCTCATGAAATATGCATGTTCATATCCAGTTTTCATAGTTAATTAGTCAAGATATGTCTAACAATGCCCACACTTTCAGAGCAGCTCATTTCCTCTTGTGAAAATGCTGAAACCTCAAAAGAAGAGAGAGTAGATGTTTAAAGTAGGTCATACATAAATAACGTTTTTTGTGGGTTGTCTCAGTGAAAAACGATGATTAATTTGTATATATTTAAATATATGAATGTGGTACTCACAAAAACAGTTTTACTAGTGGCAACTCTTTTCAGTACACTGCTTATGTGAAGTGATTTCCTTTACAGTCTGTGCACTTCACTATTGTTTCACACACTGATGAACAGATCTGATGTCGCCACATTCTGCCCTTTCTAAATTTGCACACCAAATACCTGAAACTCAAGTAGCGGATAAATAAATAAATAAATAAATAAATAAAGTAACAAAACGCTGTAGAGGAGTAAAACGTTGCAGCTGTTAACCTCATGGGTCTGAGAGAGGGCTTTATTTCTTCTTATTTGATTCTCTCATGTAAGTGATCTTTGTGCTCAGGTTTTTATATTAATAATTCAACAAAATATGGAAATTCTATCACTCCAATGTTATGTATGACTTTCTTTCTTCCATAGAGCACAAGTTATTTAGCAGATTATAATGTTACAATACAAAACATTTCTATTTAAAATAATTCTGTCATGAAAACTCTGAGTGTTCAGCATGGTAATGGATATGGCAATGTTAATATGTTTGGTCTTGGTGGAATAGATCTGCTACACTGCTGTTGTTGTTGGTTATTTTTGCTGCTGCTGCAGAGCAAATACGGGACTTGCTACTGCTAATACACACACGACACACTGCTGTGAGCAAGTAAGGTGCTGCTGCTGTACAATATAGCATACATGAATTACCCGTAGAAGATCTATACAAGTGGAGCTGGGGAAGGTGGAGGGTTTCTGAAAGCGCGCTGCAAACTGCTACAGCAAACGCTGACCAAGTATTTGGTATTTGAAAGTTGAGCAGTGAGCTCATTGGCTACTGATACAGCAGGAACCAATCAGCTGGGGCCTATAGAGAATTATGTGATTTTGAGGTAAGGACCTATCAGCCTGAGCCATCTAGAGTTTCATGACAAAATTTTGTATTTATTTAACTTTCCATCAAAGAATTTTCAAAGCTAATTTTCAAAGAATTTTCAAAGCTAATTTTCACACCTTGAGTACGGTGAGGGAATTTGTCATTTTATGATTGGTCAGTTTGAATGTCTCACATTGGGTTTCAGTCACATGGTCAAGGAAGAAATAAAAGAAGATTGTAACTGTTGCTCTTTTTCTTTGGCTCTTCTTTTCTCTGGGCTTTTCTTTTCTTCTCTTTCTTCTTGGGGGCTTTGCTTTGCTCTATGGCTTCCATCTCTCTTTCTGTCTACTCTTTCTCTCCCTCTCTCTTGCTCACTCTCTCTCTCTTTCTATCTATCTCTCTCAGGTAACATTTTACATACATGCTGGGTACAATTTATAGTATATGATTTCATCATATCATACATCTATTTTGTAACTATTTCGAGTGTAACCAAATACTGTTATAAATGATGTGCTAACTAGTTTTAAATCGGTATTGACTTTGAAGTGCTACCTATTGCAATACAATATAGTCACACTATAGCAAATCTCTCCCCCATATTTTGCTATTCTAATTGTGCTACTTGTTCCGTCATTGGTTTTTAGTAGCAGTGGGTAGTAAAAGACAAAAAAATGCAGTTTTACACCATCATACTGATAACATTTCTTTCGTCATTCGGCAATCCTGCAGTCGAAGGAACTGCACTGTAGGGAAACCAACCTTACAGTAGTTTGTTTTGTTGTTAATTTTTTGAACCACTACTGAACCACTACAAATTAACCACTACTGATTACATATAATTTGCATTTTTACATGTTTCCGGCCGCACTCGCCTCCAAATAAACGGTCTTTGGAGAGCAGCTCACATTCGCACAAACACAAATGTCGCTTTGTGTTTGAAAGGTTTGGGTGGTTAATCCAAAAGACACTTCAACATCACAGTCCAACTGGCTTCTTCTCTCAGACATCAGTCATTGCTTGATTTGTGGCCCACAGTGCTGGAGGACCATATGAGGTCTCAGGGACATGTAGGGGAATGCGATGGGGTGTGTTTGCAGAGGTGTTTTGACAACGAGTGATCGCTGACGAGTGATGACATCCAGAGCTGGCGGTACTGGGTGGTAATTTATGTGCTCGAAGACGTGAAAACCTACCGTGAATTGTTTGACACATCAGTGACAGGGTCATTAGCATCACTCATGGCTTACTAATGTTTTATACCATAATCGGTGGATGAAAGGCCACAGACAGCCGCCAATGAATGTGCTGATCTATCATGGCACAAATCGCTTTTTGCAGTTGATTTTTGGCTCCTTCAGCATCCAGGACACTTTGTACTTCAGCGTATCAGGTGTCAGTGTTGTTGAGTCTCAACCTGTCTGTGATGATGGAATATAAACGATGACATCATCACACAGCGCTGCAGCTGTGGAACATGACGAAGATTTCCCGTAAACACAGAACAGTAGCAGTTCTTGCCAGTAATAGAAACTATGCATGTCTCGTTCTCAGATCTACTGGTTTCGTGCACTGTATCTGGGATCAGATTTATTATCAATGTTGGAAACCGTTTTCCTGCTTAATAATTTTTCATAACCTGTGATAATTCTTTCGGGATTTTTTTGATGAATAAAAGGTTAAAAAAAGGTGCTCTATGTAGCTTTTCTTCTAAAATGAATCTTTTTTTTATTGCCTGTGTGTGAAGGGGTTGTAATCACACATTACAATGATCCACTTGTCGGGTTTTGCTATTACCTCTGAAGGCCAATATTCATGTTAATATGTGAAGTCTCCGGGTCGAATTTACCGCGAAATCTAACGGATGTGACGTGCATGCTTCTGATTCTGATCGACTCAGGACGAAAACACGGATCAACATCGGCAGAGCTTTTGAATTATTAGTAAACTCTAATGAAATACTAAATGAGACATGAAATGAATACAAAAGACTGTTCCAGGATAAGAAAAAGTAGGTGCTTTAGGATGTATACTTGTTTTATGTACTAGATCTACTGTCTAACGTTATTCATCCCACTACTATCATATTATTTATAAAAAAACATTTCCAGACACGTTCAGTACAGTAATGTTACTTCCTACTGTCTTACTGTTACACTGACATTGTTCAGTCTAGTTCACCGTTTTCATTATCATATTATACATTCACCTATGTTGACATTGCTGATTGTGAAAGATACACGAATAGTTAGTGAAATGCCTTATGCTAGATAGCATCACATGTCGGCTAAATGCAGTCAATGTAACGTTATCATGGTACGAGCATGGAGCATTAGTTCAACGTCAAGCTGATAAAAGTAGCTTATTATTGTAACGTTGCAGTGGGAGTTTACATGAGTTTCCAGCATGTTGTGTGATGCTTTCGCCGTTGCGTTGAAAGTCTCCGTGTGGCCGGTAGTGAATGCTCGCTCCTGAGATCGCACACGCACATAAGCACGAGCGCTCTTGTTTCAATCTGAAACATCACCACTAGAGGCCGCTAAAAAATACATAGAGCACCTTAAAAAAAAAAAAAAGAACAGCATTTATTTAAAATATAAATACACTACCATTCAAAAGTTTAGGGTCAGTAATTTTTTTTTTTTTTTTAAGAAATTAATACTTTTATTAGTCATGTGTTAAATTAATAAAAAGTGATAGTAAAGATTTATATTGTTAGAAACGCACTATATATACTGTGTGTGTGTATATATATATATATATATATTAGTGCATTTCTAGTTAAATGTCATCCCCTTTTAAAGTTTATAAGTGTGAAGCTTTGCATAGCCTTGAGTTAAAAGGGGCCTTAACTCAGGGTCAATTAAAGGTTTTAACTCAGGGTTAAGCATGTATGAGTAGTCACAGGTGTTGCCTGAAGCGCTTATCTGATAAGTGCAAATTTGTCCTGACAAAATGCATCCAGTAGTCATTCACACAGACAAATGCTGGCACCTTTAGGAGATCTGGCTGAATATAATGAAGCCTTGAAGCAAGATGTTGTCGCGCTAAGAGGAAGGACTGATACTTTAGTGTCTCTAATCTTGTTTTTTTTCATCAGCACCAAAGCCACATATGGGGAAATCAAGTTAATTGGCAAGATTTTATCATCTTAAAAACAATCTCCTCTTCTTTGGCAAGAAAAGAAAAAGTCAACGTTTGCACATGTGTTCAGAAGGCCACTATCATTTAGATTGTCTAAACGTGATTTTCCTGACATTGATGGTTAGGGCCGGTGTGGTGAAGTGCTGAGTCTCAGCGAACTGATGAGTCCCAGCTTAGGACGCCAGAATGCCTGATCTAAAGCTGTTCTCGCGATTCTTAATGTAATCAAACTTTAACTCATGTAATAATGTTTTATTTTTATCCTGATTATTTATATAGTTAAAGTGAAAGAAATTGAATTTTTAGGTATGTTTTGCGACATTGTTAATTGTTATTAAGCACTAAGGCATAATATAATTGTTTTTTTAATTACAAGAAGCATGTCATAATTAATTCTTAAACAGAATTATGCTTGTATCATATTTGTTATCGAAGTTTTTATAGATGGTGAAAAAAACGTTACTTCTAATCATTTCGGATTGCTGTATGCTCTGCTACTAAGCTAACTAAAATACACTAAGAACGAGAAATGTTTAATTTCACAATATATGGCTTCGGTTATATACTAGGCTATATGGAACATAAGTTAAAATACATTAATGGTCATTATAACGTAGTTCAAACGACTTATATAATAAAGTGATATCTGATTTGTAACCAGGCACTAAAGCGATTACCCATAAAACGTGCTTTGAACCAATCGGTTCAAATTGCTTGGGTCCTAAACTGGGACTCATCCTTCTTTTACTGTCTATGGACTGACCTATGCTTACTGTTTATGCATAGGCATATAGGCACGTCCATGGAGGGCCCATGTTACAATGAGGAGAAATAAATAGTCTTATTATTTCACTCTAATGCTAAAACTATGTAACACAATTACTTTATAAATTAATACAATTTAAAAATCGTAATTTTAACATAAATGGTCACCCTTTACGTCTGTCTGTGGGTTTTGCTCATATTTAAAGGGATAGCATAGTTCACCCCAAAATGAAAATTCTGTCAGTATTTACTCACCCTCATGTTGTTCCAACCCCGTAAGACTTTCGTTCATCTTCGGAACACAAATTAAGATATTTGTGATTAAATCTGAGAGCTGGATCACTCCTCCATAGGCTTCTTAAGGGATTGAAACTGGCCGGCCCAGAAAAGTTTTTAAAGACATCGTTAAAATAGTCCGAGTGACTACAGTGACTCAATCTTAAGTTTATCAAGCGACAAGAATACTTTTTGTGATTAGAGGCCTATGGAGGAGTGATCCATCTCTCAGATTTAATCAAAAATATCTTCATTTGTGTTCCGAAGATGAACGAAAGTCTTACGGGGTTGGAACAACATGAGGTGAGTCATTACTGACAGAATGTTCATTTTGGGGTGAACTAACCCTTTAACCAATGAGAAGTATTAGAAAGAGCTTGTGACCAAATCTCGTAACTCCATTGGCTCCTCAAACTGTCCGTCAAACCTCATACCTCCGCCCCATCTCAAGAAGTGTCACAAGCCGTTAGGAGCATCTCTGCTTATTTACGATACCGGGGTAAATAAAGAAAGGTTTATTTGAATAAGTACAGCGTTTTCTTTACTTAATATAGGCTATATAAAAGGTCATCTTTTATGTATTTGAGTAGCGGTGAAGAGCGTCTTGCGTCCTAACAGCAAAAATAGCCTGTGCGTATAGCGCTTCATTATAATGTGAGATTTTGGCCGAATGACAGAAAAAAAGAAAAGAAAAAAAAAAACAGACAAAAACGACCGGCCACATAGCTTCACTAATCTTCATAATCTTTAAGCTGATGAAAATGTGATGTCTAGGTCTAGTTCTAATGAACGACATTCACTGGACAAATGTCAATCGTAAGGGGGCAGAAAGAGGTGTCAGACAGTCATTCAGTGATAAACTCCTATACGGCAGAGTTGAAAAACTTTATGATTTAAATTCGGAATAAATTATACACAGAAAGTGAATAAAGCACCAATACTAGACTAATAAGCACTTTTACTTTCCATAAATCAATTGATCTTTAATTTAATATTGAAGTAGGCTAATTGAGTTACAATAAGGTCTCATTTGTTAACATTAATGTATTGACTGACTAACAATGAGCAATTTGTTACAGTATTGATTAATCTTTGTTAATAAAAATAGTCATTCATAGTTTGTTCATGTTAATTCACAGTGCATTAGCTAAGGTTGAGAAATACAACTTTTGATTTTAATAATGTATTAGTAAATGCTGAAATTAACAAACTAAGATTAATAAATGCTGTAGAAATATTGTTCACTCTTAGTTCATGTTAACTAAAGTGTGAAACCTTATTGTAAAGTGTTACCTAATATTTTAATATATAATAATACATTTCAGTTAACAGTGTAATCAATACTGTTTAAAAAAAAATAAAGATAACAATAAAACTTTCAGTATTGGTTTCAGGAGATAAGAGTTTATTCAGAATTCAAATCTTGATATTTTCATAATGAATGTGTATGTGAGGGGTTAACATTTAGTTTGGGGTAATCTGAATTAACAGTAACTCTTTTCTATTTCCAGCATCATGAATGTTGTGCTCTCAGAGAAGGTGTATTTATTAGAAGAGTTTGAAATTTATATGTAAATTTAATTAAAGAACGAGATGTCAGAATCCGAAACATGACGTGATCTTCCTTTTTTTAAAATGAAAAACAGGAAATGGATCACTTTCACAAGCTTTGGATGTAAAAAAACAAGTTCTGTGCCAAAAGGTGAACGGCTACCATTTAGCATCTGACTGACGTTTTTCTTTTTTTACATCCTACGCAGCAATTAAATTAATATCTGGTAAGATTGTGGGAATCGGAGCTCTCTTGGGAACAGTGGAATGGGACGCTCCCCCATTTCCTCTCATCTACAGCCATAGTGTCAGATTGAGAGGAAGATTTACAGGAACAAATATGCCAGCAGTCGTGTATTTCCAGAACACAGCCTTAATCACAAAACTCTTAAATATTTATTGCAGGAAATGTGGAACTGAGAATAACACAGTCGTTCAGAGAAGGGATGTTGTGCTTCTCCTCGCGGTTTCAGTGAAAACTTGTTTTGTCTTGAAATCATGTCCTTTTGACAGTTCCAGACACTATGCTACAAAAAATCTTTGCTTTGTCTTGTTTTCAGCATCTACTCCCTGAAATCATATGGTTATTATTATACACAGTGCTGTTATTGTGTGTTTGTTTTTTTAATACGAAATAATTTGTAGACTACAATAGTCTGAGACTTTTGCCAACTTCAGCATGGGAAAATAAGGGACACTCCATTTCCCCATATCACATATACCATTTGAAATGGAAAGAAATTACTGGCGACAGGTGACGAGTGACCACACAAAAATAACATGGTACAGTCACAGTGTGTGTCTGCAGGCTATAAAGATGAAATGCAAAAATCTTTCATTTTTCACAAAAAAACTTCATTTGGTAAATTTTAAAACTTAAGTGTCAGACACCATTATGCACACATCAATTTGGCTTTCATAGGCAAAAACTCTATAGGCAAATTATAATACTAGAGAATTGTGACTGTAAATCAAGTCAATATATACATATATTGTAATGAATTGTCCTGTGACATGACTTATTTCTATGGCACATTTAAAAGCTATTTGATTCCTAACAGATTTGACACTTCATTATATCTAAAAAATTAGACTTGGCACTCATTTTACAAGTCCAACAATCACAATTTGTTTTCCATTCTGATCTGTCATTTTAATCTTTGACATTGGGGTTTCAATTAAATGCTAAAGTGTTCTCAGCTGTTTGGGTGCAAGGCACGATTGGATATAATACTGGATGCAATTATGTTCCTGTATAATATGTGACTGTTGGCAACCCTAGAAAGGAGGTCTTGCGAGTGTTTTGTTTATCCCCTACTGTTCTAATCTCTCTCTCTCTCTCTCTCCCCTACTCAGATCTGTGGCTTCGTGAACGCTATTAGTCCGGTTGGGAATGATCAGCAGAATCTAATGGCTTTCCGCTTCTCTGCATTTAACCCCATCTTGGATCCCTGGATCTTCATCATCTTCCGTAAGGCGGTCTTTAACCACTTACGGGAATTATTGCACTGCTGCTTCCCCAGAGATGCGGTGAAGACCACAGCTCAAAGCTCTCTGTCCTTCCCCCTGGAGGCTGGAAACGTCAAACAAAGCTCCAGCATCAAGAGCCAGATCTACCGCAGCCTCCCTCAGTGAGGTCTTGATGATGAACGACACTGCGTATATATGACTGTGCACTGAGATATATCATGACCATGAGACTTGGAAAGCCTGGAAAGTCTGACCGGTACTAGAAGCATATATGAGCATTGACAGTAGAGGACCTGTCAAAATTGATGACGTTTCATGATGGAGAGGAAATATTTTGTAAATATGTGAACTAATGGCCATTGCTAAACAGGCCCTTCCGTGCATGTGGACCGCAGAATTTGGGTGACAAAGATGTGAATGCACAAATAACCAATGTTCATTTGGGGAACTGGCACTTACCACAAACCACACACATGTAGAAAACAGACTGTCCACTTATGCTTTCGTTTACCAATTATCACCAACCATGGGACATTTGAACCTTTTAAAATCGACACACGGAAATTGCAGTGTTAAAGGTGAACTAAGTAACTTTTTTACCTTAACCGAACAGCTTTGGAGTCATTGTAATGTTTATATTACTGATTTCGTGTTGAATGGTGGTCGTCTCGCACCCCCCTGGTGCCTGTGAGCCGCAAAACCACCCTTGCAACTTTGGGCCTCAGTGTTAGGAAGTATCGTGTGATATCAGGTCTCGCGAGGTAACGAATTGCTTTACGGCAAAAAACAGATCTGATAAAATTCTGATAAAATGAGCATCAAACAGAAATAACCCGGCGCCGTATACATGTGGTGTTCGAGGCGCACATACAATACAGACTGCCGACAGTTAAACAGGGTGCGCGCAGCTCTTAAAGGGGCCATGCCTTATTTCCACTCGTTACAGCGTCCATCCTACTGAACAGGTACCGGTGTACAGGGGGAGGGGATCCGGCCGTGAGTGCGAGCCATCTCTGCGTGAGTGCTATTCACGACAGTACAAGTACTCCACAGCGACTCTAGGGGTCGCTGTTTGACAAAAGCGGAATTCCTACTTAGTGCTGCTTTAAAGATGTACAGTGTGACTAGAATGTTACAGGAAGTTGTTTAGCAGCAGATAACCAGTCATAAACTAAAAAGAGTTTGTCTCTTTAAATATGAATGCCCTTTGCTTTGTACAGTCACATGTATACAGTTTGTACAGTTTCATTCGCTTGGTCTGAATTCAGAATCTGAGGAGAGCAGTTAAAGCAATCACATTAACTAAAGTCATAAACCTATTTCCACAGAAGTTAAATAAACACTTTATTCATTATTATTAATTAATTTTTTTATTCAGATGAGCTCATTAGCCCATGGTTTAGAAATGTACAGTTTAAAAAATGTCAGAACCCTAACAAGGAACGGTAACATAACAGGTTAACTCTTTCAGTTGTGAAAAGACCATTTGGTACGAACTCATACTAGTCATAATACCTAAATAGCTTTTTAGGGATTGATGTGTTGTAGAAATGTGCATTTTTGTGAAAAATGAAAAATTACATTTCACTTCCATGGCGGTACATAAGAATGGATAGTTTAATTTAACTGTAATAACTTAATGTAAATAATAAAAACAAATAAAAGGCATTTGAGCTGCGTTCTGTCCAGGCGAGATATGACAGTTTCCAGCAACAATCAGAAGATATCTGAGGTTTAATGAAAAGCTGTGTGGTACAGGAGTTTGGACCAATAAGATTGCACCGTGTACGGGGCTATACCCAGCTGCCAAAACTGAAACCAAGCGATCAGGGTTGGGTAAAACCTACTTTACGGAAGAGATTTGATTTCTTCGCTTTAGCACATCATCTGGTTAGTACAAGGTGTTAGAGGAAAGGCTTCTGTGTAGTGTAAAAATACATTTGAACATATAGTATGTTTACAATTCAGCTGATGTAGAAAGTTCAAACAATCATTACACAATGCATGTCTGCTTTCATACCCACTCTCGAAGCTACTGATATCACCTTAAATGTTTCATTCAAAAACATGTTTCATTCTTTAAAATACATTTGCTTTTACCATATTGGTCATTGTAAAGAAGCATTTATAAACTGTGTTTGAAGTTATCTGCAGATAAAGACTTGATATTGGTCTAGACAGCAGTCTCATTATATGCTTTACAGGGCCACTGTTCAGGAAATATTTAATCTGAAGAGGTTACTGCGGAACTGTCCCACCTCAAGGCCTTCGGGTTAACCCCAGTAGACATTTGGGGCCAATTTAAGTGGGATAACTTATATTATTTATAATTACTAGCCCTTAGCCTTACCCTAAAGTGCTACTTTATTTCAACCCTGTTACAGCCTTTTTTTTTAAAAAGTGTCATTTTTTTATCATTTCAAAAAAATTACTCTTCCATATTCTGGTAATATACCTCAGTTTTGTTGTGGCTTTAAATAAATTGCATGATTTGTATTACACTGAGGAAAAATAATAATAACCCATGATTATTATTTTGTTTTAGCCCTGTTACAGAGTTAAAATGTGTAATAATAGCCTTAAGCAAATATCACTGAACAACACCACATTATTTGCAATGCTTTATGCCAAGAGTAATATTTTTATCCAGGAACAGTTGAACTATTCTAATCACTTGTTCTTTTTTTTTTTTTTTTAAGGGATATATTGCAGCGTAACAGGGTTGAACATGTGCAGGAAGAAAGACAAATCAGAAATTATTCTCAGAAAATACAAATAATTGAGCAAAACTACAGTATGTAGTGAAAGCATGACATTTTAAAAAAGTGACATTTTGTTTTGTTTTGTTTTTCTATAAAAAACGAATGGTGTTGAACGGGAACGTTCAAATTGTCTGAATTCAAATCACTTCAAAATAGAATTGTTTCATTATAAACATGTTTGAATTACAGACTAAACCTAATAAATAATGTGAATAAATGGAGTATCTTGTCAAAGGATCACATTTTTCCTGAGAGTGACCCTCTAACAGTGTGTGTAATGTTCTGGAGGATATAGGAAGCTCAATCAACTATACCTCTTTGTATAATCTGTATAGTCAGTGGCGGTTCTAGAGGGGGGGCCAGGGGGGCCCGTGCCCCTGTGACAAAAAGCTTGGCCCCCCTTGTGGCCCCCCTAAATGTGGAGTTTGAAATAATTTTTACAAAACTGTTTTTTTGCTATCGTATGCGTATTATTTTTTATTTTTCTATCTTTGTGGATTTGCATTTTCACGTGACAATTCGCATCACATTCGCGGGAATCGCGGCAGAATAACGTCTGTCTCCTGCACGCGAGAGAGGAGAGAAGAAAGTTGGTAAATGTCAGTTCAGTTGTAAGTTAATTCTTTATGTGCGTATGGGGTGTGCGATGTGTATTGTCTATTATGATATTGTAATCATTGCTTTAACTATGTACGAGGCACTGTGAGCTGACATAGCATTTGTCTATCGTCCTTTCACTGCTATGTGCAGTTCATAGGTAGGCTATATGTCCCCAAATTATTTTTGTCTTATATTTATATCATATTATGTTCTTATATTAGAATATCGCATCAGCAAGAGTGCCGTTTTCCCGTGCACAATTGCAACTGTGATATTTATGTTATACAACAGTTAAATTAACAATAAGTTAACATTGGGAGTTACTTTTTAGACACAATATTGTCAATATTGTTTGTTTTCCCTTTATTTCGCCGACTAGAATTTCATAATGAAACCGTAGTGAGTCTCAATGCAACACAGCAATGATTTATTGACTGAAATCCGCGTTTTGAACGAATCACTTGCTTCTTTCCCGAATAAATCAGCCGTTTGAACAAATCGTTTGAATGAATGAATCCCTCTTACAGGGACTTGCCGCCGCCTACTGGCGGTTTTAGTTTCATATTTAAAGTATCCTTTAATTAAAACGTTAAAATTAGAAATAATTGCATTTTTAAATATTGATTTTAAAAAAATCTCATAGCTTTATTTATGCAATTGTAAATGGAGTGTAAATATATTAATGCCACTTCTGTGTCACCTCTGCACTGCAAAGATGGATTTTGATTGAATTAATTAATTTGACTGGTAACAGTGGTACTGTATAATTATTGCATAATTAAGTATTATTGTATAAATAAGTATAATTACTGTATAATTTGAATGTTAGTATTTGACATAAAAGGTGATGCATAACTCTAAATAAGTTTAGAAAAAATGTCCATAGGTGAAAATGCCCCTGGAAATCAATTTAAGGTGGCAAATATTGCCCCTTAATTAAAAAATGTATTGCTGTCACTGCTGTGAACGGACCACTGCATAGAATATGAAAAATATTAATATCTTCGTGAGTCAGCTGTCAACAACAGGCCTAAACCAGCCATGGCACCAGCACAAAAACACAATCAGTAAAATATTATCTAATTATTAACAAAATGTTGAAAATATTGAAATATATTTTTGTCAATATTGCACACCCCTAATGTACGGTATTAATTTTGATTTCTTTAGGTCTTAAAAAGCCTTAAATTTGACTTTAAAAAGTGTGCAGGAACCCTGTAAACGGTTAGACATATCAAGTCAGTTATTTTCAGTAAATGAATTAGCTTCTTGGTCCCCATTGCTTTTGCTCTATAGTTCTCAAAATGAAGAGAAAGAAGGACATCATGTCTATTACAGTTACTGTGACTAATACTGAATATGTAATGCAAATGTAAAAATATAATGGAAATGCAAATACATTGTTGAATGATTATAAACACGGTATTATGCCTGTTAATGCCTGCAGCAGTGCAGAAAATGATATGACAACAATAAGGTCTAAATGTAACTGGCCCCTCTAACAGTACAACTGGCCCCAGCTTGGCCCCCCCAGTTGAAATGGGCTAGAACCGCCACTGTGTATAGTGGCTGTGTAAATTCACGTCTAACGTTCGCTAAAAGCGTGCAGTGTCTGGCATGCATGATGTGAATCTGATGCTCTGTAATGATGTGATGTTTTGTGTATTTATGTTTCTTTGCACAGTGTTGTACAGTCGATTCTGCTTCGTGCACATTGGGTTTGTTCATGCAGTGTTGACTCAAGCTAGAAACAATGGACACTTAGTAAAGAACACAACACCCTGTCCAAACAAACATTTGTCTTTGTCGGTTTCTTCAGGCTGTTATTGGGATAATCATTATAACATTTTATATAAAAAAATAAAAAAATACATAGATTGGTGCACATTTTTGAGGTTTATAAAGAAATGATACATGACCTCTAATACAAGCACTTTTTTGTTTTCATATCACAAGAATAATGCTGAAAAATATTGAAATGTCAAAATAAAACCAAACCTGATCTTACATTATTGGCCTAAAATTTTTCAAATAGCAAGGCAAAGATATTGAAGATATGATTTTTTATGAAAAAAAAAATGTAATAGATGAGAACAAAATGGATATAGGACAAAAGCATAATGTTATCATACAGTTCAAACTACTTCCATTCATTTACTTTCATCCAGTTGTTCAAACTACTTTGTGCAATACATATTTAAGGTAATTTAAAGTTGACATGAAACTGACATATTAAGTGAAATGGCGTATCGAACAATAAAAAACTTATGTTGCCTTGATTTTATCCATCGTTTTTGATTGGACTGTGGAAAATGGGAATACCAGAATTGGCTTAACTGTGGCATGGCTTCACAAACGCCATAAGGTGTGAGGGCAAAAGATTTCCACACCAGGTTTAATTTGGTCGCACAGATTCGCCATGTTGAAAGCTGTTTGGTTAGAAAGTGACTTCTGTGGGACCAGTGCTTCGTTATTGACAATAGACAATGATCTATGACTGGACCATAGGCTCATTTTACAACTCCCCCAGTTAAACTGCTGAGTTTTACCGTTTTTGAATCCATTCAGCCGATCTCCGGTTCTGGTGGTACCACTTTTAGCATAGCTTAGCATACATCATTGAAGTGGACAAGACCATTAGCATTTCTCAAAATAAATAAAAAAAGAGTAGTAATGATATGACGCAGCGCCTGTAAATAGGCTACCTTCCGTCAACACAACGGAACTATTTTTAGGTGCTGCGTCATATCATTACGCCTGCTGCTCTCATGGTACGGCAGTAAAGTTTCTTGATTATTACGCAGGAATGAGAGTATAGTTCCTAGCCATGTCAGCCTAGAAAAAATCGCAACTTTACATTTTCCGTCGGTCTTAGTGCACGATGTAACTACAGAAGATTCAAGTTTTAAATAGGAATAATATCGAAACTCTTTGGCCATTTTTTTTGAGAAATGCTAATGGTCTTGTCCACTTTAATGGTGTATGCTAAGCTATGCTAAAAGTGGTACCGCCAGAACCGGAGATCGGCTGAATGGATTCAAAAACGGTAAAACTCAACAGTTTAACTCTGGGGGAGTTGTAAAATGAGCCTATTTCCAAAAAAAAGTGGAGTATCCCTTTAAGTGAGTCATATCACAGGAAGACCAAATTGGCTTTATGCCACAGCTTCACTACTTCCTGAACTTCAGCCAGCCCTTTGTTTCCTGTCTGTCATTATTGGACAAACTGATTAATTCAGGTGTGCCTGGCCTCAGTAACAATAATCAGGCACACCTGGATTAATCAGTTTGTCCAATAATGACAGACAGGAAACAAAGGGCTGGCTGAAGTTCAGGAAGTAGTGAAGCTGTGCATAAAGCCTATTATCCCATAGTGATTAGGTATTGTATATGAACAGATTAAGTAATTAAGTATATGCACAGAAGGATTGTTCACAATAACACCAGTAACATGCATTGAGAAGATAATAGTATATATATACACATATATAATGGTGGAACGAGCATCATTGTGTGTTTATGAGAGCTAATGTATGTTTGCTCTGTGCTATTGGTCTTGGCTATTGAAATGCTGCAATGCTTCAGTGGGTGTATAAAGTGAGACAGATATGGGCTCCTGTCCTGCATTTACAGTCCCTCTCTGTAATAAAGTAATGAATGGACAGGCTACGACGGCCTGTCGTTAAGGCTCATTAGTTTGAAGAAGCAGCTCGGGTGTCATTAAGTGCTAGCAATTAAACAAGCAATGAATTAGTTAATGGAAATTAAGTTAAGAAATATAACACTATGTAATCAAGAACTGAAGTTTCAGGGCAAACCTGACAATGCTACACATTTTAAATGCAGTAATGTTCATGTCCTTACACCTGAAAGATTCAGACAAGTGACTCTTGGCAGCAGAAAACACATCCGATTACACTTAATGAGAGACACATTATAGGAAGTGTGCTTTTGGAATACTAATCAAAGCATGTGATGATTGCAGTTTTATTATGGATCAGTGATTTATTGATCTTTGTGAAAGATGCGTTCACATTTACAGCTGGCTTGAAAGCTGTCGTATTAAATCACACTGCATTTGGCATTATAGTCACTTAGTAACCCCTTACAACCTCAAGAACAAAATTATACACAATTCTAAAACTCTAGCCAACTAACTCCTGTTATAATCAGTAAAGCTGTGTAGCACTCATGCCAAACTAAAGTTCCGGCGTTTTGAGTGGATTCTGACTAAATGGAACATCTGATTGGCACACACTCAACAGATATGTCTGTGATTGGAAACAAAGCTAAATGCTGCGAAAACATGCTGTAAATAGAAACCTTTGACGTACTTCACAGAGCACTTACACATACACTTGATCTGATATGTGATGGGAAAAGAAGTTTGGGAAAGGAGAAGTTTGGTAAAAAGGTGTTTTCGATCTCGGGTCGGTCGTGTCAAAAAGCTGACGCCACCCCGCCTTACTACCCACGCCACTTCATTTGTTGTCAGCAGGATTTCGTTTGTAATTTATTTCAATCAGATAATGGTGGGCGGAATTAGTGTAAAGAGCATCTGCCATCAAGGCAGGATATATGCGAGATGGGTTCCCCCTTGGGTAAAATCCCGGTGTGTGTGTGTGTGTTTGTTGTGGGTAACCCTCGGTTGAAATCGCAGGGCCCCTCTAAGGTCGGGGGTCCCTAGAAACGTCACCACTGTTCGCTAGTGACGGCCCTGTTCATGATGATTCTGGGAATTGCAGCCCAGGAGTGTAATGCGAATACAACTGCAACCATCCTTCAAAGTATAAAAAATCATGTCAGATTAGTGTGGGAATAAAGAGGAAGGGAAAATTGCACAATTCAAGCGAATCATTAACAAAAAGACCAGGAATTTGTATTATAGAATCATTTTGACTCCTTGTTGACCCGAATTCTTTATGTCATGTGTCCTGCTCCTAAATGCCCACATTTCCCACATTGCCAAAGCCTTTAGATTGTAATAATAGTTTAATGTAATGATTTTGTATTATTGTTATATTACATTATTATTTTCATTTCATTTATTCAGCACAAGTATAGCAGTTTTTCTGAATAAAGATGTGAAAACCACTGATCCCGATGCTGAAATGTATGAAAATGAGCCAAATGTTCTTGAGAATCGGTTTCATATTCTTAATCATTTTATTCATACCAGATTTTATTTTCAAAATTGCATCTTTCTTGTTTGTCTTCTTTTGATTGTGTTTCACAACGCTTTTTTCACTGTTCCACAGAAGAAAGGAAAGATGAGTCCAACGTCAAATGGGGATTTATGATAACCGTTTGATTGGAAGTGAGACACGTCAGCCACACACCAGATGTTTGGCCTTTATAGAGTCATGAATCAAACTCTGTTAACATTTCAACACCAATGACAGCAGCTGGTATTTACAAGCGCATCTGTGTACAGTATTTGAAATCTATGAAAGGTCAACTAATTATTTCCAATAGTAAACGATTGGTCCAGGTCAGATGACATGTCTTGGTTGGTTTTGTTAACCTATTCTGAAAAGAGAAGTGTTGAATGGGAGCATCAGTGAGGTTAGCGTTCATTTATACTATAATATAAAACAAATTATTTCTACTCCAAATCCTGATTGGATGAGCCATGCTCAAAGCTAATTTGTCAAGTGTCTACATTTTTAAGAACAATACCACAGCCTTACACTCACCTAAAGGATTATTAGGAACACCTGTTCAATTTCTCATCAATGCAATTATCTAATCAACCAATCACATGGCAGTTGCTTCAATGCATTTAGGGGTGTGGTCCTGGTCAAGACAATCTCCTGAACTCCAAACTGAATGTCAGAATGGGAAAGTAGGGTGTTTTAAGCAATTTTGAGCGTGGCATGGTTGTTGGTGCCAGACGGGCCGGTCTGAGTATTTCACAATCCGCTCAGTTACTGGGATTTTCACGGCAGTCCTGTGGGCGAAAATGCCTTGTTGATGCTAGAGGTCAGAGGAGAATGGGCCGACTGATTCAAGCTGATAGAAGAGCAACTTTGACTGAAATAACCACTCGTTACAACCGAGGTATGCAGCAAAGCATTTGTGAAGCCACAACACGCACAACCTTGAGGCGGATGGGCTACAGAAGACCCCACCGGGTACCACTTATCTCCACTACTAATAGGAAAAAGAGGCTACAATTTGCAAGAGCTCACCAAAAGTGGACAGTTGAAGACTGGAAAAATGTTGCCTGGTCTGATGAGTCTTGATTTCTGTTGAGACATTCAGATGGTAGAGTCAGAATTTGGCGTAAACAGAATGAGAACATGGATCCATCATGCCTTGTTACCACTGTGCAGGCTGGTGGTGGTGGTGGTGTAATGGTGTGGGGGATGTTTTCTTGGCACACTTTAGACCCCTTAGTGCCAATTGACTGTTCGCAAGCCCCTCCCGCAAAACGGCTATTGTCCAATCACACATCATAGCAACCGTTACTATGTGAGCAGGTCCGTCAAACATTGACTCCAAGCAAGATGGTGAAGCGGTGCGCCCACGGCGTTTGTAAATCGGACACTAGATACCCCGAGAGATTGTCTGGAGGAGTTGTGTTCTTTCCGTTTCCAAAGCCGAAAACACAACGTGAGCGGTGCCTACAATGGATAAAACAGTGTGGACGGCCCCACTCCCAGTTAAATGTGTCGAACATGGTTAACTCGCGTGCAGCGTGCGTGAGACTGAGACAATGAGATTAGTCAAAGAAACATGGAGAAAGCAGATCAAGAGGATCCACAAAGTACGTTTTCTAAAGTGTTGTTGTTAACATGATATTTTCGGGGGGAAATGAGCAGCAGTCACTAGCAGTGCAGGCAGCACCTGTAGACTAACGTTACAGTTTAGACTAACGTTAGAGGAGTGCACGTTCGCAACGGGGAATGCATGAAGCTTACTTGACAACATCAGTTCATATCAATATCGTAACGAATAGAAATAATGTATGGTTATCTGCATCTTTCCGTCTATCATGTATAGTTACTTTTTAAACACGAAAATCGCATTCAGCATGACACGCAAGCGGTTGCCGTGGTAATGACCAACCAGCTTGTTAAAGCGAATGAATAATCCTGTATCTGAGGCAAAATTACTAAATATGCAGCGCGAGTTATATATTTCTTACTCCAAACAATTAGCCACTGAAACAGCTTATAGAGTCTTCTTCAAGGCTGTGCTGGTTGCATTTGAGGTAGCTGCTACAGGTCATGGGGTTTCTCAGATTTCGCTTGAGACCGGTTTGAGAGCTTGAGAGCATTATTAGCCTCGATAGTAATCGTGTCTCCTTCATTGCGTATTTTTATATTTTGAATACATCCCTCCACTGCATACTGTAACCCCTTTTGCCTCGATCTGGAGGATATCGCGGAGGTATTGCTCCAAAAAAGGTCACTGACCCACATCTTCCCGTCATGGCAATCTGTGGCGCTGGTCGTGTTTGACCATTTGTTTGACGGGCGTAGCAACAATAACTAGGGGGCGTGGCTTTTGCGAACGGTCAATTGGGCATCGTTTAAATGCCACGGCCGACCTGAGCATTGTTTCTGACCATGTCCATCCCTTTATGGCCACCCCTTTATGGCCACCATGTACCCATCCTCTGATGGCTACTTCCAGCAGGATAATGCACCATGTCACAAAGCTCGAATCATTTCAAAATGGTTTCTTGAACATGACAATGAGTTCACTGTACTAAAATGGCCCCCACAGTCACCAGATCTCAGCCCAATAGAGCATCTTTGGGATGTGGTGGAACGGGAGCTTCGTGCCCTGGATGTGCATCCCACAAATCTCCATCAACTGCAAGATGCTATCCTATCAATATGGGCCAACATTTCTAAAGAATGCTTTCAGCACCTTGTTGAATCAATGCCACGTAGAATTAAGGCAGTTCTGACGGCGAAAGGGGGTCAAACACAGTATTAGTATGGTGTTCCTAATAATCCTTTAGGTAAGTGTATAGCAGTATAAATGTGAGAAAAGGGTTGAGGTTGGACACTGTCTCTGGACGTATACGAGCGAGTAAATATGAGCATCATATGGCCACCAAAACCACTCCTCAGTTTACAATCAATATTACACACAGTGTGATATCAGGGGAGGGGAACTGTACAGGGAGGATGAAAGAAACCAGACGGTTTTCACCTCCATTTGCCAATGGATCAATAAATACACGTCAGCTTCAACACTGTGTGGATCACATAAACTTTTTCCACAGGTCAGAGTGGGAGTGCTTTAGATTAACATCACAGTCGTCGCCGCTATTTTTCCATTACACCCGGGAATGATGAACAAGCATTTCTCATTAACTGCAATTTTCTAGCTAATGTTGCTCAAGTAATGTATTATCTGCCAGACATAGCTATGCGATTTCACAACTGTATAACAGGATACATTAAAACCATGTGTATACTAAAGATAACAGTTATATACCATACCTACACCGTGCTGCGTCATATCTGGAAATAGGCCTATACAAATATCTAACTGTTATACTTGAGGTAATCTAGGTTAGTTCACCCCAAAATAAAAATGTTTTCATGTTGTTCCAACCCTGTAAGACTTTCGTTCATCTTCGGAACACAAATTAAGATATTTTTGATTAAATCTGAGAGCTGGATCACTCATAGGCTTCTTAAGGGATCGAAACTGGCCGGCCCAGAAAAGTTATTAAAGACATCGTTAAAATAGTCCGAGTGACTACAGTGGCTCAATCTTAAGTTTATCAAGCGACGAGAATACTTTTTGTGCGCAAAAAAAACAAACAAAAATAACGACTTTATTCAACTATTCATTTCCTTCTCTGTGGGCCTCGAGATTTCACGTAGTGAAACTATGCAAAGCTTCTATTGTACGTCACACGCATCACACACATGAGTCATGACCAGCGTCGGCCAATAGTGAGCCTATACGTGTGACGTGCAACACAGAAGCTTTGCTTAGTTTACGGCCCACAGAGAAGGAAATGAATAGTTGAATAAAGTCGTTATTTTTTTGCGCACAAAAAGTATTCGTCGCTTGATAAACTTGATTGAGCCACTGTAATCACTCGGACTATTTTAACGATGTCTTTCATAACTTTTGGGCCGGCCAGTTTCTATCCCTTAAGAGGCCTATGGAGGAGTGATCCAGCTCTCAGATTTAATAAAAAATATCTTCATTTGTGTCCCGAAGATGAACGAAAGTCTTACGGGGTTGGAACAACACGAGGGTCAGTCATTACTGACAGAATTTTCATTTTGGGGTGAACTAACCCTTTAAACATATATGACTCGTGAAAAGGCCGAGTAGGCTAATAATTAATTATTTTCACACTCCTAAAGTTTAATACTTATGGTAAAGATTTGAACAAGCATTAAACCCCAAGTATAAGCCATTATAGTGATGTCGTGACTCGTGACTAAGTTTAGCAATCAGGACTCAGGAGGACAAAAGGCAGGAAAAATGCAGATCTGATAGGTTTCTTTCATTCTTTACCCTTCTGAAGTTCTGAATTTTTAATTAAGAGTTAAGATGAAAGAAAAAAAAAGATATAATATAAAAATATTTCTTTTTCATTCTGGGAGATTAGTTCAATGTTATTATCTCTTATAAATTATCAAGTAAATGTTTGTTCACGGAGAGAAATGCGAAACAACGGCGCCATCCTCTGTCCAGCTTGTGTATTTCACTCCCAATCACATCTAGTGCAGCGAGTGGTTTTTTGACTCCCAACAGTCCATTACACGCACTAAACTAAAAATGTAAATCAAGATTATTATTTAAAAATCAAATTCGAGTATTCCAGAACATTTAGCAGTTGAATGTTCAGAGCTCCCGCTCATTGTAACCAATGAATTTACATCATGACTCTTCCAGTTGATAAAGTTTTTATAAACATATATTTATTGCTCACAAAATCTACTCTATATTTATAGCTTGGCTTAAATAGTATTCGTTATAAAAATACCCATGGATTGAGTTATACGATTTTACTGACGTACATGATTTTTTCAGGGCTAGAAATCCCACTTTTAGGCTACCTCAGTACTATCAAGGTTTTCCATGGCCGTGGGAATCTTGGTTATTCTTCTAAATAAATAAATAGAATTTCATTAAATACAAATAAAAATCCCACTAATCTAGTGATTCACACCAATATCCACAAGGCCTCATGTCATATTAAAGATTCAACTGCTTTTGATATGATATGCAAGACTTGTTCCACACTTTATGAAGCAAGCTGTCAAAAACTCATAGATTTAACAATGAAATATTTTAATTTAGCCTAAGTGCAAATGAGGTCCTTCTGAGATGCCCTGAGTGAACATGGCAGCAGAACAAGCACATCATTAAAAGGGCAAGTCATTTAGCGTCGCACATCTTATGCAAACGGGAAAAGGAGATGTGTCCCAATTTAACCCCAGATTATTTACAGCTCCATCCAGCACAATCCTCAGAGTTAACCCAAATATAGGCCAGATTTGACTGGAGGAGACCTCTCGGGTGAGTGAGCGGATTAGCTTGGAGCTAATGACAAAACCTAACAAGTCACAGTTGCATATGACAACAAGAACATCGAACACAGAAGTGTATGCATAAACATATACATTTTATTTTTTTATTGTAAAACACAGATACATATTTCACATATTATCCATACAGATTTCACATGTTGAGTATTCCCCGTCCTGTCGCTCATTTTCTAACCCAGCCAACATGAAACTCAAGTCCAGAATAGAGTAAGATATGCTATGTAAAGCTCTTCCACAGGAGTAATATGTTTTGGCAAGAAAAAAAAACAAAAACACAATTATGAGACCAATAGCAAGCCCTTCATAGTAATCATAGTCTTACAAGCAACATAACTCAATACATCGTCTATCCACCCCTCAAAATAACTCCCGTTCGACAGTTCCACCTTTATCCGTCGTCTCGCAAGCAGAGCGCAAATGAAATTTGGAGCACTTGACAACAAGAGGTGTGAAACCCACGAGAGCAGGAGAAAGCAGCAGCAGGTTCTTCTTCTGTGGTTGAATGTATAATCTACACCAAAGTGCAAATATATATAGATATTTGTGTGTGTATATTCACAGATTGATAACATACATAGTTGACTACAAGATCTCTTGCAAGAAAGTTGAGGCTTACGAGTAATATGGCACATTTCAAGACCATGAATCAAACAAAAGTCACAGACCTAACTAGAATAACAATATGCAATGCAAAGTTTACCAGACGTTAATATCGCAGAACGGTACATTTATAAAGCATAATAGCACTGATAGCATTATGATTATCTATGGAACTATATTTTTACAGTTATGCTATTTGCGTCGTTCTGTTGTACATACTTTACATGTCCACGCTCCCACAAAGTTTGAAGTCTTCAGAGACAAAACCCACATTAAAAAAGGTTTAAACCAGCTGACGATAACCACTGTCAACCAAGTACATGCCTTACAGCCCATAAAGACACTCTTCAAGTCGTACGGCGCCATTAAACCGCAGAGTATGAGTATGACGTCGGGTTTTTACAATGTGGACGTCTTCATAAACATCCAGTTTTCGTTCCGTTCCGAGTCTTTAAAAGGAGAAGGCAATACACGTAAGCAGCATGACTTCACCACAGGGGTCACACGCAAAAGTTTCCGCTCAGTTTGTATTGAAGGCAGCACTGTGACCCTGGACTAATTACCACAATGTTTTAGCATTATTATTATAGTTTTTTGTTATATATTTATTTACTCTATTTTGGAGCGATGAAAGAACACTCATGAAAGGAGATGTTCTCTGCATTTTAAATGCTGCCGTACTAGGCATGGACTTCAACTCGTGTGCGACTAAAGAGACGTTCTGTCCTCGAAATTTTTGTCAGGTCTGGAGACGTTTGCTCCAAAAGGGCTCATGCAGTTATGCTTGGTCCATTCACTTCTGCTGGGACAATTCAAATTGCTTCTGAATTTAGTTTTTTTTTTTTTTTTTGGTAAGAGATCACAGAATTTGACATTCTAATACTCTCTGAAGTAAACTTTAGATTTTTTTTCTTTTTAAAGACAGAGTGATCTTAGTAGGACAAGCAATGTAAGAGAGAAAGAGAGATACAGGATAAGACAATCCTTCACTTTGCAGTCATCATCTGGACAAACTCTGTGAAAAGAGACAGAAAAACAGATAATAGGAATCTAATGATTCCTGACACTGACAGGATTTTTCTTTCTATTATGAAATAATATGTGCTGGTACATGGTTTTAGCAAAACATTTTGGCCAAACATTTTCTATGTTGCTTTTTTATTTGAAAGTTCATTTTCAAGTTTCTGTAATCACTTGGTGAAGAAAAATATATACACGATTAAAAAATAAAAGTATATATATATATATATATAACCTTTTTAAATAAATATATACACACACAACAAAAGTTTCAGGGTCAGTAAGATGTTTTAAATGTTTTTGATAGAAGTTTCTTCTGCTCACCAAGGCTGCATTTATTTGGTCAAAAATACAATAAAAACAATAATATTGTGAAATATTATTATAATTTAAAATAGCCGTTTTATAATGTGAACATATTTTAAAATGTAATTTATTCCTGTGATGCAAAGCTGAATTTTTAGCATCATTATTCCAGTCTTCAGTGTCACATGATCCTTCAGAAATCATAATATGCTGATTTGCTCCTCAAACACATTTATGATCAATGTTAAAAGCAGATGTCCTGCTTAATATTTTAGTAAATACCTGAAACATTTTTCAGGATTCTTTGATGAATTTGTAAAAAAAAGTGAAGACATAAACAAATGATTTGTGTCTTTCAGTCCTTGCTGAATAAAATGATTAATTTCTTTCAAACAAATTAACTGACCCTAAACCTTTAAATGAAAGTGGATATATAAATGTAAAATGCACTTGAAGGTTAAGCATTCAAAATAGCAATATTAATTGGAATGCAAGACTTTATCAGGTACAAGTCCTTCCTATTGTTAGATATATCACCCATGTACTGTCACTGAATTACATTACACCATCACATTCTAGAAGTTATGTGTTGAACGTTCAATGCAGGTGTAAAGAATGAATGCAAGACAAAACACTTTCCCTGGAAAACTAATTAAAAAATGAATTCGCACAACAGTGAACATGAACGACCTCCATCTAAATAAATAAAGTTTGTATAAATGTCATCCTGGTTACGCAATAAAATGTTCCTGATTGATTGGGGCACAGCTGCTCACCTTCATAGTTGACTTGACCGTCTCCATCGATATCCGCCTCTCGTATCATCTCGTCCACTTCCTCGTCGGTCAACTTCTCGCCCAGATTGGTCATGACGTGACGGAGCTCGGCTGCACTGATGTAGCCGTTTCCATCCTGAGAAGAGAATATTATGCCTCATCACACATCAGGTCCTTTTGTGGTGTACTATAAATTAGGGCTGTCACGATTCCTCAATTAAATTCAAGTACCCGATTTAAAACAAATCCTCAATTGCAATTTACCCATGTAGAGTAACCGGCAAAATACCGTAAGCGGAGCATTCCACGGACGAGAATCCATGAACCGCATTATCACACGTTTTCTAAGGCTGCACGATATATTAAAACCATTTAAAAACCATACTATAGCATATAAAGCACATATATATTTATTATGCGCTTTAATTATTTACATGCGTGTAGGTTACCGGCTACGTCTACATTAATCCAGATACATTTGAGTTGAGTAAAAGAGTTTTCCAAAAGTTTCTCGTCCACACAAAAATGTCGGAAAACGCTAAATTCACCTTACTGCGCATGCCTAAACCCTCATAAAAGCTCACTGAGATGATATGCGGAAGAAGACATAATAAAGTTGTCACGCAATTCTTCTGCCAGGATCATTTTATTTAGCGAAATATCTCCCCATTCACTGATACGCGTCCAGGCCGCACTCAGTCACTGCTCTCATATTTTGTCGCAGGATAGCAAATGCGAATACATTTTCGTTCATCTTTGCAGGACTGTGATGTAAAGAATGTGCAAATTAACATTTTACCAAACTGTGTGAAAGTGAATAGCACATAACGGGCACAATACTGGTATAAACATGAATGTCTATCGGCACATTATGCGTCACATGACTAAACGTGCCTCATCGTTTTCAAGTACCTCTGTTTTCATGGTCCACACTGCAACGCTAAAACGCCGTTTTCAAATTTATCCACTTTGGAAAGCGTTTTCAAAAAGCTTCGTTTTCGTTCATAAAACGCCATCTCAGTGTGGACGGAAGACCAAAGCGGAGAGTGAAAGATGCGTTTTCAAACAAAAACGTATTAGTGAGGACAAGGCCTCAGAGCGGCCCAGGGGTGTCCAAACTCGTTCCTGGAGGGCCACTGACCTGTAGAGCTCAGCTCCCAAGCAGCCTCAACACACCTGCCTCGAAGTTTCTAGTATGCTTAGTAAGACCTTGATTAGCTGGGTCAGGTGTTTAGTTATGGTTTGTGCTGAACTCTGCAGGACAGTGGCCCTCCAGAAGCAGGATTGGACACCTCTGGACTGAGTGAACAAATGAACCTGAAAAGATTTCCATGTCAAAGAAGGTGGAGCGAAGCCTCAGACCACACCCACCTATTCTGCAATGGTCACGGACCAAAGGCAGTTCAAAGGTGGTTTACAGCCGGTGCAAATTTTTGCAGGAATTGTGCAAACGAACAGTTTTCCAACCACCGAAACAAACATTTATTTGCTGAAATCTTGTTCGAAAATACATCACACCCATTTGTTCTTTAATTTTGCTCTAAGTATATCTGAGTCTTAAGAAGTCAACTTTCATCACTTGTTTTTCTGAATAAGGACACATTAAAATGATAAAAATGTGATTTCATTTAGGGTTTTTTAATTGACTTTATTTGATTTTGTGTTTAAGTATCCGACTACAAAATGTCCATCCCTAGTTCAAAGCAAGAGGTGAAGCAATCAAGAGACCCCAAATGCAACTGAAGCCGTTTGAAGCATGGCCTGAAGCAGCCTGAGCCCACATGGTGAATAATCTAACCCACTGTCTGGAAACACACCTGCACAGTCCTTGCGTAACACTTCATACACTAGCAGCTTACACAGTTTTCCTGGATGATTGGTCGACTTGTCGTTTTTAGGAAAGCCTTGTATGCTTAAACCTGATGCTGCATAACAATGGCACGTTCTTGTGCTCGAAAGTATCCACCTTGTACATTCATTAAGATTCTTGATGATTACTATTCATGAATCGGTTCAGTGCTTTAATCTGGTTTCAACTTCATGGCAGCCGCTGTTAATGGTGACATTTCCATACCTTGTCAAAGACTCTGAAAGCTTCTCGGATTTCCTCTTCACTGTCCGTGTCCTTCATTTTCCTCGCCATCATGGTTAGGAACTCTGGGAAGTCTATAGTTCCGTTGCCTGTGGACAGACAGTACCATGTTGTTGCCATTTACCACAAGATTAAACGAAAAGAAAAACAAACAATTATCTTCATATCCTTGCACCAGTGCATCTGCTTCAGGCAATAGGGCTTGGGCGTCGTGACGTCATTACTTGGCGTGGCCGCCATGCCGACAGCTTCGTGAATGCAAACATACAGCAAGTGAACAAGGAGAAGCAGCAGAGTTGGGAGAAATTAAAGAAAAAAAGATGTTAAAATCCCTAAAAGGATGTGGAATTTACCGGGATACGTTAAATAGGGAAACCAGGGAAGCCAACAAAATCGGCACTTTTAACGGAAGTCACTTTTATGAAATTTCCAACAAAAAGTCGTCAAACAGTGGGAACACAGTAATCCGGACAAAGGTAACTTTAAGATGCGCTCCACCTAGCTGCTAGTTTAGTAACCGTTACTGCTAACAACCATTCACACATGTACTTTTAACTATGCGTTTCAAAACTGTAGTTAGATACGTTAGCTGTCAACCCTCCCGTTTTTTCCGGGTTTCTCACTTATTTGAGCTGTTTTCCCGCTGTCTTCCCGTTTGAGTATTTTCCTGTAAAATATCCCGTATTATAATACTCTTATGTAACATTAACGTTAGCCCTTCCATCGGACCTGTCAGTCTCTGTACTGTTGTCCTGTTGCTACCCCTTTGCCCTAAGCATCGTTTTGCTTACTAACTTAAGTTTTGCTTAAAACAACTACTAACTACACTTTGAAACACATAGTTAAAAGTATGTTACATGTGTGAATGGTTGTTAGCACTAACTGTTACTAAACTAGCAGCTAGGTGGACCGCAGTTTACCTTTGTCCGGATTAAGTTACTGTGCTCCCACTGTTTGTTGGAAATTTCACATGGATCCAAACCGTTAAAAGTGCCGCACATACCGGTCCCTGGCTTCCCTATTTAACGTATCCCGGTAAATTCCACATCCTTTTAGGGATTTTAACATCTTTTTTTCTTTTCTTTCTCCCAACTCTGCTGCTTCTCCTCGTTCGACTTGCTGTATGTTTACATTCGCGAAGCTGTCAACATGGCCGCCACGTCCCAGAATGCAACGCGGCGCCCAAGCCCTATACTCTTCAATATCTTTTCAAAGTTTCGATGCCATGAACTTTGCAAACTTTGGCAAGCTTATGTTGAGATCTTCCAAAGAAGTGCCTGTTCTAGAAGCCTGACATCTTCTAAACTAGGGCTAGAATGGCAAGATGACATAATCGTTGAGTCTACCTCGATCGATTCGGAACTTCAAAATGGCATTGTAAAGTCCTCAAAGGGGAAGCACTTGGGGAAGTTTGCGAGTGTAAGCCTAAAACTGACATTAAACGCAGCCTTGTACTCACATGACGATCCTTGTCAATGCTACTCTTCCCTCATGAGAAAAACACCTAACACCTGCTTGATCTAGGACAGGGGTGTTCAATCCTGCTCCTGGAGGTCCAACATCCTTGCAGAGTGTATCTCCAACACACTGGCCTGGAAGTTTCTAATAATCCCTGGTTCAGGTGAGTTTGATTAGGATTGGAGGTGAACTCTGCAGGATTGTGGCCCCTCCAGGAGCCGGATTGGACACCCTTGATCTGGGAGGGTATTGTATTGTAACTTTATGTAGATGAAAAGCATCTGCTACATAAGAAGCCACATAACTTTAATGGACTAACATAAGGCACTTATCGTATCAAACAGAAAGAACAGCGGGACAGTGGAACGTTACAAACGTGTTCCTGGTCTCACCATCAGCGTCGACCTCGTTGATCATATCCTGGAGCTCAGCCTCAGTGGGGTTCTGACCCAATGAGCGCATGACTGTGCCCAACTCTTTGGTGGTAATGGTGCCATCGCCATCTTTGTCGAAGAGTGAGAACGCCTCCTTGAACTCTGTTTTGAATTACATACATGGTAAGTACAGTACATGTACACTGCAATGACAAAGGAGCTTTATTTTTGAAGTCTAACCCTCTTTGCACACTTTGGCAAGTAGGTCATCTTGGCACTCCTTGCATAAAGAAAATTTGCATTCTACCAACAGTATACTGCAAAGAGTGAAAGTAGCATGGTCAAGTGTCAATCAGAACATCATTTACCACTTATCCTCATAGTTACAGCTTACAACTTTTGCACAGTTACAGCTTTAAAGTAGGGCTGCAACGATTAGTCGACGTTGTCGACAATGTCGACAATAAAAATTTGTCGACAAATATCTTTGTTGTCGAGTAGTCGTTTGATCTCACGTGACCTAATGTAAGGGCCTGCAATCCCGCGATTTGACCGCTACGGCGCTGTAGCGCTAGAGTGTAGTGCAGCCCTTACAAATGCTATTGCGGTAGAAGAGAAAACAGCGCGAATTATGACAGTGCAAACGAATCCGAACTAGCAAGGTTTAGGTTTGGGAAAGTTTCACAAAACTTCAAATCAAGAATGCTGTCGTGTGCAATTTTCACGGGAGCACAATGCATGTTGGAGTACAAGAGGAAACATCCCGGCAAAAGAGGAGCCGGTGAGAAGTGAGTGTTCTCCAGCTGGAGCTTAGCCTACTAACCAGCGGTAAATCTCTCTTTATTAGAGAATGCAATACTACTAATAATAGTAATAATATTATCAATAGTAATATAATTACAGTAATGTGATGACTTATTTTGTATAGAATAAAGCTTGATCGAGCTTAGGAGTCAGGGCTGTTTTTATTATTGTAACACTATTAGTATACATTAGGTATTATTATAGTCTTATCATTTGCCTGTATTTTGTTCAATAATCATGAAGACTTACAAAACGAGATGTTATATCCTTCCTATGACATAGGAAGAATATCATGACAGTTACTTTATCATACTATAAATTAAAAGGTGAATGAGAACGTCTCTGTCAGCTCAATTGTCATGTAAAAAAAGATTGTAATTTTATAATTATAATAATTGTTTGCAGATTCATATTTTACCATTCTTTGTGTCCTGAAGTAAATGTCCCTTTTTCTGTTTCAGTTCTAAGAAAAGCAGTGGGCCTATTAAACAATGCTTAGAGAGCATTTGTGAGTGATTTGAGTTGGACCGAAATCTGAAAACTTAAAGAGAATGACCTGTTTAGTTGGCTCAAAGTTCATTAAAACAACTATTTCAAAAGCTGAAGTGATTTTCTTTTTTTATATTATAGTTAGAATATGTATAACTCAATGTTTTAACTACTTGGAAAAGCTGAATAATCGTTCCAAACTTACTGATTAGTTTGCGAAATAATCGATGATTAGTCGATTAATCGTTCTAATAATCGTTAGATTAATCGATTATCAAAATAATCGTTTGTTGCAGCCCTACTTTAAAGCCGCGCAAATTACACACTATTAGACATATGAACATTAGAGGAGTGCAGAGTCTATTCTGTGCACCCACTGTAAGGTCAGCATCCCACTAGACCAGTGGTTTCGAAGGACAGGATATTTCTAATGTATTGACAACCTTTTTTATTATTAACAAAAACTACATAAACCAATATATTCAAATTATTAAATAAAATAATTCCATAAGTTTCAAGAACTCCATGTTCTTCGTGGTTCTTGTCTTACTTTTTATGACTAGTAAATTTACATGATTTTCCCAGTTGTTTCGGGAGACGTTTTTATTTTTTACTCGCAAATAGCAACTTCTTGGCAATTTATACCTAACATATTTCAGAGCTCGACAACTTATGAAAATTATACATATTAATTACAGAAATTCTCATGACTTAACATCTTAGTCATTTCCATGACTTTTTTTCAGGTCTAGAAATAGTGCTTTTAAAATTCCCCTCACATATCCAGTGGAAGTCCGTGGAAACCCTGGTTTGAAATAAAAATTACGTTGCAAAGGGAATTAATTGAAATAACAAACAGCATGTCGGTTTAGCCAATTTATATAATTTTGCTCATTTATTATTTGCTTTGTCTTTTTAAACTAATTTTAAGCCATCTTGCGACCCCCTAGTCGAAAATAACTGCACTAAATGTTTGTTCAGCTGATATTACTTGAAAATGAATCTCAAGAAAAATCAAGGGCAGTGAATTAGTCTGTCATCCCTCTTCCATTCTTAATCAAGTTGCTTGGAGTAGGCTAGTGGGACACCGTCTTAACATGTTCTTCAGGTCAGAGTTATATTTATAATCCCATTTATCAGCACAATCTTTTGCAATATAAGCTTCTATAGGCACGTGATTGTCTTCTGCTATCGGTGCGTACCGATGATGTTGTGTAATAAGACATTCCCACTTCTTTAGTCGTGTTTACGAGCCCATCGCATTCAAATTTTGACTTGAGGGGCATCAGTGGCCTTAGTGACCATTTTGAAGATGACTGTCAGAGTTCACTCACCAGCAATCTGTTCCTCGGTCAGCTGATCTGCCTGCATTAGAAAAGAGAGGAAGAGAAAGAGAAAGTCAATCAGCTCAGTGTCACATCACTACAAGACAAGCTCCAGTTTTGCAGTGCACACACACACCTCTGACTAAATGAGTATAATGAAGGACGTGCATAATAATACTCTTTTAAAAATATCCACGGAAGTTATAATTAGACAGTGCCACTTAGGGGGTCATGAATGCGACACACTTAAAATGATTGCGCTTCTCTCTGACACAGAGTTCATTATTCAATTATTAAAGACGAGAGGATTCATCTGGGCACGTGCTTCACTCGCCGTGATTCAGCTGTGACTTTTGTGAGAAGTGCCATGCCTTGTATTCAAAGACGGGTGATTCATAAAGCTTGGAGCTTAAAATGGACAGGGTGTAAAATGATCTATGAGAATACAGCGGACACGGGTCTGACTCATCCACATATGAGGCATTGACTTTAGCTTGAATACATTTGGCTTACCATTTGTGAGATGAGAAAACAGCTGATAAAAATGGTTACCCCAATAACAAGAGCACACAAGCTCTAATCAAATTTTGTACTGTAAAAGCAGAAGAGGAACTAGACTTTTCTGAACATGATGCGTATGAGCTTCCTATGCAAAGCTCAACGTGCCGTTGTCAAATTGTTAGTGGAAATGGTGCTTTATAGTTCTCAAATAGCCATAGGGGTTACTGACACGATGATAACTTTTTTGTCCTGGATCTATTAAGTATAAAAAAATTTAAACAATTCATATGCAATGATTTGAACACACCTCTTCAATCATGAGCATGTTTTAATTTCTGTGTTTATTCATCTATCAATTCATCAAATGTCTTGCATGGGATCATTCTGTGATACTTCTGCATCTTTTTTAAAAGCTTGATGCTGGTCACTATATGAATGATATTTTTAAATTTCTCCTTTTGTGGTCCAAAAAGGAACGAAGGGAATACTGCATTAGAACGACACTATGGGTGGGCGAGTAAATAATGAAATGATGAGAGAAAAGTTTCTCCGGCTACTTTGACGCGTGTATGGTGAGGGAGTGGCATAGGTTAGTTCTCACAACGAGACCTGTTAAATCTCAAACCTCAGCTTTCTGACGCAGCCCGTATCAGACCTCGGGTGGACATGTCCTCCAGGACCAGCTACACGAATGGTTAAATGCCTAGTTTGGATGCAGGTGGGCTGCCGTCTCTGTTGCTGCCGGCTAACATATTCTGCGCAACGCTTCTCAGGCCCGTTACTGCATTTCAATGACTGCAGCAAATTAAGTGGAGCATGATGGGACAAATGTTTGTCATGCAACAAGAGTCCTCTCCGAGTTGCTTTCCAATTTGATGAGCAAGAGCGTGTGTGTGTGCGCGCGTGTGCAATGGGTGGACTTAGTGATTTTGGGGCCCTAAGCAATTCCAGGCATGGGTCCCCAACACACCAACTCCGCACAAGTTATTTTACCTTTGTAACCCTTATTTTGCTCTCTCTTTCTCACAACACTCAACCATTTTTCTACAACTGTAAATTAACCATATGCCAAAATCTTAATGTAATGTAATCTGTAATCATTAACACAATGCTTAACGCCAAATATTTTTTTTATTTTTGCTTGCCCTGGCAAAATTTCCACTGGCCCCCCACAAAAAAGTAATAAATATGTAAATAATAATTATGTAAATTAAAGGTTATGAAACCAAATTTTAGATACCAGTGACATTTCTCAATTCTACATTCCAATTTTGATTCCAAAAGCAAAAACAACTGGCCTTAACTAATATAAATCTCAAATATTATTAGAGATAAGTAAACAGGCATTAATAAAATAAGAACAAATAATAGCAATAGCATTAATAAATACAAAAGAACAAATTAAATAATCAGTACTTTTCAGGATTTTCAGTTAGGTCTAACAGTAACAGCAGTGAATGTGATTTCACCAAGTAGAATATGTGCCTAGATCAACATCCTTGTTGATCCTGGAACAACATTCCAATCAACCAATCAGATTTGAACGACGGGTTTACAGTTAGTATCAAGTTTAAGCTTATAACAAGGCTTAGGTGCTTCTACACAATTCTTTTTCACCTATCATTTCCCTCTGATTTTAGGGATAGGTTATAGGTAGGGTTAGGTTTAGTGGTGGGATAGGGTTAGGATTATGTTTTTCAACAGGAATGTTGATCCAGGAACATGTCTTTCTTGGCAAAATCACGGCGACCATCTAACAGTAGTTTTCAGGTAGCCTATAGAAATTGAATAAAGTAATTAAATGTAAAATAAAACTGCATAGTCTTCACTGTATAAATTAAATCTAGATATTATATTTAGCAGTAATTCAGTCAAGAGAAGCGAGTGATTTTTTTTCTCTGTCCTTTGTTGTTAAAAACATTAAAAACATAGACAGCAGCAGGATTTTTACGCTGCTGTCACTTTAAGAGCTAATGTCCAGATCGAATATTGTGTTACGGATGAGTTTTCTTTCTCGACGGTTTACGCTCACTTAAGCCATAACTGACTGTTTACTAGGATACTCGGCAAGACGGGCATTTTCACATAATTTAATGTGAATTTGTCCATTCAAGCGCAAGACGACGTGAAAGAGAATTCGATTAAGTATTCAGGCGCTGTCTGAGAAGTGGCACGTGTTCAGGATGTGTGCATGCACAAAAATGCTCACACAGTGCACAAGTACCAAATTGAACTTTTTCGCATCTTCTTGCGCTTGAATTTTTAAACTGGCAAGGCTTAAAAACACATGCAAATGATAAACTTTCGTGGCAATGCAGCACTGGCTTGATTGGGTCAGTGATGTCCGTCAATTGTCCTGGGGCAGTCCTTATCGTTGAGCCCTGACCAACTAATTAAAAGGTCCCTTTCCTAGTTTTCTCAGCCTTAGAAGTCACGTCCACGGACTGTTGACTGAGGCCATCCTTAAAAATATTCTTGTTTGCCGTAACCCGACCGACCCTGTCAATTTAGGACCGACCCAATTTTTTATTTTTTTTCCCTTTTAGTCCGACCGACTTGCCGGTTGTAAACTTGCATTAAGTTTATTGCAAACTTGATTTTTTTTTACTCTTCAAACAACTAATACAAATGCAATAAAATATCAATTATATTATAGCAAGCATAGGCTACGTTCTTTCTTTTAAATAAAAACCCGTGGCGTCATCTATATGATGATTAGGTTTACACCATTGGTTTACGCATGTCACACTATGGTCTGTGCGTTCGCTTCATTTCATTCACGGTCAATGGTTCGCGCTCGGTAATGGCTGCGGCGCGGCTGCTTGTGAAATACGTCTGCATGAGCCTACATTTAGGCGCTCATTATTCGAAATTTTTAATGGTCAAATAGGGAATAGATGTTAACGGCCTTTTCTCGGAGCGCGTCCAGCTAGTCACGATATGGCCGCCGCGAACGCGCGTCACACAGCAACGGCAGGCTCTGACAAACACACATAAGTATGGGAAGCCAAACACACCGAAAGTGGGACGAAACGGCGCGGTGTTACAGAGTTCGCGCAGCGCTGACATGTAATCTGTGCGGCTCAATGGGCCGAGACGCGCGAGCGCGACAGACTCGACAGCGCAGGGAGGAACTGTTTGCTTGCGCGACCTAATCTCACCAGCGCCGCGCTGACCAATAAAACAGCACATCCCATACCGAAATGTACTAAATTACACTAAAGAAAATCGACCATTCCATAATATGTCAGGACTACTTAATATAGTTTCTACAATGCGCCTAGCCATTTGACCTCACTGATTTCCGTTAATAATAGCAGATGTTTATGGGTCCAATTTAAACGAATAGTGCCAAATGCGCTGTTTTATTGGTTGGCGCGGCGCTGGTGAGATTAGTCATTTTAATTTATTTGTTTCCCTCTGAAAATCCACTCTTTTTCCCCAAATGAATGCAGCTGGAATTAATGCAATAAACATGTTTTTTGACAAAGATTTCAAATTGTTTGTTGTCTATAACCTGTATCAGAATGAGATTCGCAATGGTGCGCCCAAAGGCATGGGTTGAAGACACTGTCAGTGGCGTCACGATATGCAAATTTGTTTAAATTCATCCCGATGTAATCACCATGACCAAAATTTTCCTTTTTTTTTTCATTGAATTTTGAAAAAAAAAAATATAGACCTACCTACCGACCCTTTTTTTTTTTTTTTTTGCTGTTACTGCAAACCAAAATATTTTTAAGGATGGCCTGAGCATCTGATGCATAAGGGACAGAAAATTAGAAACTCTTTAAGAGTTTCAAAGTCGTCATCTGATTGGTTTAATTATACAGGATTTCCGTGGGACAAACACAACACAAAAAACAGCACACAGGCAAGTGTTAATGAATGACAATCCTGCTTTCTAATCAAAACACCGGACAGACACAGAGCTAGTCTCGCGTAGCCAGACCTTCAGATTGACGGGGAAAAGGTCTGAACTCCGTAGCAGATTTCGTTGGACAAAGACCACCCAAGTCTTATATGTCTGACCGACATATAAAGCAACCAATAACAGTTTGTTCGTTCGTCCTGTCCTGATAAGCGTTATTGTCACAGCTGTAAATTATACAACGGCATTCATCTTACATTAGGAGATTTGGCGTCATTACGGCTTTCTTTCCCAGGCGGTTCGTTAAAGAACGCTACACACACACACACGTCTCCCGGAAATCCTGTAGAATTAAATCAGATGACGACTTTAAAACTCCTTATGCTAACTAGCCCAAAGCCATTTTCTCCGGTGAGGGAGTGGGTTAGATCGCCGAATTTTGGATGGGGGTGGCGGGGTCAGAGCAGCAAATTTGTACGTCAATGGGGCATGGGCAACAATTTTAAAAATTCCCAGGGAAATTCGCGCATATGCAGTACCACTGGAACGGTCTACTAATCCCCTTGTTCACGAAGATGTAGGCCTAATACTAAAGTTAAAACTTTAATGATGACATCTTGAATATACAATAATATATATATATAAAAATAATGATATATTATTTATAGGCTTCAGAGTATTTGTTTGGGCCCCCTGATTCCCTGGGGCCCCAAGCGGCTGCTTACCTCGGTTATTGGTTAAGTCCGCCATTGGTCTGCACTGCAGATTTAGTGTCAGCGTGTTGCTGCACCAGCTATGATTTGGTTCAATGCAGGGGGAAAGGGGGAGGGGGACAACCAGGATCCTTCACTGCAGTTCAGCCTGCTGCAATATGCAACCTCACTGCCCACTCCATTCATATTTATGCCTTACACAGCTATGATCATTTGGGGCTGCAAGATGCTAAACTGCAGTTTTTTTGGTTGTTGTTGTTTTGACCAACCAGTGTGCAACAGCTACCCTACATGTTGCAACTTTGGCCCATGCAAATGCAACAGCCTCATATCCGCAGGACGTTTGCAAACTTCGTGAACGTGCATGCAATGCAAATATATGGAGGCAAAACAAGCTAAGACCGATTCAGATTATTCCAGAAATGAGGAACTTGAGCGCATATGCTTTTGCTTATGGTTATTTTTACACCACCACGCCCACACTTATCCTTCTGTTAAAGGCAATGAGCTCAGCCCATGTAAAATTAGCAGCCAGTCACTGTTCACACACACCGAGATGAGCAGAAGCACTGCGTTTATTCATCACGCATGATGCTTTACATACTAAACCCGCAATAGTAATGCATCTAACACACACTAAACTGTCAATGCTGTGGACAGACACCGTGCATGCTGTGCATTGCATTTCACATATGCATTCGCAACAACTAGAGTCCAATGTGACAAAAACAGCAAGTTTGTGTTAAAGAATATGCAAGACACATAATACAGAAACTGGTGCGCATGTGATTGACAGACTTCAGCTGGCGCGAGAGCAGCAGCGGGAACGCGCTAAAACGCAACGGAACTAATTTATTCATTTATCCCTTTCCAAAATCTCTTTTGGCCTAATTCATATTGATTGGTATATGTTTTTCGTATAATATAGATCACATGTTCATCTGTTGGATAGCACTAACTGGCTAATTAGCAGTTTGTTTAAATAAAAAATATCATAGCTACACATTCGGTAAAGCTAAAACACTCTTAATACGTTTTATATTGGTAAAGACAACGCGAAATTATTAGTAAAACCATAATTAGCTGTCAAACTCTGACAGGATGCTAAAGTGGCTAAACCGTTAGCAGGAAAAAAGAAACGACATAAACGTCAGGCTGAACTCACCATCGTTAAGCAATGTCCGTCCGGTAAATGTGTGTAAAATCAACTGCAGAGAGCTGGTTGTGTTTGATATGTTGCCGTATTAACGCAGGACCTGTTCCTGTGAGTGAGCGAGTGACTGACCCACCGCCGGATAGAGGTGTAGTAATGCGCTGCCGCTGCGCTCTGGCCTCATTCATACTGTATCCTTCCGCGCCAGCTCATCTTATTTCTGCACACATCACTATGGCAAGCCGTTTAGACTTTTTTTTTTTTCCATTCCCAGGATATGAATGTGATATGATATCAACCATTACATTTTCACTAGTTAAAATGTTATTTCTTGATATCAGGAATTAGATTTCTATTAGTAACAATGGCAATTTTTCATATCAGGAATTACTTTCCACTAGTAAAAATGTTTACTCTTGATATCAACAATGACATCATCACTTGCAGAAATACGAATTCTTGATTGGAATTTCAACTAGTAAGAAATCAATTCTCGATATCAACAATTGAATTTCTTCAATTGAAATTTTCTTACCAGTTGAAATTCCAATTTCACATAGGCTATCAGAAATTCAATTCTAGTAAAAAAATAAAATAAAAAAACCCATAATTTTTTATATCAATAATTACGTGGTTACTTGGGCAAATGTCTGTTTGCTCTTGATATAAACAAATGAATTGCTACTAGTAAAAATACATTTCAGATATCATAAATAACGGTAACACTGTACAATAAGGTTCAGTTAACATTAGTAAACTACATTAGTTAACATGAACTAATAATGAAATGCACTTATACAGCATTTATTAATCTTTGTGCATGTTAATTTCAACATTTACTAATATTTTATTAAAATCTTGTTAACATTAGTTAATGCTGTGTGAACTAACATGAACAAACAATGAGCAGCTTTATTTTTATTAACTAACATTAACAAAGATGAACAAATACAGTAACAAATGTATTATTCATGGTTAGTTTATGTTAGTTAACACATTAACTAATGTTAACTAATGAAACCTTATTGTAAAGTGTTACCGAAATAACAAATGGAAATGGAATTCCTGATTTCAAAAATTGCCATTTTAAAGGGCACCTATTATGCAAAATTCACTTTTACATGGTGTTTGAACATAAATGTGTTGGCAGTGTGTGTACACAACCACCCTATAATGCTAAAAATCCACCCAGTGCTTTTTTAAAAATCCCCATAAATCATAAGCATTGTCTCAGAACAAGCCGTTCTCAGATTCGGGGCAGTGTGACATACTTTTTTTTTTGCACAAGCCCCTCCCACGACTGTTGAGTGACACTGCTGTATTAGCATAGCCCCGCCCTGAGTGAGCTAAACACAGTCCGCCATTGTTTCAACGCCAGAGCAGCTGTAGACAAGAATGTCTGCTAAGCGATTGAGGTGTTTTGTTGTTGGATGTAAGAATGAACATAGCAGTCTTAATTTACTCAAAGAGTATAGAATTACTTCTATACTCTTTGCTCTTGGCCAGCAGCAGCAGCTAATTTGCATTTAAAGGGATACACACTAAACCGGCATGTTTTTCTGAGCCCCAAAAAGTGACAATTTAAACATGCTGTAAAAAATATGTTGGGTAATTTGAGCTAAAACTTCACATACACACCCTGAGGACATCAGAGAATTTTATATCTTGTGAAAAGGGGCATAATAGGTGCCCTTTAACTAGTGAAAATTGTTGATATCAATAACTCATATCTTGAGAATGAATAAAAGTAAAAACGGCTTGCCACACGTCACAGGCTATGAGTGTGAGGATGAATCGATGCCACCCACAGACATACATTGTCATTGTATCTGATTGCAGTTGAAGAATTGTAGTGAGATGAATGTCTAAAAGTTATTACTTAAAAAGCCATAATTATTACAAATAGCCATTAAAATCATGACATAGGCTACTAAATCGAAATTATGACAGTCATAATTTCGACTTTATCTCATAATTTTTCATTTAATCTCATAATCATGACTTAAAATGTCAATTTCATTTATTAGATCATAATTTTGACATTTTATTTCACACGAATTATATAAACACTGGCAGTGTTAATTTAACACTGGGAGTTTGGTTGTGGACTTGTAATCGATTTACTTTTTCTAAAATACAAAATTGTGTCATGAAACTATGACACAGTCTGATAAGTCCTTATCACTATCTGCTTGCAATCACATCACATCATTCTCTGTAGGGCACAGCTGATTGGTTCCTGCTATATCAGTAGCCAATGAGCTCGCTGCTCAACCTTCAAATACTTGGTTAGCGTTTGCTGTAGCAGTTTGCAGCGAGCTTTCAGAAACCCTCCACCTTCCCCAGCTCCACCTGTATAGATCTGCTACTGGTAATTCATGTATGCTTTATTGTACAGCGGCAGCATCTTACTTGCTCACAGCAGTGTGTCGTGTGTTTATTAGCAGTAGCAAGTCTCGTATTTGCTCTGAAGCAGCAGCAGAAATAACTACTGGCAGCAGCAGTGTAGCATCTATTCTGCCTAGACCAAACATATCAACATTGTTATATCCATTACCATGCCGAACACTCAGGGAGTTGTCATGACAGAACTGAAATACATGCAATCTTATTATTTGCAATCCAATAACTGTACATAATTATATTCAATCCACAAATAAGTTCAGGTTAACTCAGGTTCATTAAAGCTGCAGTCCATAGCTTTTTTGGGTTAAAAAATATACAAAATAGATTTTTGAGCAAATACATAACCAGCCAGTGTTCAAAACTATCTGCTTGCCTTAGCTCGATTCAAAGCGGTAAGCTTGTAATAATGTTTTTAATTCCAGTGGTACTGGTGGATTTCCACTGGAAATTCGAGCATGTCTTTGCATCATTACGTCACATCTGTACACATAAAGAAGGAGTCTCGGCTAGTAGGCTATATTGAGTCATTACGTCACATCTGTACACATAAAGAAGAGTCTCGGCTAGTAGGCTATATTGAGTCATTACGTCACATCTGTACACATAAAGAAGGAGTCTCGGCTAGTAGGCTATATTGAGTCATTACGTCACATCTGTACACATAAAGAAGAGTCTCGGCTAGTAGGCTATATTGCGTCATTACGTCACATCTGTACACATAAAGAAGGAGTCTCGGCTAGTAGGCTATATTGAGTCATTACGTCACATCTGTACACATAAAGAAGAGTCTCGGCTAGTAGGCTATATTGCGTCATTACGTCACATCTGTACACATAAAGAAGAGTCTCGGCTAGTAGGCTATATTGAGTCATTACGTCACATCTGTACACATAAAGAAGGAGTCTCGGCTAGTAGGCTATATTGAGTCATTACGTCACATCTGTACACATAAAGAAGGAGTCTCGGCTAGTAGGCTATATTGCGTCATTACGTCACATCTGTACACATAAAGAAGGAGTCTCGGCTAGTATAAGCTATATTGAGTCATTACGTCACATCTGTACACATAAAGAAGAGTCTCGGCTAGGCTATATTGAGTCATTACGTCACATCTGTACACATAAAGAAGGAGTCTCGGCTAGTAGGCTATATTGCGTCATTACGTCACATCTGTACACATAAAGAAGGAGTCTCGGCTAGTATAAGCTATATTGAGTCATTACGTCACATCTGTACACATAAAGAAGGAGTCTCGGCTAGTAGGCTATATTGAGTCATTACGTCACATCTGTACACATAAAGAAGGAGTCTCGGCTAGTAGGCTATATTGCGTCATTACGTCACATCTGTACACATAAAGAAGGAGTCTCGGCTAGTATAAGCTATATTGAGTCATTACGTCACATCTGTACACATAAAGAAGGAGTCTCGGCTAGTAGGCTATATTGAGTCATTACGTCACATCTGTACACATAAAGAAGAGTCTCGGCTAGTAGGCTATATTGAGTCATTACGTCACATCTGTACACATAAAGAAGAGTCTCGGCTAGTAGGCTATATTGAGTCATTACGTCACATCTGTACACATAAAGAAGGAGTCTCGGCTAGTAGGCTATATTGAGTCATTACGTCACATCTGTACACATAAAGAAGAGTCTCGGCTAGTAGGCTATATTGCGTCATTACGTCACATCTGTACACATAAAGAAGGAGTCTCGGCTAGTAGGCTATATTGAGTCATTACGTCACATCTGTACACATAAAGAAGAGTCTCGGCTAGTAGGCTATATTGAGTCATTACGTCACATCTGTACACATAAAGAAGAGTCTCGGCTAGTAGGCTATATTGAGTCATTACGTCACATCTGTACACATAAAGAAGAGTCTCGGCTAGTAGGCTATATTGAGTCATTACGTCACATCTGTACACATAAAGAAGAGTCTCGGCTAGTAGGCTATATTGAGTCATTACGTCACATCTGTACACATAAAGAAGAGTCTCGGCTAGTAGGCTATATTGAGTCATTACGTCACATCTGTACACATAAAGAAGGAGTCTCGGCTAGTAGGCTATATTGAGTCATTACGTCACATCTGTACACATAAAGAAGAGTCTCGGCTAGTAGGCTATATTGCGTCATTACGTCACATCTGTACACATAAAGAAGGAGTCTCGGCTAGTAGGCTATATTGAGTCATTACGTCACATCTGTACACATAAAGAAGAGTCTCGGCTAGTAGGCTATATTGAGTCATTACGTCACATCTGTACACATAAAGAAGAGTCTCGGCTAGTAGGCTATATTGAGTCATTACGTCACATCTGTACACATAAAGAAGAGTCTCGGCTAGTGGGCTATATTGAGTCATTACGTCACATCTGTACACATAAAGAAGAGTCTCGGCTAGTAGGCTATATTGAGTCATTACGTCACATCTGTACACATAAAGAAGGAGTCTCGGCTAGTAGGCTATATTGAGTCATTACGTCACATCTGTACACATAAAGAAGAGTCTCGGCTAGGCTATATTGAGTCATTACGTCACATCTGTACACATAAAGAAGAGTCTCGGCTAGTAGGCTATATTGAGTCATTACGTCACATCTGTACACATAAAGAAGAGTCTCGGCTAGGCTATATTGAGTCATTACGTCACATCTGTACACATAAAGAAGAGTCTCGGCTAGGCTATATTGAGTCATTACGTCACATCTGTACACATAAAGAAGAGTCTCGGCTAGGCTATATTGAGTCATTACGTCACATCTGTACACATAAAGAAGGAGTCTCGGCTAGTAGGCTATATTGAGTCATTACGTCACATCTGTACACATAAAGAAGAGTCTCGGCTAGTGGGCTATATTGAGTCATTACGTCACATCTGTACACATAAAGAAGAGTCTCGGCTAGTAGGCTATATTGAGTCATTACTTCACATCTGTACACATAAAGAAGAGTCTCGGCTAGTAGGCTATATTGAGTCATTACGTCACATCTGTACACATAAAGAAGGAGTCTCGGCTAGTAGGCTATATTGAGTCATTACGTCACATCTGTACACATAAAGAAGAGTCTCGGCTAGTAGGCTATATTGAGTCATTACGTCACATCTGTACACATAAAGAAGAGTCTCGGCTAGTAGGCTATATTGAGTCATTACGTCACATCTGTACACATAAAGAAGGAGTCTCGGCTAGTAGGCTATATTGAGTCATTACGTCACATCTGTAAACATAAAGAAGGAGTCTCGGCTAGTAGGCTATATTGAGTCATTACGTCACATCTGTACACATAAAGAAGGAGTCTCGGCTAGTAGGCTATATTGAGTCATTACGTCACATCTGTAAACATAAAGAAGGAGTCTCGGCTAGTGGGCTATATTGAGTCATTACGTCACATCTGTACACATAAAGAAGGAGTCTCGGCTAGTAGACTATATTGCGTGTGAGGATGCTGGAGGTGGAGATTTATAGCCTTTTCTCACAGCACTTGATATAATTAAACTTATCAATTTGATGGCGAATCCAGAAAGGTTTAAACGACAGTCACCAGTGACAACTAGAGATTCACCCGCTGTAAAATGCAAAAGACTTCGGAGTGGCTACAGAAAAAAAGAGACTGCAACCGGACCATGCGAAAACAAGGATAAATATCGGAAGGCCATTAAATGTAGTCACGCAATGCTGATGTTGAACATTAACAATTTGAGAACAAAGAATAATTTGCACGGTTTGGCGTGATATGGTAAGTGATTGTTAGATTTAATCAGCGCGATTTACTCCAATGATTTACTGCAGCTTTAAAAAATATTAACTTTTTATTTTAATAATGTAGCTATTAGTAAAAGTTCAAATTAACATTAACTGAGACTCATAAATGCTTTACAAGTTCATTGTCGTTTCATGTTAACTAACAGAACCTTACTGTAAAGTTCTAGGGGCCGTTTACAAGACAACGTTTTCAACTAAAAACAGAAAACTTTTTATGCATTTTGGCCGTTCATTTACACAACAACGGCATTTTGGGGGCATGAAAATGCAAACTTTTACAAATGATACGGTTATCATCTCTGTGTAAACTACAAGACTGCAAATTCGAGAAAACGGTGACATCACGACACGAGGATGCATATTACGTGTTCAATTGTGCAGCCATCTTTAGAATTTGTGTTAGAATTTCTGTTTTTGCGGTAGTTTCGTATATATTTCTATGGCATTGCCGTCGAAGAGTAATTAGCTTGTGAAGTGGATTTACTTATCATGAGCATTGTAATGTTTGAAGTAGACTGGGAAGTTTTTAAAACGAGTGGTTAATTCATAAATAAGTAAGATCTTACCTTCATGCTGTGGAAATACAAACCGGAAGACAGAAGAACACAACTAACGCGGTCTACAAGAACATAGTGTTTCTTTACAAAGTGACATCGCCACCTACTGGTCTGGCAGCAGAATACAGTGGTTTTAATCGTTTTCGCGGATCCGAGTGACCCGGGATTGGTTTGACAACGTTGTCGCTTGTACGCAAAGGAAAAACTTTTCCGTTTTAGTACATCGTTGCCGTGTAAACGCGCCCTAAGTATTGCTATTTTTACAACAACTAATCATGTGACGATTCCCGTCACAATTTTGGAGATTTTATTCAATTTTTTATTTTCAGAATGTCTTTTCATGTACTGTGGAATAATATTTTTACTGTAAAAGTACACATATTAAATATACAATATAGAGGTTTACCCTAAGTTAAAAGGTAATTCACATACTTACAAATTAAATGCATTACCCTGTTAAATGAAAATCACATTTTCACATAGTAATGAAAAAACATTTACAGGTTTTTACCGTATTTCTCCATTCTTTTTACTTTAATTACCAGGGTTTTTTTTGTTGCATTTTCTCTTGCTGCTGATGATTTGACAGTGTTCTCATATCCTAACCGTGACAGTTCTTGCTGACAGGACTGAAAACTTCCTTCTCTCCATCATACTTTGGCAGTTTTTCCAGATCTCTGATTTGGTGTTCAAAGGTTGGGCTGCTGTTCGCTGTGTCCAGGCTCTGGCACACAGTTTCTACTGCAGTGCTGGCACACTTACACTTGCTCTTGGAAGGGTGAGAGGCCTTGACCACATGGCAGATGCCAGGATGGTTGCTTGTGTTCTGGATCTGCTGATCGGCCAGTTCTTTGACTTTCAGACCGGCGACGGAGCAGCAGCCCTGAGACCCACAGTAATGCAGACTGAACAGCTTAGACAAAACCCAGTTCAACATCTGCTTGATGATGATGGCGGTCACGCTGAAAAGAGAGTAGGTGCAGCTCACACCAAGGATGATCATTAAAGAGTTGGCTATCTGGTAGACCCAACGTGCTTCATAATGGGCCTTCTGTCCGCTCACCATGTCCCCGAAACCCATTGTGCTAAAAGCCACAAAGCAGAAGTACATAGACTCTGGGTAGCTCCAATCCTCCATAGTCGAGTACAGGCCCGATGCTCCGCAGTTCACCAGAAGTGTAACTGTTGCCAAAATGAGGGTTACATAGTAAACCGAAGGTTTACAGTCCTCTTGGCCGTCTCCTTTTTCTGGTTGTGTGTTTAAATGTGGGACAATGTGTTTTTTACTCAGCTTTGTCCTTTGTTTTTGCTTTCGACATCTGCGTGTGAGGAATGTAATCAGCGTTATCATGCGTTCCAGAAAGAGGTTGAAGAATAGGATGGTGGTTGCGCAGCCTATCAGCCCATAGAAGATCAGGAAGATTTTTCCATTGAGGGTAGCGGGTGCTGCCATCCCAAAACCTGATATGGACACACAAGTGAATACATACTTTTATTTCTGCCATACTATGAGTAGAAATGCTGAGAGTAGAATGGATATATGCTGTTCCTGAATTCAATCTAAAAAGCAGAATGATAGCCTATAAACAATTAATTTTGACATAGTGGAATTACAAGAAAGTGAAATTATAGTTCTACCACAACAAAAACAAGATTTCCATCAGCCTTGAGTATCGTTCCATAATCTTGAGGTAATCTTTTGTTGCGTTATGCAAGCAAAATGACGTGTATGTACGCATTTCATTTTGTATATTGACAGACTACACTTTACATTGGACATTTTAAGATATGCTTGCGTGTATCCATGATTACAAAGCTATTATAATCTGAGCCCTGGGGATTTGAATCAGGAAATTGACTTTCTTGCTATTTTACTTCTGAAAGATAAGCTCAGAGGCTGATAAAACTAGATGTTGAAGATGGTTATCACGTGTAAACAGCCATTCTACCTTGAAGTGTGTGAACATGCTGTTTCTTCCGAAGCTAATTACTACATGGAGTCTGTAAAGTGGGAGAAATATTAGTAAGCTTCTTCAAATATAGGGACAGATGTATGGAGTAAAAAGGTTATTCAGGTTATAAATAGACTTTATGTCAATAAAGATAATTATGTTAGTGGCTAAATACCAAATTCACACAGATGTTTTAATTACAATTTTTATTAGATAGATAGATAGATAGATAGATAGATAGATAGATAGATAGATAGATAGATAGATAGATAGATAGATAGATAGATAGATAGATAGATAGATAGATAGATAGATAGATAGATAGATAGATAGATAGATAGATAGATGGATAGATGATAGATAGATAGATAGATAGATAGATAGATAGATAGATAGATAGATAGATAGATAGATAGATATACAGTCTACAGACAATTAGATAGATAGATAGATAGATAGATATACAGTCTACAGACAAATAGACAGACAGACAGACAGATAGATAGATAGATAGATAGATAGATAGATAGAAAAAGAAAGAGACAGTCTACAGACAAATACATATATAGATAGCAGAAGAAAGACAGTCTACAGACAGACAGATAGAGACAGATAGAAAAAGAAAAACAGACAGTCTACAGACAGATATAGATAGAAAGAAAAAGAAAGACAGAGTCTACTACAGACAGACAGACAGATAGATAGATAGATAGAAAGAAAAAGAAAGACAGAGTCTACTACAGACAGACAGATAGATAGATAGAAAAAGAAAGACAGACAGATAGATATAGACAGACAGACAGACAGTCAGATAGATATACAGTCTACAGACAGACAGACAGAGACATATAGACAGATAGATATAGATAGATAGAAAAAGAAAGACAAACAGTCTACAGACAAATACATATATAGATAGCAAAGAAAGACAGTCTACAGACAGACAGATAGATAGACAGATAGAAAAAGAAAGACAGACAGTCTACAGACAGATAGATAGAAAGAAAAAGAAAGACAGACAGTCTACAGATAGATAGATAGATAGATAGATAGATAGATAGATAGATAGATAGATAGATAGATAGATAGATAGATAGATAGATAGATAGATAGATAGATAGATAGACAGATAGACAGACGGACGACAGATAGACAGACAGACAGACAGATAGACAGATAGACAGATAGATAGATAGATAGATAGATAGATAGATAGATAGATAGATAGATAGATAGATAGATAGATAGATAGATAGATAGATAGATAGATAGATAGATATGGTGTCATGGTTCACTCGAGCACACATACCAATAGTGCTGACTACAGTTGCCACAAAGTAAAAAGCTCCTGAGAAATCCCACCGGGGTGTTCGTGGTTCCATTTGAATCCCGGCGGCAATGGCCCCCTCATAGTGTCCCAGGAGCTCGCGCAAGTCCTCCAGAGGAACCCGGTGATCCCGAACAAATTCAGCCAGCTGTCTGTTCCATTTGCAATGTGCCTCCAGTTCTGAAGGTCTCTCGAGGGCCGAGAAGACAGCAGCCCCAAACAAGGTGTAGAAAACAATCACAAACCATAACAGAAATATTCGGACGAAGTCTATGTTGATATGAGACCAAATGCAGCCACAGTCTGTCCTGCTCCTACCAGAATGATCTGACTGAGCCATTAATATCGAGAAATAAAATGTAAAAAGATGACAAAACCAGCAGGTCTTCAATTGCATTATACCTCCAGAGAACAATCCAAACTTCAAATTTAATGTTTATTACCTATATCAGAATATTTAGCATACCATTCTTAAAAGCTATTGATCCAAAACCAGATTTAGATTCAGAAGCTGCTGCAGAAAATGCTGTGCTGAGTAGCAAACGGTAAACATGACCATCCTTGCCATCTTCCCGCTTATGTACACTTCATATATTGTGCTTTATTGCCCTGCCTTTATTACTACCACACATGGTAGTGTCTATGGATAAAGATCTGGGCAAGAGGTTTGAGGTCTCATACTTTGCAAGAGGTTACATATGAATCTTCACCATTGTGCCAAGATTTTGGGGGATTCAGAGGGATTGTCTCTTTACATACCAAGCAACAAGTATAGTAAAACAGTCAAATATTATTACAATTTTAAATAACCTTTTTTATTTAAATATATATTAAAATGTACTGTATTTCTGTGATGGAAAAGCTGAATTTTAAGCATCATTACTCCAGTCTTCAGTGTCACATGCTCCTTCGAAAATAATCATTCTAATGTGTTGATTAAGTGCTGTTACATAGTGTGAGGTCAAAAACAAAGGAGAGTTGGATCCAAATGCAGTGAGCGTAATAATAAAATAAACATAATAACAAATCCAACACAGGGAAACGAATGAGTGCACCAAACATAACATCCAACAGGACAAGCCTTGACAAGGAGTACAAGAAACACTGGGGTTTAATACGAGGGGTGATTGGCAAACAAGACACATCTGGGAACAATCAAAGAACTAATCAACAAGAAAAACTACAGAGGACTACAAAACATGGTGCAGAACCGGAAATAACATAAAAGTCCACACAAGGCGAACACAGGCTGGGACTATGACAAGTCATGCATTTCTTATATTAATGTTGTAAACAGTTGTGCTACTTACTATTTTTGTGGAATTTTTATTTTCAGAATTCTTTGATAAATGGAAAGTTCTAAAAGTAACTTTGCAACTACATGTCAACTAGCTCTCATCATTAACTTAGTGTAGTAGACTGTTAGGGTTAGTAGAATAAGTTGACATGTAGTTGCAAAGTTACTTATTCATAGAATTTCTGTTGAGGAGCATCAAAATAAAGTGTGAGCAGATATTAAGCAGACGGTCTACTAATACTCTAATGAGAGTAAGTTGACATGTAGTTGCAAAGTTACTTGTAATTTTTAAAGTGGACCATCAAAACGAAGTGTTACCAAAATCTTTTGTAACATTATAAATGTCTTCTAGTACTGTCACTTTTGATTAATTGAACGCATTCTTGCTGTTAAAAGTATTTCTTTCTTTCACTTCATTCTTTTGGTAGTGTACATCACGTTTTGTTTACAATTTCATATCACTGATCATTTAATGTATCATTTTGAATGACACTATGTAGCTTGTAAAAACAAATGCATAATTCTGTAATTGTAATTTCAATATTTGCATTTATCCCTCCTTGCCCAGCAGTAAACAGTTTGTGTAAATCCACATTTTCGTGTAATAAAAACACTGAAGAACATTTGAACAATATGATTTTATAAGCCTTCATTTGAGTTGTTACTCTAACTCGTCCGATAGGTGGAAGCAATGGACTGAATTAGGCTAGTTTGACCGGTATTTCAGGAATTTACATTTACAGCATTTAGACGAAATCCACTAATGTCTGACTATAAGAAAAAACATGAACATTTAAGGACCGTGTGTCGGATCGACATGGTTTGGTCGTGGATAAAGGGTTAATGAAAAGTGTTTGCTTGCTGGAACAGACATCCGAAAGGCAACCTCTTGTTCACGGAAGTAGGCATGTTATTGTTTTCATGACTATCAGTTATCAGATTTTTTTCAACATTACCCTTCTACTAACCTCTTAACTCACAGAAACGACATTGTTGTTTATTGCAGGTTAGCTAGTGGATGATTGTTGTATTGGTCGTGTTGTCACGTTTGCGAGCTGCAGTCTCACACCAGCTCACGACGCACTGAGCAGCAGCATCTCCCAACTTTTAACTATTAGTAGGAAGAAAAATACCCGTATGTAGTATTACAGTCAGGTCTGCATATGTTAAACACAAAGCATTTCTGCAAGCAGCAATGTGGCCATAAATAGGATATATGCTACATTTGATTGAACATACAGTCCCTATGATTTTACATTGCTTATAACGTTTGACCGATACGTGGCGCTGTTGCAAAAAAAAAGAAAGAAAAAAAGAGATAGTGTCAGGATGTTATATCAGGAGTTCCAAAAAAAAGAAAAAAAAAAAAGAAAGAAAAAACCCTAGGTTTTCATTAAAATACAAATTTGGAAAAATTGGTAGGCTATAATTTTTTACTTTTAAATTATTATAAATGCAGACAGAGAGTGTTAAGCAAAAATAATCAAAACGTATTGCAATTTGGTTATACGTTTAGCCTCAGCACATGTTGCTAGGTTATGTGTTGATATGGTAAAATATGGCAAAATTCAAAATGTCGGACAGGCAATGTTGGTGCATTCACATTCCCTGCATCTGAATATGCTTAGTGAGATACTATATTTCAAATTCATAAAACAGTAGGTGAAAAGTAACCGGATGACCTACTATACTTCCGTGATATATTGAAGTGTGCATTTGATGGACACTTTACTATCCCATGAGACCACGGGAGAGGAGTTGTGAAAGGCAGTGAAGTGATGCAACTGATCCCATAGGTCACATGACAGTGACAACAGTCACAAATCAAGTTTCAAACCAAATGTAGTTGCTACTGTAGCGAATTAGGATGCAGCTGAAATATCACAATATAATGCACTATGTGCCATTCACCAAGTAGAACATTTTAAATATGTGAACAAGTGACTGATTTTAGTTTCAGTGTCTATTTATAATGTAGGGGGCGGGACGCTTTAGATTCTAGAGAGCATTTGATTGGACAGAAAATCTGATGAGAAGCTGAAGTGCAGAGTGATGTCATCAAAACCATTGATCCATATTGGCGGAAGTGAGAGACTAAGTATTGAATGCGTAAATGCAAATTCTGTCATTGTTTTGGAGCTCACTAGCTTATAAATAACAGTAGCCTAAGGCTAACATATTCACACTAAAAGCCAAAAAACTTCAATTTTAATTTCACGGGAACTTTAACGCGTTACGTGCAAAACTGAGTGATGCAAACGGTTGGCCTATGATGCGAATGGTGTGGCGTAAGCTTTTAAAATGCAGTCAATAATGCAAATTCGCTGCATTGACCAACAGAAAGCTGCTTCGTTTGAAAGCGACTTCTGTGACCTGTGCATCGCTACATATGCTGCGAAATTTAACCGAAATGTTGCTAATGTGACCACACCTATAGACCGTATGTAGCCCTGCTGTCTTCCTGTTTGTATTTCCACAGCGATCTAACATATTTATGAATGAACTGCCCATTTTAAAATCTTTCCGGTCTACTGACATTTGTTATGACATCTGCTTTAAACATTACAATGCTCGTGATAACTTTCGTTAAATCTACAATAAGTAAATTCACTTCACCACCTAATTACTCCTCGACAGCGATGCCATAGAAATATACAGAGCGACCGCAAAAACAGAAGTTCAAAGACAATATTCTAAAGATGGCTGCGCGCTTGTTTCTCTGGCGCATAAGGTCTTTAGCGGTCTGACCTGGTTTTAGCTGGATTAGCCTGACAAGCTAAGACCTTCCTGATCATCTAAAGAAGAGGCTAAAACCAGTCTGCTAAACCAGCTTTGACCAGGCAACTTCTCAGACTGCAACATAGTTCGGTACACGCACTATGTTGTTGTCTGGGTTTGGCTGGTTTTACCTTTTTTTTTTTTTTTTCTCAGCAGGGAAGTGTTTTAAAATCTACTCAGATTCAAAGCAAGGAATACATTTAATTCAGCAAGAAAAACATATTTCTAGACTAATTAGACAACGCTGTGCTGTTGGTGGTGCACATTTGGTGCTTGACCCCTAAAGAGCATTCACAACCATAGTGCAATCTTACACAACACACGCCGCCAAGAGTCAAACCTATAAACTGTCACATACAGACCCCCGCGTCAATCATTAAACTCCTCAGATTAGGGGATCTTCAAAAACGCCCTCTTCACAACAAGTTTAAGACAACAACAAAGCAGAAATAATAGAAAAAATATTGGCTACAGTAGACCTGCTGCAAAGGAAACGTTTTAGTTCAGTAGAGTACGTAACAGTTCGTCCCATGACACAGTTGTTTGCCGGAGAACACTCCAAAGATCTCTGCCAGGTTGACCATTAACCCTGCCATTGATTACAGCTCTTTCCCCGGACCTCACCAGCTCTTCATGTTCCACAGATCCACACTCGTGAGTTCATAGCCCTCAGATGCTCCTGGTAACTGTGTCGAGCTGAAGAAGAAGACCCTTACGTTTCCTTCCTTATCATTTTTTAAAGTTGTGCCAACCATGGCGAAGAGTGGATATGGCTACTACCGCGCTACTATATTCCTGGCCATGTTTGTGGGCTACACCCTGTATTACTTTAACCGGAAGACATTTTCCTTCGTGATGCCCTCTGTAATGCAGGAGATCCCGCTGGATAAGGATGATCTGGGTGAGCATGTGCAACTAGTAGCTTGTACTTTGTCTTACCTCTCTGTCATGTGTCCACTCATGTTTATTACCTATTACACACACATGCATTCATTGGAATTACAGTAAACGAGTATGATAAACAATGGGGAGAAGGCACTAAGACAGTGATATTCAGTGCCCAAATCATCTTGAAATAAAAAAAAAAGCTCCCAAAAGGATTATTATTCAGATTTAGCTGGATGTCAACAGAACATAATACACATATTTGAATAAACAGTACACTACCAGTCATTGATAATGTATTTCCTAATAGAGAAAAGATGTTCGAGACTGTCATCTTTTGATGTCATGAACAGACAAATATTATAAAATGACAATATTAAGCAGATGTTATAGATTGCATACAAAAATCTCTTGATTGATATGTTTATTACTTTTTTAATTGTTAATTTTCCTCAACAGTATAGTATACCTTACTATTCAAAAGGTTTTGTTTGTTTTATACTTTTATTCAGAAAGGGTGCATTAAATTGATCAAAAGTGACAGTAAATATACTTTGAAATAAATTCTATTCTCATGAAATTTCTATTCATTAAAGAATTCCAAAAAAAAAAAATGTAGCACTGTTTCCACAAATGTATTAAGCAGCACAACTGTTGATAATAATAAAACAACATTGATAAAAAATAATAAATGTTTCTTGAGCAGCAAATTCTGAATCTGACACTGAAGACTGGAGTAATGATGCTGAAAATTCAGCTTTGCATCATGGGAATAAATTACATTTTAAAATATATTACAATAGAAAACAGTTCTTTTAAATTGTAATAATACTTCACAATATTATTGTTTTCACTGTATAAATGAGCAGAAGAGACTTCTTTCAAAAACATGTAAAAACATTTAATGCTAGTGTTCAGTAAGTTTTCTACGTATCTCCAATATTCTTTTCCACCCTGTTAGTGTGTATGAAATGCAGGTGTAAAAGATTAAACTGACACACTGTGACATTGATTCCCCTGATGTGACATCTTATTTTGAGAAATTCAAATAGAAAAAAACATTTCATGTCAATGCTGTTTTTTAGTTGTGATCTTTTTGGTGTTTTATCAACATATCTTGTTTATTCCCACTCATACACATTCCACCCTGTTACTTAACATTACCCTACTGAAATTTCATCAAAGAAATTAATTAAATATCAGAAAGTATCAGGTAATATATTTACAGATTCACAGATTCACATATCTACGTTCCACCCTGTTAAAAAAAAAAAGCTGTATGATGTCTAACTGTCTAGAAAATGCACCTGAAATGCATGTTTAGTTTCATTTTTTTTTTCTTTAAATGTCAGTCATGATTATACAGTATAAACAGAATATAATAAACTATAATAAAAGTAGCAACATTTACACACAAATTTGGCCTGTTATGTCATATTCCATTATCATTAATTTCATACATGATTGAGCTGAGCCAGTGTTATTTTCTGAACAGCAAATAAATCATGTCATGAGATCGACCACATACAACAATATTAAAATGAGTGAGTCCGCTTTGGTGTGTTGCCCCGGATCTACTTTATCAGCACAGTGATTGAATTGCTCTTATCACTGAATTTACAGTTCATAAGCCAATGAAGAGTGATAACGCATTTGGAATTTCTCTTTTGCCCAATCTTTGCAAACCCATATGTTTTTGAGTGATTCTGAATTGTAATCACTTTCTTCTGAAGTCTAATAATCAGTGTTTATTTCTTTGTGCACTGCAGGTCTTATCACTAGCAGTCAGTCGCTGGCCTATGCCATTAGCAAGTTCATAAGCGGTGTGCTGTCCGATCAGATGAGCGCACGATGGCTTTTCTCTATTGGGCTGTTTATGGTTGGCGGCATCAACGTGGTTTTCTCTCAGTCCTCCTCGGTGGTGGTGTTCTCAGGCCTGTGGTTTCTGAATGGATTGGGTCAAGGTCTAGGATGGCCACCATGTGCAAAAGTACTACGCAAGGTATGGGTCCGTTCCTTCAGTATATGGACTTGCATTGTACATAAAAATACAAATGGCTCTTTATTGGCATCGATGGTTCCATGAAGATCCTTTAAAATCTATGGAACAGATGTTAAAACAGAAAAAAAAAAGATATAGGCAAAACAAAATGAATACCCGTGGCTCCTGACGATACATTGAGGTCTTATAGAGTGAAATAATCTAAATGCGGTCTGTGCAGGAAACTGATCATTATTTATCCCTCAGACGGTCCTCGGTCATTTCTGACCAAAACATTTTCTGTTTTGAATTTCTAAAAATCATACATTCATCGGAATGTTACGAAACTTGGTGACTTTTATGGCATTATGTATGTGAATACAAAAATAAATTGAGGTCATGATCCGAGCATGCTAAGTGGTCGTAAAAAAAATAGTGACGATTTTGGTCTTCGGTCAAAAATGACCGACCCATAGGAAATGAATGGGAAATTGACAAAAACACAAAAATTTAATATTTTTTTAATAAATGTATTCTATGGAGCCCCCCTAGTCCCACTTTGTCAAAAAAAAAAATTATAACTATCTCGTGGCCTCAAGGTAGTAACTCGTGGCCTCAAGATAGAGATACTATCTTGTGGCCTCAAGATAGTATCTCGTGGCCTCAAGATAGTATCTCGTGGCCTCAAGGTAGTAACTCGTGGCCTCAAGGTAGTAACTCGTGGCCTCAAGATAGTATCTCGTGGTCTCAAGGTAGTAACTCGTGGCCTCAAGGTAGTAACTCGTGGCCTCAAGATAGAGATATATCTTGTGACCTCAAGATAGTATCTCGTGGCCTCAAGGTAGTAACTCGTGGCCTCAAGATAGAGATACTATCTTGAGGCCACGAGATACTACCTTGAGGCCACGAGTTACTACCTTGAGGCCACGAGTTACTACCTTGAGGCCACGAGATACTATCTTGAGGCCACAAGATATATCTCTACCTTGAGGCCACGAGTTACTACCTTGAGGCCACGAGTTACTACCTTGAGGCCACGAGATACTATCTTGAGGCCACAAGATATATCTCTATCTTGAGGCCACGAGATACTATCTTGAGGCCACGAGATACTATCTTGAGGCCACGAGATACTATCTCGAGGCCACGAGATACTATCTTGAGGCCACAAGATACTATCTTGAGGCCACGGGATACTATCTTGAGGCCACGAGTTACTTATCTTGAGGCCACGAGTTACTATCTTGAGGCCACGAGATACTATCTTGAGGCCACGAGTTACTTATCTTGAGGCCACGGGTTACTATCTTGAGGCCACGAGTTACTTATCTTGAGGCCACGAGTTACTATCTTGAGGCCACGAGATACTATCTTGAGGCCACGAGTTACTTATCTTGAGGCCACGAGATACTATCTTGAGGCCACGAGTTACTTATCTTGAGGCCACGGGATACTTATCTTGAGGCCACGAGTTACTATCTTGAGGCCACGAGATACTATCTTGAGGCCACGAGTCACTTATCTTGAGGCCACGGGTTACTATCTTGAGGCCACGAGTTACTATCTTGAGGCCACGAGATACTATCTTGAGGCCACGAGTCACTTATCTTGAGGCCACGGGTTACTATCTTGAGGCCACGAGTTACTTATCTTGAGGCCACGAGATACTATCTTGAGGCCACGAGTTACTTATCTTGAGGCCACGGGTTACTATCTTGAGGCCACGAGTTACTTATCTTGAGGCCACGAGATACTATCTTGAGGCCACGAGTTACTTATCTTGAGGCCACGGGTTACTATCTTGAGGCCACGAGTTACTTATCTTGAGGCCACGAGATACTATCTTGAGGCCACAAGTTACTTATCTTGAGGCCACGAGATACTATCTTGAGGCCACGAGTTACTTATCTTGAGGCCACGAGATACTATCTTGAGGCCACGAGTTACTATCTTGAGGCCACGAGATACTATCTTGAGGCCACGAGTCACTTATCTTGAGGCCACGAGTTACTATCTTGAGGCCACGAGATACTATCTTGAGGCCACAAGTTACTTATCTTGAGGCCACGGGTTACTATCTTGAGGCCATGAGTTACTTATCTTGAGGCCACGGGTTACTATCTTGAGGCCACGAGATACTATCTTGAGGCCACGAGTTACTTATCTTGAGGCCACGAGATAGTTATAATAATTTTTTTTGACAAAGTGGGACTAGGGGGGCTCCGTAGTATTCAAATCCACCGGGGAAAAAAAGAAGTAAATGTGTCCATAAACAGCTGGGGAATTCACATGCCTCTCCATAGAGAGCTGTAGATGCCATCTAGTGGTTACACCATGGTCCTACTCTTTCTCTCCATACTCCCACCAGATGGTGCTAATCTGCTTAAAACATTTTTTTTAAGAGGCCTAGACTCTATATTAAACTAAAATACTGCATAAAAAAATAAATAAAAACAAAATCATATATAAATATATATTTTTTTTTTATTAATTTCAATGGCAAAAATAGACCATAAATATTGCATAAATATTAATAAATTCAATCAAATTCTCTCAAAATGCAAAATTAAAAAGAATAAATATTATAGAACAAAAATAAATTCCATTGGTTCTACTGGGATGGAGGAAGTTTCATTTTTAGGTCTCCGGTCACTTCTGACCGGGTAGGCCCAGGATGTGACTCCGAAAGGAAGACCGTCTGAGGGTTTATACAATGGACGTAGGCCAGTAAGCTGAGTATGTAAACCTCATTAGTGGGGTCGGTTATTTTGGTGCCGGGTCGAGTAGGACAGGTTACATTTAAAATTTCGTTACCGGTTATTCACATCCTCGGCAAACGGTTCTGAGCGCGTTCATGACAGTCTGGAGCGCAAGCTTACTGTCGCATAATGACACCTACGTCTTGGTTGGCCTAAAGTAAATGAACAGACAGTTAAAATTTTTGGGTGAACTATCCCTTCAACAAATGGAAACTTTTTGTAAAATATTACCACTTTTGATCAATCTAATGCATCCTTGCTAAAATAAATAAAAATAATTATATATTGTATATATAATTTTTTTAAACTGCAGTATACTTTATATAATACCTACATATTTCAGTTTCAGTACTACATATGAAATGAATTAATTTGTTTCAATAGTGGTTTGAGCCATCTCAGTTTGGGACCTGGTGGGCAGTGCTGTCCTGTAGTATGAATTTGGCTGGTGGTTTGGGGCCCATAATTGCCACAGTGATGGCCCAAAGCTACAGCTGGAGGTCCACGCTGTCCATCTCCGGCCTGACCTGTGTGGTCATGTCCTTCTTTTGTCTGCTCATTATCCGAAATGAGCCCAGTGAAGTCGGCCTGCCTAATATTGAAGCTGGTGCAAAGAAAGGCAAAGGAGGTATGAAGACTTCACAATCCTCATGCATGTGCATTTTATATCGGTAGGAAATAGGTCACATTAAGGAATTAAAGCGAGATGGGAATGCTGCTTCATGTTGTATAAATTTCCCATACTCAGTTGTCTTTGCTATGACTGGTTTTGCTTATATAGGTCATTGCTGTTCTATGACGTTGTGGAAGTCTGCATTAGATCAATGGTTTCACTCACTAGTTCTTTGAAGAATGAACTATGTGACCAAAACAGAGTACAAAGGGGTGTGTTTTACTGTGTCTGTGTGTTAATTCATGTTTTAACACGTCACTCGTGTTGGAAGGTCACTCGTGTTGAACCAATGGACTTTTCTGTCTCTCCTCCAATAACAGTTGTAGATTTGATCCATCTGGGCTCTACCTTTGATTTCAGGTTCCAGCAAAAATGAAAGCACCTTCAAAGAGTTCATCTTTTCTCCGTATCTGTGGGTGTTATCGTTGGGCTATCTGGTGGTGTTTGGGGTGAAGACTGCTTACACTGACTGGGGACAACTTTTCCTCATCCAGGACATGGGCCAGTCAGCACTAATGGGTACTGTGTGTGGTCCAAAGTATTTGGTTTTTAGGCTTCGGTGTAGGCTTCAAATGTGACCTGATGAGGGCCTTAAAGTTGTAGAAGCTTGTTTCCTCAATGGAATAAAAAATATTAAAGGTAATTGTGACTTTTTATCATGCAATTCTGAGTTTATATCGCACATTTGCAAGATGTAAACTCGCAATTCTAAGAAAAAAAGTCTGAATCGCAATCGCAAGAAAAAACTTCTAATTGTGAGGTGAAAAAGTCGCAGTTACCTTTTTTATTTTTTTATTTTGTGGTGGAAACAAAAAACAACAGATTTGCAAGGAGTACACTTTGAATTCCGAGAAAGTAAGAATTGCGAGATGTAAACTCAGAATTATGAGGGAAAACGTTTGAATTGCGAGATGTAAACAGATTTATGAGGGGGAAAAAGTCCGAATTGCGAGATATAAACTCAGAATTATGAGGAAAAACGTTTGAATTGTGAGTTGTAAACAGATTTATAAGGAAAAAAGTAAGAATTGCGAGATATAAACCCAGAATTACGAGGAAAATATGTCCTCTTTAAGAAATAGCCTGCTAAGTGTGCGATGAGACTTTTGGGTTATGGACAAAAGTGTGTATTGGTGCTGATTTTCACAGGCAGTTCCTTTATGAGTGCCCTGGAGATGGGAGGACTGCTGGGTAGTTTAGCCGCAGGATTCCTGTCAGACAGGGCCGTTTCAAAGGTGAGTTTATTCTACCAATATCTATTTAAATGAAATCCAAATACCATGTATGACAATGAGCCATAAAGTACGACCACAATATAATTTCCCCCCCCATGGTTTTTTGATGAATAGAGAGTTCAAAAGAACAGCATTTATTTGAAAATTTACATGTACATATTCACCATAGCAACCATCCAGAACACCCTAGCAACCACCCAAAATACCTTAGAACACCCTCGCAACATACCCTAGTATGGCAAACCCATAGATTAAAAAGTATGTGGCCATACTGTTCTACTTTTGAACAGTAGTGCATCTAAAGTGGTGTATTTTTCTCTTTCTTGTATTTGCAGCATGGATTGCGTCTGTATGGAAACCCTCGCCATGGGCTCTTGCTCTCCATGATGGCTGGGATGTGTGTCTCCATGTACCTCTTCCGCACTACTGTCACAGCACACAGCTCAAATGTAAGTTCAGTATCTTTACACAAAACTGACAGATAATATTGATGACTCATTCTGTACTACAAATATTTTTGTCCAATCAAATGCTTCTAGTAGAGAATGTCCCTCCTCCTAGTACCACCGTCCAATGACTAGCAATTAGCAAATTATGTTGTGACAAATAAACAAAAAATGACAAACCTACCCAAACTGCATTTAACCTAGAAGAAAATTGCATTTATTGGGTCTGTAAATGACTGGTTTATTATGATTTTACACACAGGTCTGGATTCTTTTGTTGGGTGCTGCTTTTGGCTTTTCCTCCTATGGACCGATTGCCTTGTTTGGAGTTCTAGCGAATGAAAGCGCTCCATCGAACTACTGTGGAACCTCTCATGCCATCGTTGCCCTGATGGCAAACGGTGATCATTTTCTCCATTTTATTTCATAGTCCTTTGATGCTGATCCTTTTTCTGCAAAAATGTACACTTATCTGTCAGCTACTTGTAGAATAAAATAAGCAGTAACAACATCAGTGTTAGGACTTTTATTCTGTGTTTTCTAGAGTATGTATTCTATTAGCATTAGGATTGGGAATTGTTTGAATTTTAACGATTCCAAATCTGCTTATTGATTACGATTTTCATAGATTCCTAATTTCGATTCCAATTTTTTTTTTACATTTCAGTGTAGCTGCTGTACAAGGAACTTTTGCCTATGGTTTAAAAATACCATAGCAAAAACAACTAGCCTAACAAATATAAATGTCAAGCATTATTAAAGACAAGTAAACAAAAACAAATCAGCAATCGCACAATTTTAGGCTGCTGTCACTTTAAGAGCTGCACGGATCCAATGTACTGTTACACATGCATTTTTTTGTCAGCTGTTTACGTACACTTAAGACACTGTTTACGAGGATATTTTGACTTAATTTTGTGTGTATTTGTCCGTTCAAGTGCAAAAAAACACGGATGAGCACGCTTTGAATGTGTGCAGCACAGAAAACGGTTCGCAGGTCTTCTTGCGCTTGAATGGTTTAAAGTCATGTTAGAGCAATCGATAAGATGAATCGAAATGTTATATTTTATAACAAGTATCCGATTCCCAACCCAAATTAGCGTTCCAAGACCAAAAGTCGTTACATTTACATAGCCAGTTGCCTATTTCAAAGAATACTAATGTGCTTTTGTGTTTGTTTTGCCCGCAGTTGGCGGTTTCCTGTCAGGGTTGCCATTTGGCACCATTGCTAAACACTATGGCTGGAACACAGCATTCTGGGTAGCAGAAGTAGCCTGTACTGTCACCACAGTCGGATACTTCCTGCTCCGAAATATACGCACAAAGATGGGAAGCCTACCCAAGAAGGATGACTAAACAGAGTATTTAAATGTCTTTTCACTAGTTTTTAAGATACGGTATAAAGGGCACAATGCACAATTGCTGAAAATGTCTAGGATTTAACTTGTGTGTTTATGAAAAATAGATGAATTCAATGTGGATATCTATTCCCAAGATATTACATTATATTTTTACCAATGTACAAAAAAATAGGATACCATCATGTTGTGTCACTTTCAGAAGCACACACATTGTTATTTATTCTGTTCATTTTGAATACGGATAACAGTATTTTACATTGTTCCTTTTACTTGCATTGCAGAACTCACTAATGAATTGTTTAATAAGGCATGTTAAAGCCATTTCTTTAGTGACTGCCATTAAATCGGTTTGAATAACATTTATTTCTTGTACTTATCATCCGTTTCAGAGCTTTAACTGGTCCTACCTCTGGTTCTGTAGTATTACAAAATCATGTAATGTGTATGATGAAATACGTGACCTAACTGTAAGTTATATCACGTGACTGTTCAATGCACAATGAAATGAGTTTATATAAATAAAAGATTTACATATTCATGATATTATTGTTTGACCTTCTTTTAAACTTTTGGACTGAAACAGATCTGAGATACAGTAGACTTTTTTTTATATTCTGTTGACAGAACGCAAATTACAAGTAAATTTCATTTCATTTGGATAGACACCAATAAACATATTTCGATGAAACATATTGAGCTCCTCCATCTTGTTTAGAAGTCCTGCGCAAGATCACATTACAAACTTAAACTGTCCATGTACATTATTTACAAAGGTTATGTCTCACTGTAAATGTGCGACTTAATTACAAAAAAGAACATAAAAGAGACAGTTACAGTGGTCTTAAACTGAGTTAAATCGTTTAAGATTGAGAAAAAAGCCTGGAAAGGATGGAAATCCTTATGCCAGCAACCCAAACATTTCTGTGGACAGGTTTGACAGCAGAACTTCTGGAGATCCTGTCAGGTGGATGAACACACTCAATGCAAGTCCAGTTCAGGATCCGGGTCCAAATGTCCCAGCTTTCTCTGCTATTTCCAGAGACATCTTTAGGTTTTGGTCAAAAAGCTCACATCTGAAAGAAATCATGCATTTTTTTTTGTTATACACAACCTTGTTGCATCAAATAATAGCATCAAATTGAACTGCCTGCAAAGCTCATAAAATCCATAATGTTTGTAATAATAAAAAAACACCTGATAGGCATCTCTAAAGAGTAGAAAGGATTCTTCAGTGCAAAGTCTGAGTAGATTTCATAAATCTTTCTTAGGAGGGCATCGATGCCAGACTGCCGAGGGTCTGCCAATACAATGAACTTTATACCTGCAAAAACACACAAAAAAGTTCTGTCAGTATCACTGGTTTTGTTTGCCACCAAATGAACACATCCTTCTATGGCTTAAAGGGATACTTCGGGATTTAGCATTAAGCTTTGTATTAGTAGATAACCTGTAGTATTTTTCGAATTACCATGCTTTCCACCCTCATATCCCCCTGAGACGAGAGATTTATGTATTTTTTGTCTGGAAAAACTCCAATCCGATGACGCAAAATCGTCATTTTGGGTCATCGGAGGATTTTCTGGCCAGAGGCTAAAGACTACAGTCAGTAGTAGGGGCTGTCCCGCATGTTCTCAACCCGCCCATAGAGGGTGGGATCTCACTCACAGAATGTACACATACTAGTGTCAGCCATCTTTTTTTGGAACCTAAGCTAGCAGGCTCTTGTTCTGTGGAGAAAGCTGAGTAGTAGGGGTTACCATCCTCTTTTTCCCGGACATGTCCGGCCGTCAATGTCCGGGATTCAGCTCTTGCTTTCTGCAGTCGCCATCCCGCAAAAGCCGAATCCCGGACATTTTGGGCGATCTCGAAACACATTTTCGGACAGACTCATCACGGAGACTCACTAGTAGCCTAGACTTGTTGTTTAACTACTGCGCTCTGTTACCGGTAGGCGTGGCCTCCTAGGGCAGCGAAGCAAGTGCATTCTGGGAGTTGTTGTCTTTCATCCACATAAGCCAAAAATACATTTTCTGGCTTTTCTCAGTCTAGAAAGCTCCAATTTCAAAAATAATTTCACATTTCTTCTACATAAAATGACCCATTTTAAATACACATTCATCTTTCCAGAGGTGAAGTATCCCTTTAAAGGTGCAGTAAGCGATTTCTGAGAAACGTTGGTTTTGCTGTTTCACAGATCAAAGATATGCTGTTGTTGTAATGTTAGCTGTAGTAACAGTACAGTTTTGAGGGTCATTAGCTGCGTTTACATGGTTCAATCGGAATGAAATCAATCCGATTGATGAATCCGAACATGGTGTTTACATGAACGATAAATAAAGTAATCGGGTTGATGTGCGCGTTTATATGTCACAAGATTCAAATCGGAATTGATTTTTTGACATGCGGACACTGCACGAATATGCCGCTGTTCGCGCATAACTATTCTCCTCTATTGGTTCTTTATTTAAACAGCAGACTTAATATTTATTCGTCTCTGTCATGATTTGGAGACGATGCATGAACCGGTTTGCCGCGCTGCTTATATTGATCACGCAGTAAAACCCCGCGCCCAAAACCAGTTGTCCGTCCATGGATGAGAGTCTGAAACAAGCACTGGTGGGACGTTGTCCTGCTCCACTTCACAGACGCTGAGTGAAATGAGATTTTTTTAATAACGGAACCTCAGTTATATTCACTTTATTCAACAGGAAGAACAGCTCGTTCCGTGCGTCATACGTCATTACGCTATTTCAACGTCATTGCACATGCGCAGTCCTTTTAGTTTCGGTTTTCAATCCGATCAAGTGTTTACATGTTCTCTCGATCGTATTACAAAAGGAGTAAACCACCCCTTTCAATCGGATCGAGCTCAATCGGATCGATTAAGGTGTTTACATGAAGGTTTTTTAGTCCGATTGAGGCGTCAATCCGATTATAAGTGTCCATGTAAACGCAGCTATTGTTTGTCTGGAGCTGCTGACGACTAACAACCAACTCTTGCTTATACTCTTGTGTGCTGTATGTTCATTTTTTTGTCCTTCCTTGTCATTCGTTCATCATTTTCGCGAAGCATTATTTTGCTTTCCTTCAGCTATGATAAAGAAACATCCATTCTTGCATTGGGTGTTCTTGCATTTTGGGGGCGGAGCAATGAAGGGAGGGGTGTGTTTGTTTGGGTTGATTTCAAATATCAACAGTGTTTCTCAGAAATCGCTTACTGCACCTTTCATATCATTTTGTCATTTCAACAAGAGAAAACATAGACCTGTGAGTGTTTGAAAGCAGTGCAGTTTAAACATATCCGTCTCCAGCATTTCAATACCAGAGCTGCCAACTTCAGGCGACAACTGTGATCCAATGGCAAACAGCCTTAGAAAAGACAGGAAAACACACATCGAATAAAAACAAGTCAGTTTCAAAATGCATAACAGCATTTTGATGAAAAATGTATGGTTGCTATGCTTCTGATTATGTTTTATCTAGCCTATATAATGTTCACAAATTTAAAGTCAGTAAGTTTCTTCTTTAATTTTAAACTTCTATTTTAAAATAAATGCTGTTCTTTGGAACTTTAAAATCATTAAATAATAATGTATCAGTTCCCACAAAAATATTAAGCAGCACAACTCTTTTCAACATTGATAATAATAATAAATATTTCTGATATTATGTGCATGCCTTTTGTGTTTCAATGAAGAAAGTAAGCCATACAGGTTTGAAAGAACATTACAATAAAGTAGTGAAATATCTATTTAAGGAAATCTACTCACGAGTGAAACATTGAAGCCAGCATGAGTTTCTCATTGGATGAGAGTCTCTGTCGGCCGAATTTGATGGACACCGGATAGTTGGCAGGATCTTTCAGATATTCCTGTATCTCCTTCCCTTCAGCCGTGTACTTGCCATTCACATCCACTCCGTTAATGGAAAGAAGCGCGTGACCGACTGCACAAAAGAAAACAATTCATATAATTCACAAGAAACGAAGGGTTAACTTACCTACAAATATGTATTAATACATGGGATGGTTTGCAGGCACATAAACACGCACCTCTGATCCCGTCCCGCTGTCCGAATGACACAATTACCTTCTCATCATGAATCTTTAAAACTAAATCAAGAGGAAAGCTGAACGTTTTTTCGACTTCAGTTCGAGGTACATAATTATCGTATTGGTAGATGAGTCCACCAGCCTTATTGACAACATATACACTGAAGATCGCCATTTTCTTCCTGTCAAAGGGGCAGTCATGTGACTTTGTGGCGTGAGGAAATAAAGTAGAAAAATAAAAAATAGTAAACAGGCAGACAATGCAAGACCGCATACACAAATTATAATTTAAATATAACAATAGTATTATCATGCAGCATTTTTTTGTAAAGGGTTGAATTAATGTGTTTATAGTTTGATTTTGGAAACTACATTTCCCATAAAGCCATGCCCACCGAACGCTCTGATTGGCCAAGGCTTATATTTTATTTCCAGTATCATTCCTATTACGGCGTAAATTATTATCCAAATGCTACTGAAGAAGATTAAAGAGAAAGCACGGTCACATGGTACCTGTTACTTTCCTCCGCGCTTTCAGGACGGACTAATCACGGTTGTTTCTGATGAGTCCTATTAAAGATTTAATTTAAAATATATATGTTGTGCCTATTTAAATTTTGTATTCAGTTACCAATCTTTAATTCATTATTTTTTAACGTTTTAATGTGCACAAAATCTGCATGCAAAATCTGTTTGCCTTATCATTGCCCACTTCTGCCTCCACCCTGAATACAGAAAGAGCTACAGGATGTGCATGATCCAGCGTAAGCTTTGACAGCGCTACAGTTTCTCATTCTGCCCATAAAATACCCTATTTTATCCATTCAGGATTCTTAATACTTTTATTCAGTGTAGGTTAAATTGATTTTAATTAATTAAAATATTTAAATTGATCAACATTGACAATAAAAAACTTTTAGAATGTAACACAAGTTTTCTATTTAAAATAAATGCTGTTCTTTTGAACGTTATATACATCATCCTGACAAAAAGTAGCATTTTCACAAAATGTTTGGATTCCACAAAAATACAGCAGTCCTGTCATGATTCTGCCCTCTTGTCTTTCTCTACTCATGGGGCAGGATCATGACAGACCTATGTTATGTGTGCAGGCACATGGCCTTGTGTTTGGGCTGTGTGCTTGCGCTGTCTCGTTCTCTTGCCCCGCCCCCTTGTTATCCTCCTTTTGTCATTATTGCTTCATCTGTGTCACCTGCTGTCAATGTCTGTGTCTCCCTATTTAATCCCCTTGTGTTTACTGTCCTGGGCTGGTTCATTGTGAGATACTACTACCTGTGAGTATGCTGTCTTAGTAAATAGTCTTGTATAGTTTTTGATCTTGTATTTGCTGTCTGTTAAGTAAGTCTAGTCTTTGTCAAGTTTAGTCATCCCTCGTTTGTCTTGCCTTTGTTTTGCCCCCTCGTGGGTTTTGCTTTCCCCTGTTTTCTGTTATTAATAAACGTTGTGTGATTGCATACCGTCTGCACTTGGGTTCATCTGCTATCCTCATAACAAGTACAACCATTTTCAAGATTGATAATAATAATAAATGTTTTTGAGCAGCAAATCATCATTTTAGAATGATTTAGATTGATTAAGAATATTAGTGAGCATTCCTTCAAAAATATTTAGATTTTTTTTTTTATTCACTCTGCCAGTAGGTGGAGCTTATGGAATAGCAGAAATGTAGCATTTACCATGGTAACTCTTGTAGGCCTATAGCTGCACTTTTTAGAAAATTTAGAACCATAAGCATTGTCGTAATTCATCAACAGTAGATCAAAGCAATAACTTGGTATAAATCACTGATTGTGCTCTGATACCGCAAGCCTGTAGAACGTGCAACAGCTCCACGTTTTTACTTTGAAACATGCAGGCGCTCCCATTAAATCTTCGCTGTTTGAGGTTTAATAATCACATTAACAGCCCACTGAAGTGCCTTGAAATGTGCAGCGTTATTCAATGTGTTGACGTAATTTCCGTTGAAACAGGAAGACATAGTGGGATATAAGTCAAGTCAAGTCACATTTATTTATATAGCGCTTTTCACAATACAGATTGCATCAAAGCAGCTTCACAGTGATAACATGAAAGTAGTACAATACAGTTCAATAATATTGTTGAATATTAAATATCCCCAACTAAGCAAGCCAAAAGCAAGGCGACAGTGGCAAGGAACCAAAACTCCATCAGATTGGATGGAGAAAAAAACCTTGGGAGAACCCAGGCTAGTCAGGGGCCAGTTCTCCTCTGGCTAACAATCATAGGGTTTCAAAGAAGCTTTACAGTTAGTGCATATCAGAAAGTACCTGGAAAAAATACATTTAGTTAATCATGTAATATTAAGGGGATAACATATCGCCGGCGTTGAGTCGTCTCTTCGCAGGCGTTGAGTCGTCTCTTCACAGGCGTTGGTCTTCTCATCACAGGCGTTGGGGCATCCGAAATCCCCGTGAGAGGCAGGATACAAAACTGGAGCCTACGAACGCCATTTTTCTCGGGACAAGCGTCCCGAGATAACAGCAGAAAGGCAGATGGGAAATAATTAGCATAGCTGATGTTCATAATGATTTCCATTACACGGGAGTAGGTGTTAGAAAACCATAATCTCACAACTCTCCGCAACCCAAACTCTCCGCAACCCAACCGCCATATAACCATAGACAGTAAAAGAAATGAACACAACGACCCCATAGACTTCAACGGAAAAAAAAGTGAAGCCAATTTGAAGCACTCACTTCCTGATGGCTGAGCGACTGCACAGCCTCAAACTGAGCTTGACGACGTAGATGTGACGTGAGCAACCTGTCTGACAGTTGTAAGTCTTCTAGCTGTGCCAAGAGGAATCTGAATCATTCCCTTCCGAATCTTGCAGAGCCGGAGAGCGTGAGTAGGAGCTGTCCATGAGCTAGCAGCAGGAGCAACGTTATGACACTCTATATGTCCCCCCGATTGCCCGCGAGCTTCTACTTCTGTCTATACGGTAATTTCTCTAGAGAGTCGAGTGGAAATCGTTAGCCTATTTTTACAAAAACTGCTTCTACGGGGCCATGACATAAGATACAAGGTAATGGAGCCTTTTCTACATCGTCGTGTTTCTTTAGAAATAAACAATGGACAAATGGAGTATTTAAACGACTCAGATGTAAAGTTATTCGCTGTCAAAGTGACGCCAAAATGAATGGGAGTCAATGGAATGCTAACAGCAGGTGAAGGCTTGCTAACCAATGGCGGCCCCCAGGGAGGCTTCAGTTTCCAGCTGGTGGATTACCCCCTTGGATATAACCATAGACAGTAAAAGAACTTATAACGAAGAGCTCCTTCCCTTTTTTTTAATTAGCCAATAGCGTTTAGTTTTTATCAAAGCTCGGTAAAGCAGCAGTTTCCTCCTAATCGCTATCTGTTTCTCCTCCTAATCTCCGCCATATTGCTTTAAAATAGCATTCTGTGCAGAATTCAAATGGGTCCGATCTCTGTTATGGTCTGCGCCGCCTCGCGTATATGATCCGCTCTGTGCTATTGTGTTTCTGGACCGGGGCAGACTGTGCATGCAGCATCGGTTCATGAAACCAGAGTTCATTCGCCCCAATGGAAAGCATATTTTACATGAATCGTTCCCTATCCCCTATATAGTGCACTATATGCCATTTTTATGTCATGTAGAAATTCGTAAATGTGTGAAGAGTGAACGATTTTAGCTGCAGTTTCAGCGTATATTTATAATTTAGGGGGCGGGATGCTAGGGTTCTAGAGAGCATTTGATTGGACAGAAAATCTGATGAGAAGCTGAAGTGCAGAGTGATGTCATCAAAATCATTGATATTGATAGCACAGTGAGAGACTAAGTTTTGAATGCTTATATCTTCTAAATGTGAATTGTGTCATTGTTTTGGAGCTCACTAGCTTATAGATAACAGTAAGGCTAACATATTCATTCTAAAAGCCAAAAAACGTTAAGCCATATCGCAATTCCTGTTTATCTGTCCTCAAATTTAAGACCCCTTCAAATTTTCTTTTACCATTTAAGACTTTTTACGACCTCAATTTTTATAGAACTGAATTTAACTTTTAAGGACCTGCGGTGGTGGAACCCTGTTATAACAGTGTGGAGCTCCTATTTCCATCTCTGGATTAGCCTAACTAATTTTGGGGTTTGTTTTATACCAGTTTTCATAAGGACCATTCTGACTATGCAAACTATGTTAGAGATACAACATAAAACTCAGTGCATAACAAGCCAGAAGCCGCTGCTGCAGATGGCAGAGAGACGCATCTATTAATACTCCTTAGAGCAAGACTCGCTGTCCAACAGACAGGCAGGTCCTCAATGAGCGAAGCCTCTAACTTTAGTTTCCTCTCCAGAGCTCGTGCTTACAGAGTGACTCGCATGCATAAAAGTCAAACAAGTGCAGAAAATGATCTCTCGACAGTCATTTTTTCCTTCTTCCCGCGCACTCTACCCTTCCTCCCTCCCTCTCTCTCTCTCTCTCTCTCCCTGAGAAACAACACAACCAGCTACTGTTGTTTGAGTCTCGCTAATGAATCCACTATCAAGTGTTCAGTAAAGTCTCGCATGTGCTTAACGCGAGGTGCAGAGACCTCTGAAGGATATGTGAGATCCTGAAAGGAGGTTTGGGGAGGGTGTCCGCACTGAGACTGATCCAGAATCAGATTTATGGAAGGCAGCTGTTGAGGGTTTGACAGACAGACGGATCGGAGGACTCCAGCACTGCTGCGCAACACAAGCAGATTTGAGCCTGCAGAGGAGTGTGTCCGATCACACTAAAACAGCAAGGGTAAGTCACACTTTAAGTTCAACTCTTTTTCTTTCAGTCAAGTTGGACTCATGACTTGATCTTTTAAAATATATGTCTTGTTTCTCAACACTAATAATGTTTGAATGGCCAGAAAATGTGGAGTTGTTAGAGAAATGAATGAAAGACTAAATTAAAGCTGTTTATATACCCAATATAACAGTATTTTGTTAAAACAATGGCCATTGTGTGTTAAATTATACAATCTTTACTCATTAATGTTATCCATGTATGTAGCAAAATGGCCACATGTTAAAAAAATAAAACTTTTTAATGGGGTGCACTTATTTTTGCACAGCATTGTTATCCCTTTTTTTCATGTTGTCGAAATCATAACATCGGCCTATGAAATTAAGAAATATTTAGACTTCCGAGGTTGAAAAAATAAATTCTCAGTCATAATCTTTGCGCTCTGATCATTATTTCCAACACTTTGGCTGTTTTTCCCCTTTAAAATGAGAGCACAGTCCTGGGACCTATTTTTAGAGGGCTGAGGCATTACGGCGCGCTGGAGTTATGCAGACTGCAAGATTAGACTGAGTGGGGAGAACTTCATACAGCTTGTTATGTTTGCCCACAGCCTCTCTCCACAAGCTCTTATCTGGGCTCCTCGGAGAACTGGTTTTCTCACCTCATAACTGTTTATCCTCCAGCAGAACTCCACAGACACAGCGCAATATCACGCCTGCTCAATCTTCCTGGATTCGCTCGATATTTGATCAGGTCCGGCTTTGACACCACGAGGATCTTGGAATCTCTGTTTAAGACAAAGTCAGACTCCGGTGGTTTGGAAAGGCAGAGTTTCTCCTCTTGGCAGCTTAGATGAGGCTGGAAACAGTGAAAGAGCATCAGTAGGGTGGGTTCATGGAAAAAAGTCCTGAGGGAGAGACCGAGAGAGAAAGAGAGAGGCTGTCTGTGAGCAACTTGTGGAGTCAAGATGTTTACTTTCTTGTAGGACTTTAATGATCCTCTGCAACCATTGATATCATATATAAATGTTTAATTTCTGGCTGGTAATTATGTTTTAAATGGGAGTAGAAAGAAATTGGATCGTGCAAGTCCAAACCCAAGGAATGTTTGGATGAATTGCCATGGGGAGACATGAAGGCTGTTTCAGTTTTTCCTTCATCTGACAGTAGCATTTGATTCAAAGTAAATGCTGTGCTACACTTACTTCTGACAAAATCTCAAAGATCACTGTTTTGACAGAAAACAGCATAATATATAATAACGAGATTTACATTTTATCAAATAAATGTGAGGCTGATGCTATGCTGGTTACAACTACAAGTATGTTAAACAGTTGCCAGTGTGGTTTTAAGAGTAAGATTTTTGTTTAAAAAAAAAAAAAAACTTATTCAACTGCTGCATTAAATTTAAAAGTAGCAGTAAATACATTTATAATGTTACAAAATATTTAGATTTCAAATAAATGCTGTTCTTTTAAACTTTCTATTCAACAAAGAATCCTGAAAAAATGTATTACAGTTTCCACAAAAATATTAATCAGCACAACTGTTTTTAACATGGATAGTAATAATAAATGTTTCTTGAGCAGCAAATCAGCATATTAGAGTAATGTGGAGTAATTATGCTGAAAGTTTTATTTTATTTAGAAGGCGCACTTATTTTGAAGATTGCATTTTCCCCCTTTCATAAGTATTATGAGTGTACTTTCTTAGTATATAAAAAGTCTTTTCAAGCATACTTGGCATACTCAAAGGCCTCATTTACACCTGATATTAAGAGAATGAAAGAGTTTTGTAACAAAACTGCCTCAATGCTTATGACTTTGGTAAACAAAAGTTTTTCAAATATTAATATGTGAACTACATACAGAACAAAAATCATGGCGTGTCAAGGTTACTAAGTTTCTTAAGACTTTTTAATAACAAAGTATGTTAGTCCAGGTTGTAAAAATTTCACGCATACTTTCATGAATTGTAGTTTTAAATTTTGATAGAGTTGCATGACGTATTATTCGATCAGAATGACTCTTGACTATTGAGTTAAGCACTAATGTTGATTGTCAGATGGTGCGTGAGCAGTACCTCACCACCACAGATGACTCTGGGACCCTGGCTTCAGTCTCGGAGTACATCTACATGATCGGCATCTACGGCTGGAGGAAACGCTGCCTCTATCTGTTTGTTCTCCTTCTCCTGATCATCCTGGTGGTGAACTTTGCCCTTACGATCTGGATCCTGCGAGTTATGTGGTTCAATACAGTAAGATGACTTTACTCAGAGCACTTTAGATCACATATTTGATTGATTTTTAATAGAAATAATAATCCATATTTGGATTCCTAAATATTTAGATGAGCATTTTCAGTTGTGATGTTGCATGAAGTC
>NW_026606719.1:0-32742 GCF_029890125.1 Rhinichthys klamathensis goyatoka
AGGCTCAGGGGGCTGATTAAATTTGGAAAGTAAAATTGCTAATTGACCTTTATTAATCAGAGCGGAGCAGTGTGTGTTTGCCTAATACTCTAGCAGGGGGTCATGGGGCACATCTCAGAGTTGTTCATTTTTCTGATCTCAAATCAAGGGTTCTCTTCTGTGTAAATTTGAGCTAATAGTAAAACAACAGAGCACAGGTCAATACAAGATTGGCCCTGCCTGTGTCATTTGATCTTATTTCTGAGATGAGATTACTGCTGCTTAAAAAGTGTGAATGTGAGTGAAAAAAACAGGTCATATCCAGAAGATGAACAAATTCACTGTCTAACAAGTACATCAAGGCCTTGGTGCTAAAGGTCCTCTAAATTTGATTTGAATACATCATGATTTAATTCCCTTTCTAGAATAGTGACTAGGCCTATCCTCGTTTTCATGATTTGACTTTTTAAAGATAGACAGCCTACATACTTGGTCAGTAAACACACTGTTATTTGACTAAACGTTGGCATTTTGCTGCATGTAATTGACACAGTCTGTGTTTTGTTGTCTTTATAATATATTTTCTGAAAACACCCCATATTTACCATCGTTGGCTAACTCCCCAGTTTATGTTTGCTAAAAGTACAGTCCCTAGCTAACATTTGCTTGATTTGTCTCTGTTCAAAGAGCTTAATGCACACGTGGAACACCATCAGCTTTTGTAGGAGAATATAACAATTGAGTCAGTATGTTTCTCTTGAAATATTTGTGAAGTAAAATCGATTGTTCAGTTGCTAATGTTACTCGAGAGAAGATATTTCAGTGTCTTAGAATGTCTGAGTTTTTACTCAGTTTTTTGTTTCAAACCGCCCATCCACCCAGGTGAATGCCGACACTCTTAAACATGATGTCCAGCCTTTCTTTTGTTTTTTTTTTGTCTATCATTTTTGCGCTATAGAAACGTACAGTAACACACTGATGTAGTGAGTGATTTATTTAGTAACATAATCAGAGACTCTCCCCTCGATGTTTGATAACAAAACAAGTGGTGACAGATGCATTTGAGACTCATAAAAGCACCAGGTGCACATAGCGATATGTCTTGTTTGACCACTTTGAACCAAATCACCAGGCAAATGTGAATTGCTGGTGTATAAAGGCCTGAATGTTTTGAAGTGCAGAACCCTGTGTAACCTGCAGGAGGTGCTACACAAAACACATCCCTCAGTCACTTGCTCAAACACCATCAACCACTGTCTTAATGTAAAGAAGAAGAAAAGAAGTAGAAGGACTAATATCAAACCAATAAAATATTTAACCACAGAACCTCACTTTGGGGACATCCAGGGACTTCTATGAAAAACCAATTAATTAATAAAATAACTTAAATTGATAACATTTCGAAAGATTTTATTTAGAGTTGGGGTTATAGTCATTTTAATTTGCTTTATGTGAAGACTTTCTTTATCGAAAGAAAACACCAAAAACTCACCGTGCCTAAAGTAGTCCAAAAGGTGTATGTAAATTACAATAATCCAAATAGACGAAAACTTACAAAAAAAGGCCTGCATACTATAAATATTTTGTTAGTATAGAAATACTTGTTTGCAACTTTGTACCTAAAATAATCTCTCTATTGCATAAAAATGGTCATGAAATAATGTCACAATGTAAAACAAAAACTTAAAATAGGCTCAAAAGTACTTGCATATTTCTTTCTTTTGTTTTTGGGATTTGGAATATAACCTAAGCTTGTTCTTGACTGGTTTCATGTGATTCACCTTTATATTAAAGCAATGTATGTCTTCATTTAGTAGGTAAACATGTGCATTTTGTTTTTGCTCTTTCAGGAGTAGATTGTGTCAGATTTCTGGTTCTATAAAGCTGACCTGATGTCAGACTTTGCGTCTGGGAACCCAAAGACTGGGATAAAAAGAAAACATAGTGTATTGAGTTGAGTGATAAGTTTCCTTTGCCGTCCTGATATATTACAGAAAGTAATGTACTAAATGACATACTGCCTGAACTGTGTGTAGTACTGCATTTTGTGTTTCGTGTCCCTCAGCGCAGTATTTGGTGTTTACAGCTCAGTGAAGGTTTGAGTGTTGGGGGATGGGAGGTGAAGTTGACCTTTGCCCTCTCTGAATGTAGACAACACTTATTAGCTGGGCGGCAGTCTCTACTGATTTATCACTGCGACATCACTCTGTGGGTTGTGAGGTTGAGTCAGGGGTCAGGGAAGTAAAGCGGGTTTAAAGGACTCACTGGGTCAGGTTAAAGGTCAGTCAGATTAGCATGTGTTTGTGCAGAGATGGGTTGCGTATAGAGAAACACACAGGTTAAAGGTTCCTCTTTTTTATAAGGACCTTCACTGACCTTCCACATTTTGTGTCACGACTCATGCATCTGACATACGGAAAGAAAGACAAAATTAAAATAAGCAGTCATAACTCTGCTTACTAGGAAATATTCAACTTCTATCTGTTTTGAAAGCTTCATGTATTGGAGGAGATCAGCTATTGCTTAAAGGGTTAGTTCACCCAAAAATGAAAATTAAGTCATTAATTACTCACCCCCATGCTGTACCAACCCCGTAAGACCTTCGTTCATCTTCGGAACACAAATGAAGATATTTTTGATTAAATCTGAGAGGTGGATCACTGCTACATAGGCTGCCTAAGGGAATGAAACTTGACGGCCCAGAAAGTCATTAAAGAAAATGTTTAAATATTACATGTGCCTACAGTGGCTCAACTATAAGTTTATCAAGCGACGAGAATACTTTTTGTGCGAAAAACCCCCATAAATAACGACTTTATTCGACTATTCCATTACTTCCTTGTGGGCCTGAGACGAGAGTTCAAGAGATTTCCACGACGCATGCGCGAGAACTGAACAAGAAGTAGTAATCTTCTCAGTTCTCGCGCATGCGTTGTGGAAATCTCTTCAACTCTCGTCTCAAGGCCCACAACTTATAGTTGAGCCACTGTAGGCACATGGAATATTTAAACATTTTCTTTAATGACTTTCTGGGCTGTCAAGTTTCATTCCCTTAGGCAGCCTATGTAGCAGTGATCCACCTCTCAGATTTAATAAAAAATATCTTCATTTGTGTTCCGAAGATGAACGAAGGTCTTACGGGGTTGGTACAGCATGGGGGTGAGTAATTAATGACTTAATTTTCATTTTTGGGTGAACTAACCCTTTAAATATGTTTGTTAATAATGTTGAATGCAGGTTTTTGGACATGGTAATATCATGGTAGTTGTGCCATCTGATAGCATCACTGTACTGTCAGGTAGAAAAGAAAGAAAGAAAGCAAGCAAGAAAGAAAATGAGTCCACTAGGGGGCAGCAGTCGGCGCTGGACCCATTTGTGTGAAATGGATCTGCTGCCAAAGTGCTGCATGTGTATGCATGAGCAGTCTCGTAATGGTTTGTGTGCTGAAGACTCCAGAACAACCATTTAAGGGGCAGATTACTTGGCGGTATAGTGATGCTATCAGATATTGCTTCTAACCTGATATTAGACAATAGTTGATCTTCTCTAATACATGCACTTTTCAAAACAGATGTTGAATATAGTGAGCAGACATAGTTATGACTTTTTTTTGTATCTTGGAGTTGTCACACCACTTTTACCGGTAATTAATGTGGAAGAAGTGAGAACATAAATTGAGTTGTTATTAAACAATTACAAATAAATAAGCCAACATCAAAAAAGTAAAACAAAGACAAAGAAAAGGGGCATATGAATGATGGATTCTGTTTCCTTTGCGCTTTAAAACGATTTGTCTCCAAATATGTGGATTATCAGGAGCTCTGGAAATATTCCTCAATCAGCTTTTTTTCCCCCAAGTAATCAGAGATCAAACTGTTGTTTTGGCTGTCAGTGACCATTGGATGCTCAGATGGTGTTTAAAACAGCAATCATACGGCTCCAAACGGGGAGCAGAGCCCATGGCTGATATGTACATAAGCATCAATGACTGAAGTGAAGGTAAAGAGAGATGTAACGTGGGCTCTCTTGGGCTCATTAAAGGGTTGTGTTGCTGCGTTCTATATGATTTGTTGAGGTCTGATTGCAAATGCTGGAAGTCCAGTCAGAAGAGCAATATAGTAGTTTAGTCTAGAAGTTACAAGGGCTTGGATGATGAGTTGTGCTGCATGCTCAGTTAAGAGGGGCCTCATCTTCCTGATGCTATGTGCTGTCTTTGCAATGTGGTCTTTGTAGCTCAATTGGTATTTAAAGATTACCCCAAAGTTTCTGCATGATATGGCTAAAATTGTTTTTGTAGTAGCAAAGATAGAATGTGAAATTTACTTTTGCAGTGGCTGGGGAGACAAGAAGCTTCATCTTTGCTAGGTTGAGTTGGAGGAGGAGTTTATTCATCTATGCTGAGATGTCTGCTAGGCAGGCAGAGGTACAATGGGAATGTCTGGTTAAAATGAGTATAGCTGTGTGTCATTGGCGTAACATAGGAGAAACCATGTGGCTGTATCTCTTCCAGCAATATAGTATATATGAGCACTCTCCTCCAGGAAACATTGAAAGACCTTAGTCAAAGCCTAAAGATTCTTCAAGCAATTCCTTTTGTGTTTCACTGAAAAGATAACAGGTTTAAAATAAGAATAACATGAAGGTAAGAAAGTGATGACAGAGTTTTCTTTTTTGGATGAAACAAAAAAGGGTCAGTGTGAGTGCTATTGATAGATTTCCCTCTCTCTTCCTCTCTTCTTCCTAATGCACTCCTTATGTGGTCTATTTCTGTGCTTATGGGTGGCAGCCACAGCAAACTTAATACAGAGAAAATTGGAGTGGAGATGAGCAAAAATGTGTTTGACCTTTTACACACACACACACACACACACAAACACACACACACACACACACACACACACAGCTTTGTTTTTGTGATATATGAGGACATTCCATAGGCGTAATGACTTTTATACTGGACAAACTGTATATTCTATCCCCCTACACTGCCCCTATCCCTAAACCTACCCATCACAGGAGACATGCTGCATTTTTACATTTAAAAAAAAACATTGTTTTTTATGTTTTTTAAGCTATTTGAAATATGAGGACTCATGCAATGTCCTCATATATCACGTGTAAGTTGTAATACCAGTGTAATATGCATGTCATTATACACATTTGTGTCCTCATATATCACAAAAACAAACACACACACACACACACACACACACACACACACACACACACACACACACACACAATGCATCAGCATGCCAGCAGTGCACACGTTATAAAGCATGCATTTAGACTCTGCAGAAACTACTGCTCCACTGCACCCTAAGTGTGTGAATGGCAGCAGATGCCTCTCTGGGCATTAAGCCCAGGAATGTGACCGCTGGAGTGGGTAATAGCTGACCTCTGACCTCACTCGGCTGTGCGGATCTCTTTCTATGATGACAGGGTCATTTCTCATTCTCACAGTCATAAAACACACACTCACTGGAGGTGTCTGCTGCTATTTTACACTGAATAGAACACCATAGAGTCTGTGCACTCTTTTATCATCTCTCCTTTTTTTATATATTCTTCAAGTTTATTTGCCCAATATTTACCACTTTACACTGTAGCTGTTTCAAAACCTAGTGAACTGCCTCCTGACTTGAAGGCTGTTTTAAAATCCAGTTTCCATAATAATATAAATAAAATAATACATCGTAATATCGGCAAATATTAATACATAATAAATGCTTTATGGATATGGTGATCATGGATATTCTATATTGAATCGAGAGAAATCACTTGTTTTAATCAGCAAATGTTGAACAAAAATGTGTTGTTCAATGAACTTATCTGAAAACATTTAAATACAATTAATTTAAGTTTGTACAACAAGATCAATCAACAAAGTATTGTTTTGTTGGAAAAAAGAAACAATACTTTGTTTTTGTGTAGTGGAAACTTAACTGAATTAAATTAAGCCAAATTGGAATTATTAAAGTAACTTAAATGAATCTCTTTCAGTTAACTATAATCTCCACTCTTCAGCACAATGTTAACCACGAAAACTTTATCAGAAACTTATCTAAATTTTCTAATTCTAAAGTCTTTCCTTTTACAAGAAAAAAACCCCACTTAATTTTAACATTTATTCAACCAATTCAGTCTGTGATGTGAACTAGAATTCCACTGTCCAGTTTTATTTGTCAACTAAAATGATTCATGTAGTCTCAACACAAAAAGATGAAGCCTTATTAATTTAAGTGGATTGACTGTTATGTTGAACTGCACATTTTGGCAGATGTATTATCCATATATTCCATGCAAATAAAAACTGTACATACTGTGTAACCTACAAATTGTCTCTGGTTACTAACGTAACCTCGGTTCCCTGAGAAGACGCTATGGGGAAATGACGTTCTCCTGAAAATACTGAAGCCTGATATGCTTGAGTGTGAAGCGCGAAGATAGAGGGACTTTAAATTTAGTCAGTCGCTTGCACACAAATAGCATAATGTAGACTAATGATAGAATAGCATAATGATAGAACTGGAAGCATCTCTGCCTGGTTTGGGAACCGCACTGCCCTCAATTGTAAAGCCCTGCAGATGGTAGTGTGATCGGCTGAATACATCATTGGAACCAAAATCCCTTCCCTTCTGGACATTTACACTGAAGGTGAGGAAAATCATCAAGGACTCAAGTCATCCAAGCCACTTAATCTTTTCAATGCTCCCATCATGGAAACGATATTGTAGCATTAAAGGGGTCCTATTATGCCCTCTTACGAAGTCTTGATTTTTTGGGGTGTACTAGAATGTTTTCATGCTTGATTGTTCAAAAAACGCATTATTTTTCACATTTTTTACATTACAGCATCTCTCTCCCCAGTCTGGCTCAAACATGTCGATTTCGATGAAGCCCCTCCTTCTGAAATATGAAATGTGCTGTGATTGGTTAGCTTGCCCAGTGTGTTGTGATTGGCAGCGCTTAGCCCATGTTCGGGAAATGTCCCGCCCCCTCCATTACTGTGAGTTCTACTCTAGAGTAAATATTGAGGATGGCCAATTTGAGATGGCCCGATTCAGACCCTGACAATGTTAACGAACAGAGGACTGTGCAGAATGGATTTCACGCACAGACTTTGCAAGCACAGATTTCACATTACGTTTCAGAGTAGTATGTTTTGTGCAATTTTCTTATACATTATAGATACAATGTTATCCACCGGTGAATCGTCTTACAAAAGCGAGAGCTTACAAAAGCAACAGAAAACAAGCTGTTATACATAAAATGTGTAGCACACAGATAAACGTTGGGGTTATAATGTTCAGGATATCACAGTGTCAGTCACCAGACCAGTCACCTTGCACTACATTTCCCATAATCCCTTCTGACTCACACCTGCACACACTTCGCAATCATATAAACCTGCCATCATTTACCCTCATCAGCTCCACTCCATTTAAGCAGTCATCCGCCACATCACAGTGTCTGGTCTCTTCATTCTACCCTGAAGATGTACCCAACTACTTACCTGTGGATTACCAACCTGTGCATCGAACTGTCCTGTCCTTTGTCGTCTTCAGTCTTCTTCAGTCTTCTGTAGTCTTCTGTGTGTCATTGTCTGCCAGTCTTCAGTCCACCAGCCACTTCTCATCTCTACCTGCTACAGATAAGACTTATCATTCCCATGCCAGTATTACCATCACATTCTGCAATCCAGAGACTCACCTGCTAACTTTCTATGTTATTCAATAAACTCTATTCAGATTTTACCTTTGTCTGCATTCTTCTGTTCCATGACAGAAGACCAGACCATAAAATGGATAATACCTCCTTGCCATCCCAGCCCCTTTGACGACGAGACCCTGAAGTCACTGTTTTGGATCGGGGCAAATTACCAAATTACGGTGTCTGGAGAGTGTTTACCCCTGGTCCAGGACACAGCCGGACCCAGAGCCCTTTTCACCACCTGCGATCACGGAGGAATCGTGCGTGCCACCCGCAGACGGAGAGCTAGCAACCGCCACGACGCTTCAGCCAGAGCCCGAGAACAAGTGGACAGTGCTGAACCTCACCCTGGAAGAGGAGCCCCACAGTGAGTCTTACCAGGGGTGTGAGCCCACGACATCTGTGGCCGAGGGTATACTGGTGGAAATAGAGCCTGAGGACTGGCTGATGTATCATCTCCCACCCTATCCCACCCCGTTTTATGTTGCTCATCGTTGTTCCTAGACAGCACTATGAACTGTGAACCTTTATCGCTGTTTCTGAACAGCACCAAGACCCTGTCAAGTCTCCATCTGCCTCCGTCACCGCCTTTCTCAGCCAGTCCTCCAGCCCCGCCTCTGCTGGAAGTTTGCAGCCCTTCGCCATCTCCTGTGATGCCAAGCTGTGACGTCGAGCCTGAGTGGATCTTGTGGCTCCACCTCCGGCCGCTGATCACCTCACTCTGTCTCGGCCCATCGACCTGTTGGCTCTGCCTTGGCTCCTCCCACCTTCGACTTCACCAGACACCCTTGGCCTTTCGACTCTACCGGGTTCCCTCGTCCCACTGGCTCCCCCTTGGTCAATCTTCACACCAGCTCTGCCACGGACTTGCGACTCTTTCGCTACGCTCCGTTCCTCCACCCCTATGGCTGCAGTGGGCTCCTCCTTCCCTTCAGGTACACCTCGGTCCACCATCACACCGACATCGCCTCAATTCTCGGGCACTCTGGCTACAACTCAGACGCTTGTCGCCCCGGCATCGCCTAGGCCTCCTGTGCCAGCGATGTCACTCTGCTCCATCAGCTCGCTGCCTGCACCCTGGAATCCATCGGCTCTGCCTACGTCGGTCCTCCCCCAGTTGACGTCAGCCTTCAATCCACCTTGGCTCCTCCCTCCCTCGACTCCACCGTGGGGTGTCGTTTCTGGGCTTTCAATCAAGGTTGAAGCGGTCCCATGTGAAGCAGTCCACAGATATAAACCAGTCCTTTGGCAGGACAAGCGAGAGGATTTGTTTCAGCGTAATCATTTTGAATGAACTCTTTGTGAGGGCGTGGTTTAGTTGACGAAGGTCCAGAATAGGGCAAAGTCCATCTTTCTTTGGAACCAGAAAATAACGGGTATAAAAGCCCATCTCGTGCTCCTAGAGCAGGGGTAGGCAAGTTCGGTCCTAGAGAGCCGCTGTCCTGCAGAGTTTGGCTCCAACACTGAAAAAAACCTCTCCTGCCTATAGCCTTAGTAATCCTGAAGACATTAATTAGCTTGTTCAGGTGTGTTTGATTAGGGTTGGAACTAAATTCTGCAGGACAGCGGCTCTCTAGGACCGAACTTGCCTACCCCTGTCCTAGAGGGACACTACCTCCACTGCCCCTTTGGCGATGAGGTTCTGAATCTGTACTCTCAAAACCGGGGCATTTTGAGCCTGAACCACCATGCCATTGAAGCAGTGTGGTCTGCGGGCAAATTGGAGCTTGTAACTGCTTGTTATCATGTTTGACACCCACTCTGACAGGCTTGTCTGCGCTTGCAATGCCTCTGTGAACTGCAGGAGAGGTCTAAGGGGTGGCTTGGTGTGACAGCTAAGGGGAGGGAAGCTGTGTGTATCATGAGTCTGACTGAGAGATGGAAGAGGAGAACATCTCTCCTTTTTTTTGTCTTTTTTTTTTATTGCACATGCAAGAAGAACATTCAAGCAGCAATTCTCTGCTCTCGTCGCCGGCAACTGTCAGGGGTGCAAAGTGGTGCTTGGGCAGGCAAGCTTTGCTAAACGCAACTGAGAAGTCTGAGTCGGCTTGGTTGAAGAGCAGGGTCCTTGATGCTTCGGGGGCTGGGCAAGTTGCAGCCAAGAGTCCTTAAGCTTCACTGAAGGCTCTGGTTGAGTGCGTGGCTTCGAAGCATGTGTCGGCCACGGTCCAGAGCTTCGGCATGAAGTGCTTGGTAGCTTTTGTTTGTTTTTACGCTTCGGTGAATCACTCAGTGACGGACTCAACAGAGTTGGCAAACAGTCCCACTCGGCTACGGAGCATTCAAGAGGACAGAATTTTTCACATCCTTCATGTCTGGTAATTTGAGCCACAAATTAAAAGAATCAAAAAGTATACTACAAAACTCTAAATAACATATCGTCAAAAAGTATATATTTTTTAAATTTATTTATTGTGCATCTGCATTATTTAAATAGGCATGACTCTTCTGCTGGTCAGCGTCTCACACACATGTACATAATGTGATGGAATCCATTAGAAAAGCATTAGAGTTTGAATTTTACCTTAATCTTTTGACTTCTGACCTGACCACCTGCTCTTTGCAGTACAGGTGAAGCCTAAGGCACACAGAGGTCAAAGATCAGCCACAGATCTGCACAGTCCTGAAGACACTCATAAACCAGCTGACCCCTGGCCTTCCTGTCTGACTGTCTCTGTCTCTCCTGATCTCATAATTCTCTTATTTTTAACCCGCTACATGTGAGCAATTGCTGGCTTGTCATTGCTTTTTGTAAATCACTCCTCGTCACACATGCACATCTTCAAACTCATTCCTGATCACATCTTTATGAATATGTCTTTATCTTTGACACTGGGTTAGTATAGCTTTAATGCTATTAATATTCTTATTTTAAACTAAAAACTTGAGTTTCTGTATACTTTATTTGCACTAATCAGAGATGTACAGTGATATACTAAAATCAAAGGGATAGTTTACCCAAAAAAATTAAATTCTGTCATAATTTACTCACCCTCCAGTTGTTACAATCCTGTATGAGTTTCTTTCTTCTGTTGAACACACAAATATATTTTAAAGAATGTTGGGTAACCAGACATTCTTTTTTTCCTACTGTGGAAGTCAATGGCTACTGGAAACCTTATTTTGTGTTCAGAAGAAGAAAGAAACTCATACAGGTTTGGAACAAGTTGAGGATGAGTAAAGGATGACAGAATTTTTATTTTGGGTGAACTATTCCTTTAAATTTACTTAGCTTAAACCAAGGGCGTAGGTTTAGGGGGGGACGCTAGGTCCTAGTCCCAATCAATATTTTGAGATGACAAATTTATTTAGCAAGCTCCTTTGAACTGCTATTTTGATATTTGCGCTGCTATTTGGATCGATTCCAACGGCCAGGACGACGACAGTACAATATACACCGTAATTTGATTGGCGGCGGGGTATCTGACAGGCAGGCTACACGCGCGGGCCGGGACTACTTTTTGTGCTTGCACTCACTGGCAGCGAGCGGGTGGTGTGTGCGCGCGTGACGACGCCGACGGTAAGTTACCAGGGCTGTCTGTCTCTCTGCATGCCATATACAAAGGCCAGGGTAAAACATTTTAATATTCCGTTTTTTGCCCCTTTTTGTACTTTGTAGATCAGCTATGTCACCCAAGAAGAAGAAAGGGGACATACGAAGCTTTTTCATAAAGCAGAGTGTAAGTAGACAAAAATAACTAGCCACACAAATAAATAACTAGCAGTAACGTTAGTAGTGAGTGACTGACCATGCTTTCAAATGCAGATTCTACTGTGGAAAATAGTTTTAACTGGTGATCCTGGTTACCCAGGATATTGTTACAGTTAAACCTAGCTTCTGCAATCTTTCAAGGTTAGGAGCATTAATTAGGGGTGTGCAGCACGGATAGACTCATAGAAGTCGCGCTATCATGATAGACGTTAGCAAGTCACTGAATGTTAATTAGCCTACCTTAACTTAGAATCTTGCAGTCATAAACAGTGGATCATCTCAGACATTTTTCGTTTCTACATTCTGTTTATGTAATGTATTTGTGAGTGTAGCCTACTTGCTAGACACATGTCTGGAAAAACATGTTGGCAATGTTAAAAAGGCAAAAGTAAACACTGTTGGTTATTCAAATATAATGAATCATTATTTGTTTGATAATATCCAAATAACAATATCTGGTAGGAGGGTTCAACTTGCTTTTTTTTAAGGATAGAATATATCAATAGAACTTGATATAGAATAGAAGATACATAATAATTTATGTTAAATAAAATGTTTGGTTGTTCAGCATTACAGTCTCAGGTTTTTATTTTTTGAGAGTGCATTTTTGAGATTATACAGTTATACTAGCTCTTTATTGACAGTATACAGGATGGTGTATCGGGGGTCAGGATACAATATGATGAGATGAGATGAGATGGAGATGGGGGGGGGGGGGTCAGATGGGATGTCCCCACCAAAGCTGAGACCAAACCTACGCCCATGGCTTAAACTGACACGTATACAGAAAAGTTAATTTGGCCTGTACTTGTACTTAATCTTTTTACTGATTAGAGTAGTTAACTGTACTTTTCTTAGTATATTTAGCTTGTAGTTGTTTACTCTTCTGATAGAGTAGCCTATTAAAGAATTTTTTTCACAAATATTGGCTTCTCAAAGATAGTACTCAATTTTACATATTATCACACAAAATTACATGGTCAGGTTTTTAGGTACAAGCCAGCTTTGGGGTGGAATCTTTTATCTTTTATATTTTCCAAGTATACTTTATGTATTAAGTATACTAGTATCAATGCACTAGTATACTTTTTCAATACTTCTTGGAAGTTGGCCCAATTCTCAGTTTATAAAAATATTCTTTTAGTGTAAACTTTGAGTATAAGTGAACTTGTATACTGTTAGTTAACTATATACTTCTAACCCATTTTTACTATTTATATTGTTATATTTTGCCCTTTGCACAGAATAAAATAAGTATAAAACATCCATAAGACAATAACATTGACAGACAACATTTAAAAAAAATATGTTTGAAACGTAAATACATTATCAGTTTATTAACATATACAATATTAATAAACATTCCAATACTGTATGTGTGATGGCAGTGTTGCCTTACAGTATCTTACTTATCTTCCTTATCCTTTGTATTATTTGTTAAAGAATTTTGTAATGAACAGTTAATGCATTTATAATTAAGACATTGATAAAAAAAAAAAAAAAAAAAAACATTTTATGTAATATTTTTTCTGTTAATGCCTATCCAAATCGGGTGGGTATGTATACATAGCCCTGTCGCCTCACAGCAAGAAGGTCTCTGGTTTAAGTCCTGGCTGTGTCAGGAAGCCTTTATTTGTGGAGTCTTCATGTGCCCCCCATGTTGGTGTGGGTTTCCTCCAGGTGCTCTGGTTCCCCATTACCAAAAGACATGGATTCCAGGTCAATTTGGAGATGCTAAATTGTCTGTATACCTGAATATTGGCTGTGTGTGTGAGAACTGTGATGGACTGGCCATCCAGGGGTGTATCCTGTTAATTATGAAATGAGTTCAATTCAGCTATAAAGTAGCTCAATTTAGTTCAAGTTTAACTCTCATCCAATTTTGTCAGTGCAGTCAAATCAGTATTATTGCTGAATATTAAGTGTAACCATCTAAGCAAGCCAAAGGGGACAGTGGCAAGGAACCCAAACAGAAATGGGGAAAAAAAATCTTGGGAGAAATCAGGCTCAACCAGGCAAAAGGTTGGAATATACTACAGTACACAATTTTTTGAATATTATCTTAATTTTTATTGCTGAGCTGAGCAATTAAAAGAAGAATAAAGGAGAAGAATGAGTTTGGAAAAATACGGATTGGTACTCGGGTCGTTCGTTGTCAAAAGTTAACGCCACCTGCCTCTTTATGCTGTAAAGAAGCACCAGGCAACTTTTTGTTTGGCTCCATGTGCAGAGCTTTTATTAAAAAGATAATCATAGTTCTGAAATGAATGGTATTCTGAAGATTCGGCGATCTGAAAGGACAGTAGGTGAGTAGGTTGCTGAGCAAAACACACAGATAAACTATTTAGTCTGAGATGTTGTACGCAGCAGAACTGATGAAACGGATTATAAAGAGCATTGAGGAGAGAGGCAAATACACTTTAGTGGTTCGACACAATTGTCTGTGTGGGGCTAGCCCTGCATTTTCTGACCAGACGGTCAAGGACAGGTCAGACGACTTAAGGGTCAGGGACAACTTAATCACCAAACTTTTTGTTAATGAACCTATGGGGACGCTTATGTGCCTCCAAGAAAGGTCGCGGACCCCAACCTTTTTCTCGGCTGCTGGCTTCCCTGAATACCCCTGGTCCACTAGACCCAAAATGATCTTGAAGTCAGAAGTAGTGGAGTTAGTGACGGGCTGAGAATGGCTACTTCCAGACCTTGGAATCTCCTAATGGATGTCCTGAAAGAATGGCAGTGGCCTGCAAAGCAGAAGTGTGTTTCAGCTGGCCAAGAAATGCTAAACTAATTAAGACTGCCTCACATTGAGCTTAATCAAGCCAGTCCAAGTTCAGCTTCTCAACAGCACATTAAAACAACATCCGACAGCTCAGTAAAAGCAACTTGGGGGGAGGGTGTTGGCCTACCTGCTGCCAAACTCCTTGCGGCCGTATATAAAACGTCCTCAAGCCCGAAAGAGACTCTGTCTGCTCACTCTTAGCCTTGAGCTTAGCAATATAGAATCAGAACTAGAATTGACGATTTACCTATCTTCCTCAAAAGGAAGGTAAGCTGTGCGCCAAACACTTTTACCTTGAAGTTTTCACAGGTTCCATCAAGTGTGGCTCGCGCATGCTGCACTTGCTCGACAAACCAACATACAGGCATACAGTGATTGCCATCAAGGAAATGTTGCCAGGGGGCCTTATCACTTTTGTGTTACCCCTGGGTATTCCACAAACAAGCTTACAGCATATTTAACATTTTGACTTTTATCAAATAAAAACGTTGGATGGATGTTCCATTTACATAACCTTTATACAACATCAGCTAATGTCTTTGGAATGTTTCTATTAGTTGCAGTCTAGTTTCCTGTGTGTCAGGGGACAGGACGACTGGGGGGTATCGAGTATTGACTCTGATGTGTTATTTAAAGAGCGCCCTGTAACCCTATGCAGGGCGAACGAGCAGCTTTAGACGACCCTCCCAGAGCACTCTGCGGTGAGGGGTCGAGGGCAGGGGTCTTTATGATGAATGGATGGGGGGGAGCGAACCGATCGGGCAAGAATCCAGAGTCTCAAGTTGTAGTCAGGGAGGTTGTTATAGCTGGCAGAGCACACCGCTGAAGAATGCAGCATAAAAGAGAGAATTGGAGGAGATACACTTATAGATAATAACAGAACGAGAGAGGAGGGGAGAGCGAACAAAGAGAGAGAGAATGAATGTGGGGGAGGAGATGTGTGTGCTAGTTGAACAAGGAACCAATTAGATGATATGCTCAAGCGAGCTGCAGGCAAAGCACTCAAACTGCCACACGGCTGCAGTAATTAGTGACCACCGGTCAAAGGCCAAACTCAACTGTACTGTACATAAGGATGGGGAGGAGACACACATTATTGAGGAGTGCAGTATACACACACATACACATCAAACACTGAGGCGCTGTTGATGTTGTAACAGTTATTTGTTTAGTATTGTGTGTTTTTGTGTGGATAGTAAAACATACAAAGTGATGTCTTATTGAAAACATTAAAGTGCATAAAGGTTAAGTTTAGGGGTAGAGGAGAAACAATAAAAACAACAGATTTTAATAGGAAGTCACCACCATAAAAGAAAAAAATGTGTCTGTGTGTTAGTTGATTAATTTGTATAGCGATAAACTCCAGCGATAATCTCAGCTATTTGTGACCTTAATTCTGATGAAACGTGAAAGGATGTTGAAGGAATGAGATGAAGACACTGCTGAGAGAGAGAGAGAGAGAGAGAGAGAGAGAGAGAGAGAGAGAGAGAGAGAGAGAGAGAGAGAGAGAGAGAGAGAGAGAGAGAGAGAGAGAGAGAGAGAGAGAGAGAGAGAGAGAGAGAGAGAGAGAGAGAGAGAGAGAGAGAGAGAGAGAGAGAGAGTTCAAAAGAGCAATCATGTGGAAAGGAGAGCAGTTTGACAGAGTGAAACAGAGGCAGATGACGATATAGAGTGTATGCAGTCTACGTTGTAGGGTTTTTGTTCTCAACTCTTTTTTAAATGTTCAAGTACTGTAAGGATGTTTTGCATTCAAACTTACCCAAGCATCATGACACACTCACAGAGAAAAAGCAATGTAAAAAAAAAAAAAAAAAAAAGGATTTCAGCTGTTAATAATATAGATTCTATTTTGTGTTTTTAAAGCCTATTAGCGGAAAGTGAATGATAAAGTGTGAAACCTCCTTTGGATGTCATGTTTATGTGTGCCTTTTTCTATAGGGTATTTGGTAAAGATCTGTCTTTGAGACATTCTGACACATTTTTTATTTTTTGTATACTAACAATATAGTACATCCTCTCATGGTTTATTGCTTAAACGGACACCCTGCAGTTTCCCAGCATAGAAGAGAGATCAAATGGAAGATGTTCACAGCATTCAATGGCCCCAGAGATCTCTGTCTGTTTAATTTACGGTCTGTTTCAGTGCCCAAATATAGATTTTCACTAGCTGTTTTTGATTTGGTTGATTGTGATTTTGTTGAATTCAGCACTGCCGGTCTGAAACTAAAGATTGTTAGTGAGAGGGCTGCTTTTAGGGTGAGAGGGCTCAGCTCTTAGGTTTTACAGGCTTTTCTTTAGAGTATGTTAGGAGAGTTTGATTTAAGAAATGGGCCCCAAAAATGAAAATGCCGTTATCATTTACTCACTTTTACCATTCCAAACCTAAATGACCAGGGCTGCCAATCTACAGAAACAACAACGTCTTAAAAGGAAAAGAGCCCTGATGGTGTTAAGATCCTTATCCATCAGATTACTCATGATCCTCAAGGGTCTGTGTGTGTGTGTGTGTGTGTGTGTGTGTTTACCTGCTGTGAGTGTAATGGCATCCTTTAACAGGACTGTTCTGTCTTTTTATTTTTAATGCGCGTTGGAGTGCCCGGCAGCCAGGATATTGAGTCTCTATATCTGAGCTGACATATGGTAACATGGCGGTGTGCATTCTGCAAACATTTCATCTGTTGACAAATGCTGCGTGTGCTTTTGCACATATGTGCGTGTGTCAGAGTGAACTGCACATCGCTGGGTGTTGCGAACATGTTGTGGGAGTGTCGGTGTTTGTGTGTGTGCTTGTATGCGTGTGAGCGTGTTTGGTGCTGCATATGTGTGAGAGCGTCCCACTGCTTGGAAAGTCAGCTGCTCGGTTTGCCAGCTGGCACCGTGCCCCATTGGCAAGCCGCTCGCTTAGAACAGCGCGCCCGTCTTGATCAGGCCACCTGTCTTCGCTGTGAAGGCGTGTGGCAGAGCTCACTGAGAGAGAGAGAGAGAGAGAGAGAGAGAGAGAGAGAGAGAGAGAGGAGGAGGAAACTGCTAAAGCAGCCCAAGAACAAAGAGCTGGCGCTGGGAGCTGCCCTCCACAGCAGGACGAGACCCTCTCACAGGAGATCAGTGCTGGTTCAGAGAGGAAACGCTGCTGTGTTTTAACTAGAACTTGAGATTTCTTATGAATGAGTCTCAACATTATTTTTTTTTTTTGTTGCTCTGTCTGCCTGAAAGCAAACACATATTCTTCACTTTCTCAACAGGATGCATTTCTTCATTAATTTGCATTGGTTTCTGCATGGTATGCCCACATGATCTCTTTTTTATGTCCACGTGATTTCTTTTTATTTTAGACACATCAGCTCTTGTTGACTATCTGACACGGGATGTGTTAGTATTTGCCCAAATGCCTGGTTGTGTGTGTCTAATTGGGATTTGTGTGTTAGGAAAGGGTTGATGACTGCCTTTGTAATAAAGGGGGGGAAAAGTCAAAGCATGTAGTTCTTGTCAGCTCGTCATTGTGTTAACAAGCACCTGCTCAATTATTCAGCGCTGCGTGTGTGTCTCTAGAGAGAGTCCGATTCAATAATGGAGGAGCCTGTCTCTGACCAACAACACATGTCATTCAAATAAGCAGAGGAAATTAGATTTGGGTCAGCGCTCAGTTAGAGTGGATGTGGAAAAGGACAGATCGCATGGAAGCGTTCATAACCACATTACTAACCACGTACAGTAAAGCTTATGAATTATTGATATTTATTGTTTGTTGATATTGTGTGTTGATATCAGGAGCAACAAATCTCTTTAGTCATTTATGGATTTAAAAAACAAACAAGCAAATCCCATTTATGGCTATTATAATGAAAAGTATAGAACAAAAGCAATCAGTTGCCTCAAATTTTTTGAGTTAAGAAATTCAAAGTTTAAGTAAGCAGAACTGACATATTCTTATTTTGTATTTGTACATTTGTTCTTAACTTGAAATGTTTGAGTACACTAATTCATACATTTAACTTCAAATTTCATGTAATGTCAATGTGAACACTTTTATTAGTATAAACTTAGCTAGCTTTAACAAGCTAGTTTGCTAACATACTATTTTGTAAACATCTTAACAATAGTATGCTATACAGTAACACTTGCAGCAATATAAAGGTTTTATTTGCTCTCAAATCAATCTCATGCACCACTTGTCACCATGATGGTAACTATCCTAAAACCAACATTAACAGAAATTCTTCTAAATTAGCATAACGAAACATTAATCATTACTAAATCACCCGCTTAACATTAATCTTGCACAAAAAAACATTGTATTACACTTAATTTTAGCATTTACTCTCCCTTTCGAGTGCCATCGGCAAAGCATGCTGGGAAATATACATCCCAGCCGTTTCAGTTAAACTTAAGTTCGTCTAAATTAAAAGAAATAATTTCATAAAACTCAAAACAATTAAACAGTTCAGTTTACTTAAAATATATCCATTCTGTGAACTTGAAAGAAAAAGAAAGTGCTAAATACTCATAAAAGTTAATTTGACTGCACTAATTAGTTTAATTTAAGTTTTCCCTACTCAAACCAATTAAGTATTTTGAGCGTTAGGGTTTACTACTGAAAATTGAAATTGAAATGAAAGCAATAAGGTAAAATTGGCTGTTTTATATTAGGAATATAGCCATTATTCAACATACAGCACAGCATTGAGTGCATATTATATGTTAAACCATCAAGGAAAGAGTATAATATACATTGTAATGGTATAATAATATTAAAACAAAATATAAAGGACAGATTTTCATTAAAATGTTATTTTATTTAGCTATTATTGTGGGTTTTAGTCCATGTTTCCCACAAACTCTATTCGCCAGCATCCCCTGAAAAGTAGACTAAATTAAGAAATATTGACTAAAATATTGACTAAAAAATATTGGCTATTACAAAAGCCCTTTGATGTGCTCTGCCTAAACTTTCTATTTCAATAGTAAATATGTCCGCACAGCAAGGAAAACTGCACTCGTCAAGCCATTTCATATTTTTCTTATGTGAAATTGTCACGGTTCTGTTAGTTTTGACTTTTTGTGTTTCACTCCCTTCTGCCTGTTCACTCATCAATCTACTCATTATCACGTGTGTATATTATGCTAAATTCTGTCTGAGTTTAGTTGTCCGGTCCCGTCAGTTTATGGATGTTTTGTATGTTACTTTGTTCTTGTGGATTAGCCTGTGGATTTATTAAATATTACATTTTATCTTCATCTTCGTGTGTTTATACAACCACCCACGTGACAAAAATAATAATTATTAATAATCATTAAAATTGTCATTCACATGGGTTATATATATATATGAATACATCATAAATATGATTTTATTACTAACAGGAGAAGAGCGAAGGAAATAAATAAAAGTGAGTTCTTCGTTGTCATGGGTATGTGTGCTGGAGGTCAGATGTGACAGCATATTAAAGACAGTTTCTGTCTAATTACGTTGGCTGAGTCTCATAGTTTTTATAGGCTTAAGGCTGACCTTTGACCTCCTCCTGAACGCAGAGTCAGTCTTCTAAACCTCTTAACCTCACACCACCCAAACACAGTGACCTGAAGGCTGCAACAGTTTAAAGTGTTAGAAGGCCAGTGGTATAGATGTATGAGACTCATGTTTTACCTTCTTGTTGTCTTTTAGTGCCAAAATGACATAAGAATGCAATAAATCTGCAACATTTTGAAACAGGATATCACTGAAGAAATGTAGAATGAGATGAAAGTTATTATTGTTTTACATTTTTATTAAGATTTATTTCTATTTTAGTTTTAAATTAGTTAGTTATCAACTGATGGTTTGTAATTTTTGTTCAGGAATAAATATACAGTATACAGATGCAACTATTTCTCAAATATATACATGCATGTGTGTGTATTTATATATATAAAATAATTATACACCGTACACACACATATATTATGTAAACACAAACTTTTAGTTTGGATGCGATTAATCACGATTAATCGTTGCACATCCCTATTTTTTTATGATAATTACATTTGGCCGGATTTTGGAATCCATTTGGAATTGATTGGATATTCGTCTCTATGTGTAGCCTGACGTCGTCATACTCAGATTCTCAACGGATCAAGTCCAGACCGAACTTCCCATCCTCAAATGTTGTGGGCGGGGCTAAGTTCGGCTGGCATCCAGGCTACTCTATGTGACAGATTGTTGGAGAGACAAATCATTTTCTTCAATTTTCAAAGAATTAAAAATAATTTTAAATTAATACACGTTCATGGTCTTGTTTCTCTGGTCTCTGGTCTCACAATGAGACCAGAATTATGTATTAAGAGCTGGTCAATTTGATTTCATGTTGACTTTCTTTTTCTTTTTTTAATCCTATCCCCTCTAACACAAACCTGTGTGTGTGTGCAGATGAGATTGTGTTGTGTTTCTCAGCATGCTGTAGAGATTTGTGACAGCTACAGACATACACACTGTGCTTTGAGCCTATGCTGTTGTGGGGATCGAGGAAGTGTCTGTGAGCAAGCGTAAACCTGTGAACACAGCCACAGATCAGACGTCTCACCGCTCCAACTCCACAATAAGAGAGCTTGTGCTTTTGTTCTGCTGAAATCCAATTATAGCAGCTCTGCCTCTGTGTTCTCATTCCTCATTGTCCAAGCCCTCTAAATGCAGAACGCAGTGCTGGATCCAGATAACTCAAATGAGTGGGATCTGTTAGCAGTGAGCTGCCAATGTTTAGCGCACTGTACATGAACCAAATAGAGTTCTCACGGGATTCCATGTATACCTAGACCTTATGAGTTCTTGAATGTGTTTTGTAGTAGAGGAGCTACACTTCAGCATGTTCATGTAAAGAGCCTTTTCTACTCTAGCAGCTCAGACTGTAAAATGAGACTCATAATGAATGTTTTTGTTGACAGATTTATGCTGACTTTTTGACCTAGATACCTCTGCACAAAATACCCCTAAATAAGGACATTTAAAACCTAAACCTAGGTAACAATAAAGTACGATGGTGCAATCAAGTTTTTTTTTTTTTTTGGACATGTAGCAGGGTAGTGCCATGTTAGTCATTGAAATATTTCGGAATACCATGTAAATACCAAACTATATCAATATGGTAAAATAGAAATAAAATAGTTCAGTGGTATTTTGAAGGGAAGCTCTTGTGTCCTTGCAGATCTTCAGTTACCTAGATGGTAGAGCTCCATGCGTCTGCCCCCTCATCAGAGTATAATATTCACGAAACATTACACCCAGGATCAAACTATCTGAGAACATTCTCATTCTTGAATATGCAGCAGAAAATAGGTCTGAGGACAGGTTTTGCGGACATTTTTTGGTCCCCGTAAAGATAACAGCTTATAAATCACATATTGGTGATGTATTTTTTGTTTTGTTTTTTGAAAATGTAAAAATGCAGAGTGTTCTGTGATGGTTAGGGTTAGGGGATAGAATATACAGTTTGTACAGTATAAAAAATCATGACGCCTATGGAGAGTCCCCACAAAGATAGTGAAACCGAGTGTGTGTGTGTGTGTGTAGTCTGTGAGGCCCCTCTCTCAGTCTGGGCTGTCAGATGGAAGTAGATTTAGGATCTGACAGATCTTGGGGGAGGTGATGGGGTCACAGCGCAGTAGCCTCTGTCTCTCTGTGTACATTCTCATGCTGCTTTTGTCCTCTCGACCTTCTCAGCGTTCACTCGCCCCCTCCATTTAACACCACACATCCATCAACACCCGCCTCCCTGGAGATCACCGTGGCAACCCTTTACATGGCAAGGGCAGAGGGCCCCTGGGGGATGCTTTCTGGCGCCATGACAACAAGCTTCCTTGAGTCAGCCCGCTTATTTGTGTGGTGTAAAAGCAACAATCCTGAAGGAAAAACCAAAAATGTCTGTACTGGGAAGATGAGTGGTCAATTCCTAACGCACTCTTTGAATGGCCTGCCTATTATTTCTAAAAGGAAAAATTATGTAAATTTTCTGATGTGCATTTTCTCACCATGCAACATGAACAAATTGACCTTCCATAAATATTTTTTTGACAGAACTGCAAGACAACACCATAGCATACTACGGTTTGGAATGTTAATCCTTGCATAATGCATACTAATATATATATATATTCTTTTTTTTCAGCATAATTGTATCAAAGTATCTATTTGCAAATCTGGTAACTGGAAGAGTGGCACATAGAGTAAAGAAGCTTTTGGCATCAGTTCAGAAATGCATTTATTTTAAATAAAAATTAAGAATATATTTGTATAAATAATGTGCCTGAGGGGTATGTAACAGACCTATAACTGAAATGAGATAAGATAGGGGGATAGGCTGGCACACTGACCATGTTGGTGCAGCTCATGTTGTTACTTCAAGGACTCTGGTCCTTCGAGAACACCATTACTGCACTATTACTTAAAGAGGGTGAGCTTTATGTATAATGACCAGTAAGCTCCCAATTCAACAACATTTATTTATTATTTAATAAATACGAGCATATACACTGAATATCGTCCCTTTCGGGCTGAAAACTTGTATCTCCAAAACCGCTACTTTTCAGGACATGGAAAAACACTGTATTTTTAAATAATTAAACACGGTAGTGTCAAAGTTGATATTGTGACTTTATATATGGTCAGACACTACAATATGTGTCATTATATTTTTAACATTTAACAAAAATTTGGTTCAAATGGAGGTTTTTGAGCAGCAAATTTCTGAGAATTTTACAGTATGTGTTTTGTCCATCATTAGAACAGCCGCATCTGAAGCAGTAAGTGCTACGAGACAGTATTAAGACAGTATTAGCTATGACTCAATGTCAAATGCTAAACTCAAGGCACTCTTCTCCACTCCTCAAATACATAAAACATTAGTGTTTACTTATTTAGTGTTTCTTAAGTAAAGAAAACACTGTACTTATTTAAAGAACCTTAAAAAATTATTTATTTACCCTTGCATTGCAAACAAGCAGAGACGTTCCAAAATGCGTGCGGCACTTCATTCAAGATTGAGGTGGCTGGAGCTATGAGGTTTTACTGACAGTTTGAGGATCCAAGGGAGTTACAAGGTTAATTCACAAGCTCTTTTTAACCCCTTCACGTAGAAAGATCGCCAACAGCCCCATATTATTGTTTTTCAACATCCACTGCACGTAAAACATCACGATCTGGACAAACTGAGTATCATTAGAAAGATTTAAGACTCCAGCTTTGATATTTAACCACTGTTTATGATAAAAATAGGTTTCAGTGATATTAATTTCTTAACATATTAACTCTCAAGTGTTGGCTTTCTAAATACATGTTGGTTATGCGTCTATTCTGAATTACTTATGAGCAGCAACCTTTTGATTTTGGGTATGTCATTTATGCCCCACTTGCCAAAATGGGGGTGTACAGTAGGGTAAATACTTTTCATTGGTTAAATATTTGCAAAACTCACAGACAAGTGTAAAGGGTGACCAATAGAAATGATTTATGAAAAAAATACTAAATATGGAGAGGTTTCCGCCTGACAGTGACGATATGTTATTGTTATGCTTTTATTACATATTGTTTTATAATGCAGGTACAAATTATATCGTATCTGCCAAGTGAAAATATCATCTAATTATTTTTAGACCTATAAAAAGAAGATACCTTTTGCTGTTTACACGTAGTTTTAAAATATGTTTAAAAAAAACATCTTAATGGTCCTAAAATAAGTGTATTTTTTAAGCAAAATATTTTTTCTTACATGGGCCTAAATTTCACCCCCCAACATGTTTTTGATGGGTTTTGTGAGATTCACTCACACAGTATACTTCTCAGTATGCAGTAAGCAGTGTGTGTGTCTTTCTTGTCTTTAAATGATAGAAAGCCTGCAGTTTAACAACAACTGCTTTCTCTGTCTGTTCTGTAATTACACATCTCTTCGAGTGTGAGTGTGTGACCCTCACAGTGTCTCTGCCATCAGACGCACCATATGATACAGTGCAGTCGCTGCCCCTGAGACCGCCCTGCTAATTAGCTGACACTCCTCGCCCAAAACCATCGCCCACCCGCTGCTCTCAGTACCGCTCTTGAGTGCTCACCCTTCGCCTCAAATACTCATGCTCTGCCTATTTACTCTCACTGAAAACAAGTCTATGATTCCTTGAATGCTTCCAAGCTTCCTGACTATAATTTTAAGCAGCTGTCAGCAGGATTATTATGGATTGTCGTTCAGAAACCCCACAAAGAGTTCAGATTACCAAGAACAGCCCAGTGAAGTGTATGCTTTTAATGCATTGTAACTGGTTCTGGAGACCTACAGCACTGCATGTTGGCCACGTTCAAACAGCAGCAGAATATGGTTGTCAGTCCTGTATTTGAAAGCTTAAAATGGCTGTTTATGCATATAACCAAACTAACATTAATAAATCAGAACCGTATTTTCAGCTAAACCCAGCTGTGTGAATGGAACCGTACAGGGCAACTAATTATCCCCTGCCCTCAAGAGGCGCTCTAGATGCTATAACCTGCTGTCTTTAGAGTCCTTGTTAGCGCTCGCTTCCCATGCCATGCTGCTTGATGCTGGTTTGAATCCTGCTCTGAACTATGTGTGTAGGACCGGTTACATTGGTGCCATATCCCGGATGGGAGAGAAGTTTAGGGAGGTGAGTGTAACGGAAGCAAGCTAGGAAGAGCACCCCTGTTCTAAAGAGGTGCACTAGCAGCGGATGCCATAGGCTGAAATATTTGGCGTACTTGTTAGTGAACCCACCTTCCATGCTGGATAATGTTTTTTTACATCCAACTCGGGCATTTCTAGATTCACACCTATTAATAAATGTGGGTCAATCTCAAACCCGGACAGTGAGGCCATAGCCACAGTGTGTCGCCCATATTTAACACACCTGGTTCAGATCCTCAGCTTATTAGTAGAAAGCTGCATGAACTGAACTGAGGCCTTGTCCACACAGAGACACGTTTAGCTGTATAGGTAAAAAAATTGTATCGTATCTGCATTTCGTCTAGACAGATCTGGCGTTTTGGGAGCCTGAAACCGCTATTTTTTTAGCGACACCCTTGCGTTTTCATGTGTACGGCCAATCCGATGATGTCCAACGATGATGTCATCACCCCAAGTGTTGGCCCTAGTCAGACACCGCTACGTCACGTAACAACAACAGCAACTGCGGACTACATGCTTGTGTTCGTGCTGCAGAAGCTACTGAGTCTCTTTAATTTCTTTATTTATTATTTACTTGAATGTATTTTTATTTTATTTCTTTGTTTTACTTCTTTATTTATTTATATTTTATTTCTTATGCTATGATGCTTGTCTGTTTTCTGATTAAGACATTTCATATTTTGTACCAGGCCATTTATGGTTGTTTATATTGTTCAATAAAGTTCTTGGTAAAAAAAAAAAAAGAAAAAGTAGAAGAAGCTACTAAGCCTATACTTATTGTACACAGCGCGCAAGGTTTATGCACATGTCTTCTTCTCCGTTTTTAGTGTATCTCTGTGGCAGAATTACATACTGGTCTGGCATGTATACTACATCATTTTGAGTCGGTTTCAGTGGTTTCATGTGTACGCAGATATTTCTTGAGACGACACCGTGTTTACGGAATTGTTTTGTAGAACAAGAGGGAAAAAAAGATTGGATAGGGAAAGCTCTGGCTTCGTGTGGATGTGGCTTTATTAGTGTGTCAGATGAGACAGATGCATTAAGCTCAACTCATCAAATCAGTCAATATTCAATCAAAAAAAGCATCCAAGCCTTTTCAGTGTATGGAGTACTAGCTGTGTTTTGCTCTGCTAACAGTCATTATACTCTGGTTACACAGTACACTACAGTACAGAGTTGTGTCAAAATGTTTCTCCATTTATCCTCTCATTCAAAGGTCTCTGCTTATGTCTTATGGACTGTGAAAATACATTTATTCTGCTTTCCTCTCCAATCTCCTCTACTAAGATAACTGCAGGGAGAGCCGTTCAGCCCTCTGCCCTGTTAATTAGCCCTGTAATTACAATGTGATCAGTGCTGCACAGCTCGAGTGTGTAATGGTGTGCTGCTTAAGTCTCACCAGCAGTCTAGTTACTGTTCTCCTGTTGTGAGTACTGCATCAAAACTGAACTGTTAAGTGAAGTTGAAAGGAATATTTCACACAAAATGAGAATTATCATAACATAACGTGACTTTCAAATCTCACTTGCACATATTCAAACTTAGCAGCAAGAGATCGATGACATGGGAAGACACGTCAAGCATGGGTCTGTTCCTTACCTTATTCAAAGCCATCATATGAGTTTAGAAGACTTGAAATACAGTTCATTAGTCATGAAGTTGTATGATTGTTTTATTTTTGGTAGCTTGTCCACTCACTGTCTTCTTTCGTTTTATTGAAAACAGCATCTGCATTCTCCTGCTGGTCAAATACTCTGACAGTGTTTCCTACATGACTGAATCTGACACCACACCAAAAACAATTGTGTTAGCTGAGTTGTGATTGAACTCTTAATTGAAGGTGATGAGAGAAAAAATATATACAGTATATTTGATTTGCCACCGTTTGTTCTGCCACCATGTTGCACTCATTTCATTCATAGTTTACACTCATTCGTGTATCATATTGTACAAGGTTTAAAACATTTAAAAACAAAGTTCTGGCATGAAACTCTAGATGGCGCAGACTAATAGGTAATTTAACTCACCTGTTTATAATCACATCATTATCTATAGGGCGCAGCTGATTAGTTCCTGCCGTATCAGTAGCCAATGAGCTTGCTGCTCAATCTTCAAATACTTGGGTAGCATTGCCTTAGCAGTGCAGTGCGCTTTCAGAAACCCTCCACCTTCCCCAGCTCCACCTGTATAGATCTGCTACGGTTAATTCATGTACGCTATATTGTACAGCGGCAGCATGTCTTAGTTGCTCACAGCAGCGTATCGTGTATGTATTGGCAGTAGCAAGTCCCATACTTGCTCTGCCGCAGCAGCAGCAATAACCTACAGCAGCAGCAGCAATAAAAGCAGCAGCAGCGTAGCAGATCTATTGCGCCAAGACCAAACATACAACATTGTCTTACCCATTATCATGCCAATCACTCTGAGAGTTGTCATGACAGAAATAGACATATCACATAGTAGAAAATATATGATGTAGTATTTAAATTGATATTACTCCTGGCAGGCTCTGATTTCTGAGAGACTATTGATTTGAGTGATTATTGTGGCTATTGATTTACAAACATCATGCTCATTTTATTCACAGAGTTTACATTCATTCACGTCATGCACTCATTATTGTGTAGTGATTTTAGAGTTTTATATAGCTATCGTACTATCCCCTGGCTCACCTATTATCCAGCAAACATGAGAAGTTTCTTTTTCATATTACTCGGTAGGATTCGTTATTTGTTTTGAAGCCATTTTCCATGCTTTTCCAAATAAGGTATTCAGCTTCGGGCACATCCATAATATATTGTGATGGTTAACTGGTTAATCTGAGCAAAGGTGAGCCAAACCCCGTACATCACAGAGTAAATGACAGTCTAAAAGCTGTGTTTTCTGTCACAACTCAATTTGGACAAAATGTGCATATAGCTGCGCTTTCTCTTTTTCTCTCTATTTGTTTGTCTTTCTTGAATCTTTCTCCATATTTTTTTCTCTCTCTCTTTGTCCAGCCTCTTTGCCCAGTCCACTGCTTCCATTGGGAAGTGTGATTTGTCAGGGCAGCAGCCTTGTGTTTGAAACCAATTAAGCCTTTACAAACGAGTATTAATCATCAGGGCCAAGGCCGATCAAAGGCAGGCCTCCCACATCCGGAGGTATAGATTTCCATTCGCCGGAGGGAGAGAGGCCAGTGTGTGTCTCTCTATGGGCAGATCACCTCCTGTTCCAGCAGCAGATAATTTGTTTTCAATGGGTCTGGATCAATGGGCTTGACTGTTCTAGGAACAGAGGGGACACTGCGCTGGTAATTGGATGGAGTAAATTGCAGTATTTGTGAAAAGCCAAACAGGTGACGTCAGACAGCCCAAGCAAACCGGGTATCTGATGGGGTATCTGACTTCCGTTCGAGTGTATCGTTCCATTAAATTGACTGAAGCTGTGATGCGTGTCCTATTGGCTTGATTTTAAAAGGTCAAGTCTTGCTGTATTAAAGCATTCTATTTTTCGCCTTGTAAATGAGAGACTGTACTGTGATCACCATACACATCACCAGTACAACACAGCCATCTCTCTACATCTGTAGCCATGACAACACCACCAGCAAATGACAGTGAGCCTCTCTCCTCTCCCCTCTCCCTATCTGTCTATTTGCCTCATCATCTGAGTTAAAGGCTCTGTTAAAGTTGGGATGGGCAGCCGTCACCTCTAATTTGCTCCTCTGACTTACATCTGTCCTGCTGCTACGCTGTAACCCTTTAAACCTAATGCAGCTGCACCTGACAGCTTTCATCTATCTTACCTTTTGAAATTCTTTATTACTAATAAATGTCATCTCTGTTCCAAACTCTGTGATCAGTAATCTTAGATGGTGGACTGAGAATATATATATATAGCATTACCACATAATAAAACAATATAAAGGACATTTCATTAAATTGTTATTGAACATTTTTTTTTAAGTGGAATCCTTTTTGCATCAGCGGCGATCCATTCCTTCATTTGTGTCCTTCAGTCAGGCTGTTGACCAGAACAAATGCGACTGGCAGTGCTCAATGACCCCGCTCACTTGAAGCTAATGGAGCCTCGTTGACGCTGCTTTAAAATTACGAGCGTGCCTCCCCGAGAGAGAGAGAGAGAGAGAGAGAGAGAGAGAGAGAGAGAGAGAGAGAGAGAGAGAGAGAGAGAGAGAGAGAGAGAGAGAGAGAGGAGAGAGAGAGAGAGAGAGAGAGAGAGAGAGAGAGAGAGAGAGAGAGAGAGAGAGAGGAGAGAGAAGAGAGAGAGAGAGACCTTTGAACAACTTTAATTACAAAAATTTAAAAAAACAATCTTCAATCAATTATTTAGCCAACAAAGAAAAACAAATAAATAACAACTTCCCCATAAACCTTTTTACAAGTATTATCATCATATCATATTATACATAGATTTGTAAATCACATTGCAGTCAACATCGCAAATACAGTTATTTATAGCCCACTTGAACTGAAGTCTTCATATTCTCATTCAGTCGATAGTATTCAAATTCTATTCTTAACCTTGACTTCATCAAACCCTTATAAATCAGTACTACATCAGTTTTGTCCCATACCACCTATTTTTACTTTTACGAGAGAGCCAAACAGCTAACTTTGCTTGTCCGAAAATAAAATTAAGTAGATGATAGATCTCCCTCTTACTACGTTTATATTTAGGTCCATAGATGTACAGCTCAAGTGTGAAAACCTCTCCTAATGTCTGACACCAGCCTCCAAGAATTTCAAAGAGAGGCAATAATCTACTACAGTCAGCAAACAAATGAAAAACTGTCTCTTGCTGTTCACAGAAAGGACATCCCATCCCCGCTAGTGGATCAAAATGTGCTCTGTATCTGTTTGTAGCTATAATACCATGTACAACGCGCCACTGCAGGTCTCCAGACCTTTTTTCAATGGGGGACTTGTACATGGTCCTCCAGCTACCTTTCGGGGAAGAGTCTGGTCCAAAACATTCTGTCCATTTAGTCTCTTTTACATTTTCAAGTGCATGAAGATGAAGAACTTTTACACACATCATATAAGTAGCTTTTTTCCCAATGTCTCTGAAACTCCCCAATTGAGGTGTCTTAAAGGATAGAATGCCACCTTCACTTTCTTGCCACAATCCAGTCGCAGCTGTTAACATTCCAGTTCTGGGAAAGAAGAAACAGCATTTTCTCTTTTGCGTAAAAATAAAGAGTCTCTACAGTCCACCGGCATACACTCATAAAGATGGTTCAACAGCCTCTGCACAACTCGGACTGATCTTATGCCAAGCTTGGTAGCCAAAGTCTCTGCAGAAATCCATCCATCTTCAGTCAATAAGTGTCCAATCTTTACAATGTTTGCAGTCCATAAAGCATGCCTCACAGAAGTTGATTTTAGAACATCCAAATCAATTTTTGGGTTAAAGATCAAGGGTTCTTCCAGTAACCACTGGCTCTGTTCACCATTTAGATCTCTGCAAACTTTTAAAAGAGTCCACGCTCTCAACATTGACTTGTAAAACGATGACAGACCAGTTAAGTCCAGCTTGTTAATGTCCATTAGGAACAGTTGACGATCATAACCCATTTTACCTGCTCTTCTCAAGAGGCAATGGGCTACCCCACGCCAGCTCACTTCTTCACCATACAGGAGTCTTTGAGCTGTCTGGAGTCTGAAAGCTTTAATTCTAGATCTGATGTCAATGAGTCCTTGACCTCCCTCCGTCCTGGGCAGATAAAGTACTGGTGCTTTTAGCCAGTGACACCCGGACCAAAAAAAATCAACTAGTTTCTTCTGAATGTCCATTATCAGTTCTTCTGGAGGTTCTAATTTCATCATTTTATGCCATAAAGTAGCAGCAATGAGATTATTACAGACCAAAACTCTACCCCTATAGGATAAGTGGAGGAGCAACCATTTCCATCGAGATAACCGAGCACATGTTTTCTCCACTAGTCCCTCCCAATTCTTTTTCCTATATTCTTCAGATCCTAAAAACACCCCTAAATATTTAAAACCTTCCCTTCCCCATTGCAAACCTCCAGGAAGGATGGGACCATTATTGTCATGCCCACACCATACTGCCACACTTTTGCCCCAATTAACTTTAGCAGAAGATGCTTTTTCATAAGTTTCTAAACACTTTTTAACAACATTAATATCTTGATTACCTCTTATTAAGACTGTAAGATCGTCCGCATATGCAGACATTTTAATAAACTGTGAAGAATATATTTCTCTGATTTGCATCCCCATTAATTCTCTTCTTAATTTACAGAGTAACGGCTCAAAAGCAATACTATAAAGCTGCCCTGAATAGGGCAACCTTGCCTAATACCCCTCTGAACCTGTATGGGGACACTGAGACCACCACCTATTTTTATCAAGCAAGTTGCCTCATTATAAAGCAATTTTATCCATGAAATAAAATTTTCTTCCAAATCCAAAAGCCTTAAGAGTCTCAAAAAGAAAATGTTGGTCACTCTGTCAAAGGCTTTCTCTTGATCCATCGACAAAAACCCAACATCAACATTGTTGTAAAAAGCATAGTCATACAGATCCCGCATCAGATGTAAATTGTCTGCAATAGATCTGCCCTTAACACAATATGATTGGTCCGTATGAATAATTTCATGTAATACATCATTTAACCTTTTAGCAAGACATTTAGAGAGAATCTTATACTCTGAACATAAAAGAGCTACAGGTCTCCAATTTTTTAGTAGCGTCAAATCTCCCTTCTTTGGAAGTAATGTTAAAATAGCACGCTGACAACTTCTTGTTAGACATCCTTCACTTATACATTTCTGGGCAACTTCAAAAAAATCATGACCAATAACAGTCCAAAAGCGTTTATAAAACTCGGCAGGAAGTCCATCAATTCCTGGTGCCCGCCCTGATGAGAGATCCATTACTGCTGAGGTCAGTTCATTAAAAGTAAGTTGTGCTTCCAAAAGCTGTTGTTTTTCTGTAGATATCTCAGGAAGATCTTTTAAAAGTTGATGTCTACATTGATCATTTAAGGAATCAGCAGAATATAGTTCAGTATAGAAATCCACTGCAAGTCTACGCATCCTTTCCGGGTCTGAAACAAGATGTCCATCCTTATCTTTTAAAAACAACATCTTCTTTCCATGCTTAGTTTTCCGTTCTAAATTAAAAAAGAAGGACGTAGGAGCATCTATGTCTCTTTTTGTTAGAAAACGATTTTTTATAAGTTCTCCTTTGACTTTTTCATCAAGGATTTCATTCAAACAGTTTTTCTTTTCAGTCCACATATCCTTCAAGTTAGGAGAAGCATTTACAATCATATTCCCTTCAATAATGTTAAGTTCTTGCTCCAAACTCTCTAATGTTTTCTTTAAACACAAAGTAGAATGAGAAGAATATTGTTGGCAATACTCCTTTATAAACACTTTCCCAATCTCCCACCTTTGAATAATATTATCATATCTTCCTTTCTCAGTCTTCCAAACTTCCCAAAAATTCTTAAAATTTTCACAAAAGAAAGTATCCTCTAACAATTTAACATTAAAATGCCAATAAGAACTCTTATAAGTTTTTGTTATGAGACTACACTCAACTGTGATTAATTTATGGTCTGAAAAAGGGACAGGAGTAATAGTTGAATTCAGAGACCTGTTCCTCATATTATGAGATAGGTAAAACCTGTCTAAACGAGCAGCAGAAAGTGTGTTGTTACTAAAGCTCACCCAAGAGTATTGTGTAACTAATGGATTATTTTCTCTCCATACATCTGATAAGTGAAAATTCTTTACCAATCTTGCAAGACAAGTAGCTGACATTTGATGTGGTTCTTCCCCAGTCCTATCTATTATGAAATCTAAGGTACAGTTCCAGTCTCCACCACAAACAACGAAATCTCCATCGTCTTGTTGTCTTAAAAACTGT